>NC_056444.1:7708227-8076977 GCF_018296145.1 Oncorhynchus tshawytscha
ACATACATTTCCCTTATTTTCCAATTTAAGCATATTTACCTACAATTTCTGCATCTTTTCAATCACTCACCTCGTAGATCGTCTTACAAAAGCCTAATCTCAGAGTGTGATTCGAGACTCTTGGCCATAATTAAATGATAAGATGTTTATGCAATATGCCTGATTTTTGTCACTTAAATGACTCCAGCTGCTTGAAAGGAGCTCTGTTAGAACAGATATTTGATTAAATAGTTGTTTGTGGGGATCATTCCACTTGCTCTTCCTCTGTAAAACACTCCACGACACTGAGACTTATTAAATCAAATTGTATTTGTCACATGCTTCGTAAACAACAGGTGTAGACTAACAGTGAAATCCTTACTTAAGGGGTCATTTTCCAACAATGAGGATTTAAAGATGCACATACAATAGAAATAGTGAGACAAAGAATAAATACGCAGTGAACAAGGATTAACAATAAGGAGTAAAAATAACACGGCTATATACAGGGATTACCAGAACCATGTCGATGTGCAGGGGTAAAGGGGTAAATGAGGTAGCCATATACGTATAGGGGGTAAAGTGACTAGAGCAACAGGATAGATAATAGACTGAGCAATAGCAGCAGTGTATGTTGAGCAGCAGTGTAGGTGGCGCAGCAGTGTGTGTGGAGCAGCAGTGTATGTGGAGCAGTAGCAGCAGTGTATGTGGAGCAGCAGTGTGTGTGGAGTAGTAGCAGCAGTGTATCTGGAGCAGTAGCAGCAGTGTGTGTGGAGCAGTAGCAGCAGTGTATGTGGAGCAGCAGTGTGTGTGGAGTAGTAGCAGCAGTGTATGTGGAGCAGTAGCAGCAGTGTATCTGGAGCAGTAGCAGCAGTGTATGTGGAGCAGCAGTGTGTGTGGAGCAGTAGCAGCAGTGTATCTGGAGCAGTAGCAGCAGTGTGTGTGGAGCAGTAGCAGCAGTGTATCTGGAGCAGTAGCAGCAGTGTATGTGGAGCAGCAGTGTATCTGTGAGCAGTAGCAGCAGTGTGTATGGAGCAGTAGCAGCAGTGTATCTGGAGCAGTAGCAGCAGTGTATGTGGAGCAGTAGCAGCAGTGTATGTGGAGCAGTAGCAGCAGTGTTTGTGGAGCAGTAGCAGCAGTGTATCTGGAACAGTAGCAGCAGTGTGTATGGAGCAGTAGCAGCAGTGTATGTGGAGCAGTAGCAGCAGTGTATGTGGAGCAGTAGCAGCAGTGTATCTGGAGCAGTAGCAGCAGTGTGTGTGGAGCAGTAGCAGCAGTGTATCTGGAGCAGTAGCAGCAGTGTTTGTGGAGCAGTAGCAGCAGTGTATCTGGAACAGTAGCAGCAGTGTGTATGGAGCAGTAGCAGCAGTGTATGTGGAGCAGTAGCAGCAGTGTATGTGGAGCAGTATCAGCAGTGTATCTGGAGCAGTAGCAGCAGTGTGTGTGGAGCAGTAGCAGCAGTGTATCTGGAGCAGTAGCAGCAGTGTGTGTGGAGCAGTAGCAGCAGTGTATGTGGAGCAGTAGCAGCAGTGTGTGTGGAGCAGTAGCAGCAGTGTATCTGGAGCAGTAGCAGCAGTGTATCTGGAGCAGTAGCAGCAGTGTATGTGGAGCAGCAGTGTGTGTGGAGCAGTAGCAGCAGTGTTTGTGGAGCAGTAACAGCAGTGTTTCTGGAGCAGTAGCAGCAGTGTATGTGGAGCAGCAGTGTATCTGGAGCAGTAGCAGCAGTGTATCTGGAGCAGTAGCAGCAGTGTATGTGGAGCAGTAGCAGCAGTGTATGTGGAGCAGTAGCAGCAGTGTGTATGGAGCAGTAGCAGCAGTGTATCTGGAGCAGTAGCAGCAGTGTATCTGGAGCAGTAGCAGCAGTGTGTATGGAGCAGCAGTGTATGTGGTGCAGTAGCAGCAGTGTATGTGGAGCAGTAGCAGTGTATCTGGAGCAGTAGCAGCAGTGTATCTGGAGCAGTAGAGGCAGTGTATGTGGAGCAGCAGTGTATGTGGAGCAGTAGCAGCAGTGTATGTGGAGCAGTAGCAGCAGTGTGTCTGGAGCAGTAGCAGCAGTGTATCTGGAGCAGTAGCAGCAGTGTATGTGGAGCAGCAGTGTGTGTGGAGCAGTAACAGCAGTGTTTCTGGAGCAGTAGCAGCAGTGTATGTGGAGCAGTAGCAGCAGTGTATGTGGAGCAGTAGCAGCAGTGTTTGTGGAGCAGTAACAGCAGTGTTTCTGGAGCAGTAGCAGCAGTGTATGTGGAGCAGTAGCAGCAGTGTATGTGGAGCAGTAGCAGCAGTGTATGTGTAGCAGCAGTGGAGCAGCAGCAGTGGAGCAGCAGTGTGTGGAGCAGTAGCAGCAGTGTATGTGGAGCAGTAGCAGCTGGAGCAGTAGCAGCAGTGTATCTGGAGCAGTAGCAGCAGTGTATGTGGAGCAGTAGCAGCAGTGTATGTGGAGCAGTAGCAGCAGTGTATGTGGAGCAGTAGCAGCAGTGTTTGTGGAGCAGTAGCAGCAGTGTATCTGGACCAGTAGCAGCAGTGTATCTGGAGCAGTAGCAGCAGTGTATCTGGAGCAGTAGCAGCAGTGTATGTGGAGCAGTAGCAGCAGTGTATGTGGAGCAGTAGCAGCAGTGTTTGTGGAGCAGTAGCAGCAGCGTATCTGGAGCAGTAGCAGCAGTGTGTGTGGAGCAGTAGTGTGTGTGGAGCAGTAGCAGCAGTGTGTGTGGAGCAGTAGCAGCAGTGTGTGTGGAGCAGCAGTGTGTGTGGAGCAGTAACAGCAGTGTATGTGGAGCAGTAGGAGCAGTGTATGTGGTGAGTGTGAAAGTGTGCGTGAATGTGGCATCAGTATGCATATTATGTGTGTTTGAGCGTGTGTAGTGTGTGTGTGTGTGTTTGTATGTGTATGTTGGGGTCCAGTGTGTGGATAGAGTCCAGTGTATATGTAGAGTCCAGTGTGTATGTAGAGTCCAGTGTGTATGTAGAGTCCAGTGTGTGTGTAGAGTCCAGTGTGTATGTAGAGTCCAGTGTGTGGATAGAGTCCAGTGTGTATGTAGAGTCCAGTGTGTATGTAGAGTCCAGTCTGTATGTAGAGTCCAGTGTGTATGTAGAGTTCAGTGTGTATGTAGAGTCCAGTGTGTGGATAGAGTCCAGTGTGTATGTAGAGTCCAGTGTGTATGTAGAGTCCAGTGTGTAGAGTCCAGTGTGGATAGAGTCCAGTGTGTATGTAGAGTCCAGTGTGTATGTAGAGTCCAGTGTGTATGTAGAGTCCAGTGTGTATGTAGAGTCCAGTGTGTGGATAGAGTCCAGTGTGTATGTAGAGTCCAGTGTGTATGTAGAGTCCAGTGTGTATGTAGAGTCCAGTGTGTGGATAGAGTCCAGTGTGTATGTAGAGTCCAGTGTGTATGTAGAGTCCAGTGTGTATGTAGAGTCCAGTGTGTGGATAGAGTCCAGTGTGTGTGTAGAGTCCAGTGTGTATGTAGAGTCCAGTGTGTATGTAGAGTCCAGTGTGTGGATAGAGTCCAGTGTGTATGTAGAGTCCAGTGTGTATGTAGAGTCCAGTGTGTGTGCATTGAGTCAGCACAAGAGAGTTAGTGTAAAAAGGGGTACATCCGGGTAGCCATTTAATTAGTCTTGTTTAACAGCCTCATGGCTTGGGGGCAGAAGCTGTTCAGGGTCCTGTTGGTTCCAGGACATGGAGGCGCGTCAAAGTCCCTTGGGGGAAGAAGAGCCGTCGGACCTAGGGGTAGATTCCCAGCGACAGAAATGGGTAGCCAACAGTTCACGCTGTATCTTGGCTTGTCCCCTCTAAACCCTAACCCTCGTGCAGCGTCCACTCACAGCGAGGATGGAGGGAGCTCCGTGCCACAGCTCTCCCTTCAGCTCTTTTTCAAGTAGCCAAGGCAGGATGACGAATTCTCAGTCCCCACCAAGTACTGTCCCTAAACCCAGTAGTTGAAACTACTGTTTTTTATTTTTTAAAGTATCTGTCGCATCCAAGCGTCTTGCCAAGGGCACAGAGCAAAAATACAACAAAAGGGCAACTTTTATAATGCCACCAGAGGGCACTTTGGCACCACTGTCTAGAATGAGCCATACAACTTGTGAGCGACTCGCCGCAATAGCAGGGAACTGGCGCCATGCGCAGGTTCACCCTGGGCCTATTCCACAGTTACAATGGGGTACAGACTGCAGTTGGCTATGAAGCCACCCATTTTCAATGGAATCCTTCAGTGGCAACTAGAAACTTGCATACTAGAGCAGGAGAAAGTTCCCATCCCATATGCTTACACTCAACATACTGTCTCGCTCTATTTGTCCAGGTGGCTGGTTCACTTCAGTTGACATACAGGATGCTTATTTTCATAAGTGGTTTCTCAGGTTTGCCTTTCGAGGCACAGCCTACAAATACCTCGCTGTCCCCTTCGGGCTAGCACTAGGCCACCGGATGTTCAGCAAGTGTGTGGTAGAGACTCTAACACCCCTGAGAACTAAGAGTCTCTGACTAAGAGTCTCTGACTACACAGACAATTCATTACCTGCTTTCTACCCACCACAGGAGCATATGATGCGAGACACAGCTTAGGGTTCAAGATCAACCAATCAATCAAGAGATTGTCGGGCAGTCGTCTCAGTTGTACCACTGGAACTACTAAGAATGAGAGACTTCCAGCTTTAGCTATCTGCCCAATGTCTGTTTACACAATCATCACCTCAATTGAAAGATAACATCAGAATGTTTCTTGGTTCGCCGTCACTGGAAGAGCCCCTCGTTATTAGTTTCTGGCACTGACCTAGGGGTGGTATCAACAAGGAAGGTGGTGACTACAGACTTCGTCGAAGTCTACAAGGAAATAGCAGTGTTGCGCTATACGTTTGCTCCTCTGAGGCTGCTGAGGGGAGGACGGTTCGTAATAACATCTGAAACGAAGCGAATGAAATGGCATGAAATACATAAACATAATGTGTTTGATACCATTCCATTTATTCCCTCCAGCCATCCAGCCATGAGCACGTCCTCCCCAATTATGGTGCCACCAACCTCCTGTGTTACACTCCCACTCTAGTCAGAGGAACATGGGTTATCTCTCATCTTAGCAGCCCCTCGATGGCCAAGGAGGCTCTAGTTAGCGAAGATCACTCTTCTGAACCAAGCGAACTGAGAGATTTTCCACCCGGAAACCATGGCCCTCTGGGGCTGGCCCTTCAGAGGATGAATCTGAATGTGACAGGCTTGCCAGTCAAGGTCATTGAGACTATTTAGAGTGCCAGAGGCCCTCACTGTAAGGAAACAAGTGGTGGAATTTTTAGAAGTAGTATTACCGAAAACAGATATCTCCTTACCAATGTTCTGTAGCCAAGGTTTTATGCTTCTTGCAGGAGCTTTTGGATTGAGGGAACGTTTTCTCCACTGTTAAGGTCTATTTAGCCGCTATCTTGGCCTATCATATAGGCTTCGACCATAATACAGTAGGGAAACATCCTCTGTTATATCATTCTATAAAGCTTACGCCCAATTCTCCAAGCACTAAGCCCCGTCTTGGGACCTGTTTGTTGTGCATGAGGCTATTTCACAGCAGCATTTTGAGCCGCTGGAGATAAAATATCTCTCCTTCATAACTGCTTTACTAATTGTCCTTCAGTCTGCAAAGTGAGTGAGTGAGCTGCACGCCCATACCAAGGTAACCTTGTTAACTAACCCCGCTTTTATGCCCAAGGTCAGGCATAAATTTAATTGTCTTGCCTTAGATCTTGTGGCTTTCCACCCACTGCCCTTCACTTCGACGAAAGAAGAGTGACTCCACCGTTATGTCCAGTACACACTTTCCACATTTACTTGGATAAAACAAAAGCATTTACTCTTCGTTTCTCGGGCACCTCCCTGCAAGGGTTGGCTCCTCTCTTGTCAGCGGCTATCCCCTTGGATAGTGAAGCCTATTATGTTAGCTTAATTGTAAGGGTTTACAGCCCCTGGAGGGCCTGAGGGCTCATTCCTCTACCTCTTGGGCACTGTTCAAAAGCATGTCTTTACAAGAGATTTGCGATGCAGCACGTTGGGCCACCCTTCAGACTGGATGTCAATGCACCTTTGTAGGTGCATGCTGTCCTCAGTGTTGGAGCTTCTGAGAGGTGATGCTGTTGGACCTACCCTGGCTTCGGACAGCATGTCTGGGATACGGGAGTTGGCCATTTCCCATAGTAATAAATCGAAACGTGTATATGAAAGAGAATTCAGGGTTACTTTCGTTAATCATGTAAGTGAGACGTGTCACCGCATTTCCTTGCTCGCAAGAGCGCAAAGATGAGAGGCATGCATGAGAATAAACAGAGGACGGGCGAGGGGCACCTTATAAAGAGGGAGGGGCTGATCTCATTCGCCACTCAACCTGTCGGTGTCACGTCCTGACCTTAGTTCCTTTATTATGTCTCTATTTTAGTTTGGTCAGGGCATGAGTTGGGGTGGGCATTCTATGTGTTGTTCTATGTTTTTGTATTTCTGTGTTTGGCCTGGTATAGTTCCCAATCAGGGGCAGCTGTTTATCGTTGTCTCTGATTGAGAACCATACTTAGGCAGCCTGTTTTCCCACTATGATTTGTGGGCAGTTGTTTTCTGTCTTGTGTCTGCACCAGACATAACTTTTTAGTTTTTGTTAGTTCTCTTGTTATTTTGTGTTTGTGTTCAGTTTAAATAAATATTAACATGGACATACACCACGCTGCATATTAGTCCGATCCTTCCTACTCCTCCTCGGAAGAGGAGGAAAACCTTTACAGTCGGTCTCTGGCAGTCATGTGATTGGTTCCTCCTAGTTGTGATCCGTCTGGAGTAAATCCCATAGGGATACATCTCACTCACATTATCAGAGAACCAGGATTACCAAAGTAACTTTGAGTTTTGCTGCTATTTCACTGAAGTGATAAGAAAGCATATTGGGACATTTAATTTGCCAATACATATCAAGCACCAAACTCACAAAATGAATGACTTTTCAGAAATGTTTTGATGAAATTAAAAACTCGAAGTTGTCACGTTTACTCCCGCACTGGCACTTATTGTTGCCAGTTTACTTATTCTTACTACGAACACCTGCCACCATCGTCACGCGCACCTGCGCCTCATGAGACTCACCTGGACTCACTTCTATGATTATCTCCCCTATATCTGTCACTCCCTTTGGTTCTTTCCGCACGGAGTAGTACTCATGTTGCTCATGTCCAGACGCTACTCGTATTTTATATTGTTCCATGGTCTAGTTATTGTTACATTCACCCCGTGTACTTCCTTCCTGACTCTCTACAACTATGTTGTCTTCCTAGAAAAGCAGTTGTTTGATAAAAACTAGTTCAAGATGGAAACATTAGTCCTTGAACAAACTGTACACGTCCCATTAATATTTGAATGCATGATGAGTAATCAGCTTCCTCCCTCCCTTCTTTCTTTCTTGATTATTTTGTGTTCCCTTCTTTGGGAAATTCTGCTCTTGTTGTCTCAACCCCACTAATTTAGCAGCGCAGTGAACAGCCTTCGAACCAAACACTAGTAAATGTGACCTTGGAGGGTCTTGAATGTTTGTTGCCTGGGCTTGCACAACCTTTGATCACTAAGATGAATCTTGCCTCATGGCGAAATTCGAGCAAGGGTTGCCTTCCGGAGAGACATCAGAGATTGTAACATTCTTTGTTTCACAGAAACATGGCTCACTCGGGATACGTTATCAGAGTCAGTACAGCCATCCGGTTTCTTCACGCATCGCGCCGACAGAAACAAGCATATCTCTGGTAAGAAGAAGGGCGGGGGTGTATGCCTTATGATTAACGAGTCGTGGTGTGATCATAACAACATACTGGAACTCAAGTCCTTTTGTTCACCTGACCTAGAATTCCTTATGATCAAATGCAGACCGTATTATCCACCAAGAGAATCCTCTTTGATTATAATCACAGCCGTGTATATCCCCCCCAAGCAGACAAATCGACGGCTCTGAAAGAAATTCATTGGACTCTATGTAAACTGGAAACCACATACGTGGAGGCTGCATTTATTGTAGGTAGGGATTTTAACAAGACTAATCTGAAAACAAGGCTCCCTAAATTTTATCAGCATATCGAATGCACGACAAGGGCTAGCAACACTCTGGATCATTGCTACTCTAATTTCCACGATGCATACAAAGCCCTCCCTCGCTCTCCTTTCAGCAAACCTGACCACGACTCCATTTTGTTGCTCCCAGCCTATAGAAAGAAACTAAAACAGGAAACGCACGTGCTCAGGTCTGTTCAACGCTGGTCCGACCAATCTGATTCCATGCTTCAAGAATGCTTAGATCACGTGGACTGAGATATGTTCCGGATAGCATCAGACAATAACATTAATCTATACACTGATTCGGTGAGCGAGTTTATTAGCAAGTGCATCTGTGATGCGGTACCCACGGTGACTACTAAATCCTTCCCCATCCAGAAACAATAGATTGATGGCAGCTTTCGTGCAAAACTGAAAGCGCGAACCACTGCTTCTAATCATGGCAAGGCGACCAGGAACATGACCGAATACAAACAGTGTAGCTATTCCCTCCGCAAGCCAATCAAACAAGCTAAGCGTCAGTATAGTAGAGTCGCAATTCAACTGCTCGGATACGAGACGTATGTGGCAGGGTCTACAGTCAGTCACGGACTACAAAAAGAAAACCAGCCCCGTTGCGGACACCAATGTCTTGAACCCAGACATACTACACAACTTCGTTCCTCGCTTTGAGGATAATACGGTGCCACTGACATGGCCCTCTACCAAAACCTGTGGGGTCTCCTTCACCGCAGCCAACGTGAGTAAAACATTTAAACGTGTTAACCCTCGCAAGACTGCTGGCCCAAACGGAAACCCCAGCAACGTGCTCCGAGCATGCGCAGACCAGCTGGCTGGTGTGTTTACGAACATATTCAATCAATCCCTATCCCAGTCTGCTGTTCCCACATGCTTCAAGAGGGCCACCATTGTTCCTGTTTCCAAGAAAGCTAATGTAACTGAGCTAAACGACTATCGCCTCGTAGCACTCACTTCCGACATCATGGAGTGCTTGAGAGACTAGTCAAGGATCATATCACCTTCACCCTACCTGACACCCTAGGCCCACTCCAATTTGCTTACCGCCCCAATAGGTCCACAGACGAAGCAAACACAATCATACTGCACACTGCCATAACCTATCTGGACAAGAGGAATATCTATGTACGAATGTTGTTCATCGATTACAGCTCAGCATTTAACACCATAGTACACCAGACCCTGGGTCTCGACCCCGCCCTGTGCAACTGGGTCCTGGACTTTCTGACGGGCTGCTCCCAGGTGGTGAGGGTAGGAAACAACATCTCCACCACGCTGATCCTCAACACTGGGTCCCCACAAGAGTGTG
Organism: Oncorhynchus tshawytscha; assembly: GCF_018296145.1. Lineage (NCBI taxonomy): Eukaryota > Metazoa > Chordata > Actinopteri > Salmoniformes > Salmonidae > Oncorhynchus > Oncorhynchus tshawytscha. Next base: position 7,717,593 of record NC_056444.1, read on the forward strand.
TTCTCAGCCCTCTCCTGTACTCCTTGTTCACCCATGACTGCGTGGCCATGCACGCCTCCAACTCAATCATCAAGTTTGCAGATGACACAACAGTGGTAGGCTTGATTACCAACAACGACGAGACGGTCTACAGGGAGGAGGTGAGTGCCCTCGAAATGTGGTGTCAGGAAAATAACCTCACACTCAACGTCAACAAAACAAAGCACATGATCATGGACTTAGTGGAGAAGGTGAAAAGTTTTAAGTTCCTCGGCGTACACATCACAGACAAACTGAAATGGTCCACCCACAGAAATTTCGCTTGTCACCAAAAAACACTCACAAACTTTTACAGATGCACAATTGAGAGCATTCTGTTGGGCTGTGTCACCGCCTGGTACGGCAACTGCTCCGCCCACAACCGTAAGGCACTCCAGAGGGTAGTGAGGTCTGCACAACGCATCACCGGGTGCAAACTACCTGCCCTCCAGGACACCAACACCACCCAATGTCACAAGAAGACCAAAAAGATAATCAAGGACAACAACCACCCGAGCCACTGCCTGTTCACCCCACTATCATCCAGAAGGCGAGGTCAGTACAGGTGCATCAAAGCTGGGACAGAGAGACTTAAAAACAGCTTCTATCTCAAGGCCATCAGACTGTTAAACAGCCACCACTAACATTGAGTGGCTGCTGCCAACATACAGACTCAATCTCTAGCCACTTTTATAATTAACATTTGGATGTAATAAATGTATCACTAGTCACTTAAACAATGCCACTTTATATAATGTTTACATACCCTACATTACTCATCTCATATGTATATACTGTACTCTATACCATCTACTGCATCTTGCCTATGCCGTTTCGGCCATCGGTCATCCATATATTTATATGTACATATTCTTAATCATTCCTTTACACTTGTGTGTATAAGGTAGTTGTTGTGAAATTGTTAGATTACTTGTTAGATATTACTGCACGGTCGAAACTAGAAGCACAAGCATTTCGCTACACTCGCATTAACAACTGCTAACCATGTGTATGTCACCAATACATTTTGATTTGATTCGATTTGATGACGTCCACTCCTCTTAACATCACAGTAAGCACACACCAATCCGTCCTCTGAGAACTATATGGCAATTTAGCCATTGATAGATTCACCGATGTCTTGTTTCGCAAATAAACACAATGATATATTGGTGTATAAAACAATGATCACAACGACCAATGTGAATCAAGCAACCAAAGAGCACAACCTATAAGGAAATGGTAATGTGACGGCTGCCATTATAACTAGACTCAGAGATAGGGTGGAAGTAATGTCGTATGCTTTCATGCAGACAGTCTTGAGTGAATGAAATGCAGCAGAATTAAAGAAGCCAGACAGTCATTACTCAGGGTCTTTGAACAGAGTGAAATCTCTCGAGACATTGTGCTTTTATGCCATTAAATGTAACTAATGAATGAGAACATTAGCGTCAGTAGAGAACCTGTTCGAAGAATTTCAGACTTTTTTTTAACATTCATTGCAAAATACACTTTTTTTGTAATTAATCTGAGATTCACTGTGATGTCATAAAAACAACAAACACAATCCAGTGAGTTGTAATTTCTTCCGCCCACAATGTCTTTATACTATCTGAATATCTAAAGGACACATTTTAATTAATTATTACCGTGACAATATTGACATTTCTCCAACATACCTTATTTGCAGGGCCTCTCAATTTTACCACTACGAGGTACACAACACAGAGCCCAATCTCCTACAGGGTGTAAACAACGGCGACTTCTGCCTCCATAAATATTTCACTGTTTCCTAGAAAAACCTGTGTCACAGAGTGCTGAAATAATCATCCTTCTTGCAGTGTGTTTCCGGGTGTTTAATGATACGCACCAAACATCCCAAACAGCCGCTCGTTCCTCATGGTTACTCAAACCACCTCATTGGTAATTCATAGTGATATCTGCAAATCAGGGATCCACTCATAAAGCTGTCAGAGCAACATGTATTATGTATGGCTTCTCTCCGACACTTCTTTATGTAAGCAGCCGTAGCGGCTTCAGGCTTGGAGAAAGTGTGGCCTTTTTGGACATAAAGAACAGAATGGGTGAGCATTAAAATACATACGAAGGAATCACTGTGACAGATAGTGGGGCATGGTGGAGTTACCAGTGTAGAAATAACCCACTTACCATGGCCATGTCTGCCTTAAAAAGACTTCCCCATCTATAATCCTCACCAATTCCTCCTTAACCCTTTTACTACCCAGATGCATATTTTGGGGTTATTTGAACCCCAGTCAAAACACTGGGACACCTAATTCCACCTAAAGTACTTTGATAGATTTACTTTTATATTTGAATCTAGGTTTCTCTGGAGACATAACAAGATAACCATGCCACCAAAGGGTGGAGAAGGACCTGTATCATTGATTTTGACCAGATATAGACAGATTGACTGCAGAGTTAAACACTGAGTGTACAAAACAGCAGGAACACCTCTTTCCATGACATAGACTGACCAGGTGAATACAGGTGAAAGCTATGATCCCTTATTGATGTCACCTGTCAGTCCGTCTAGATGAAGATGAAGGTGAGGAGAAATACTTTTTAAGCTTTGAGACAATTGAGACATGGCTTGTGTATCTGTGCATTTGTGTATCAGAGGGTGAATGGATGAGACAAAATATTTAAGTGCCTTTGAACGGGGTATGGTAGTAGTGGCCAGGCGCACCAGTTTGAGTGTCTCAAGAACTGCAGCGCTGCTGGGTTTTTCACACCGAACAGTTTCCTGTGTGTATCAAGATTGGTCCACCACCCAAAGCACATCCAGCCAACTTGACACAACTGTGGGAAGAATTAGAGTCAACATGGGCCAGCATCCTTGTGGAATGCCCTGGCGAATTGAGGCTGTTCTGAGGGCAAAAAGGGGGGTGCAACTCAGTATTAGGAAGGTGTTCTTATTTTTTTGTAAACTCAGTGTAGCTCCTATGTACTCGGTACTCTTCTGAGATTGTACATTTCAATAACACATATTGTATGAATGTGCACAAATTCAAAATGACCTTATCTTTGTGCAAATACATACTGTATCTGACAATAACCAGGTGTCATGACTGTCCTGATCAGGTCAGGTTACAGGAGACCACAACCCTACAGATTATCTCTCGCCCCCAACAGAGGAGGAGAGATCTAGGTGTATGAAGATGTGGGGGTTTAATGATCCCTCACGCCCATTGCAAATCTTAGGCAACAGACAAAATTCCTTTGTCTTCTCATTATGGAGAACCAGCCTCAGAACATTAAACATGAAATAAATGGACATTGGAACAATGATTTCCGTCAGCCCCAATAGTGGTAATGACGATAGATGGAATATGAAAATGAACGTCATTTTTGCTATTAGGTTAAAGGATGACGTTATTATGAAAACATTGTAACTTTAAAAGTTTTCCTAGTATATGCTTGATGTTTATACATTGTACGTTGTGTGGAAAATGTCCAAATCAAAGAGAATGTTTTGGTAAAGATGAAATGTGAAGTTAGTTGTCTAAAATTGGATTTGAGTAAAATCTAGACCTCGTAACTTCTTATTAAGGTATAGGGGGCAGCATTTTCACTTTTGGATAAATAGCGTGCCCAATTTCAACTTCCTGCTACTCATGCCAGGAATATAAGATATACATATTATTAGTATATTTAGATAGAAAACACGCTGAAGTTTCTACAACTGTTTGAATTATGTCTGTGAGTATAGCAGAACTTATGTAGCAGGCAAAACCCAGAGGACTAACCGTTCAGATTTTTTTTTTTTAGGTCTCTGTCTGTTCACTCCGTTCTCATTGGCAAACATGTTTTCAGTTCCTACCGCTTCCACTGGATGTCACCAGTCTTTGGAATTTGGTTGAGGTTATTCATTTGTGCAATGAAGAAGTAGGGCCATCCTGGAAAAGGGTAACGCTGTTGAGAGTTGGCCAAGACTTGAAAAGTAGCGTTAGTTTCCTCTCATTTGAAAACCATCTTCAATTTGATCGATTATTAACATTTAAAAATACCTAAAGTTGTATTACAAAAGTAGTTTGAAATATTTTGGCAAAGTTTATGGGCAACTTTTGAAATACTTTGTAGTGACGTTGCGCATTTTGGAAGTTGTTTTTTTCTGGATCAAACGCGTCAAATAAATTGACATTTTGGATATATATAGACGGAATTAATCGAACAAAAGGACAAATTGTGATGTTTATGGGACATATTGGAGTGCCAACAAAAGAAGCTCGTCAAAGGTAAGGCATGTTTTATATTTTATTTCTGCGTTCTGTGTAGCGCCTGCAGGGTTGAAATATGCTACCCTCTTAGTTTACTGTTGTGCCATCATCAGATAATAGCTTCTTATGCTTTTGCCGAAAAGCCTTTTTAAAATCTGACATGTTGGCTGGATTCACAACGAGTGTAGCTTTAATTGAGTATCTTACATGTGTGATTTAATGAAAGTTATATTTTTATATCAATTTATTTGAATTTGCCGCGCTGCATTTTCCCTGGTTTTTGGCCAAGTGGGACGCTACCGTCCCCTATACCATAAGAAGTTAACTTGGTACGCCCAGAGAATTGCCCTAAAGGTGGTTACGCCCACTTCTGACCCCAGGTTATAAGACATGTGAGTTAAGAATTAACATATCAGACTAAATGAGCTGCAGCAAGGTCTGAGTAGTCAACGAACCCAAAATGCCACACAAGGTTGAAGACAAAGGAACATTATTCTATCCATGCTACGGTGGAGTAGCTGCGTCTAAGCGGGTGAATTCAAGCCGGACCACCCCATTCCTACGCTGGCTGTCCTCAGAAGATCCCTTTCAGAACGAGGGCGAGGAATCAGACTATTAAGCCAATAGGACACTAACATTGTGAGGACAACCAGAGAGTTGCACCAGAGAAGTGCGCCATCAGAGAAGACTAAACGGTCCTTCAACACATAATTACATCATTATATTCTGACCCATAAAAGCGGCAGTCCGGGGCAAGGTTAGGGTTAAGCATAGCTGACAAATGCACCCAAACTTATATTTCTCTTGTGTACTTTCTCTTTTTCTTTCTCTTTTAAATCCCCATTTTGGGATTTCACTTGTCATAGTGTTGGCCCGTTATACAAAGTTCTAACCTAGACTGTGTTTTTGTTTATCTTTAATTATCCTTTTAGCTTTCTAGTAAATAAATAATCAACTAAAATTGGTGTGGTACGAACTCATTGGTGGGACTCGGGTTTGTGCAGATTCCCAGATTAGGCGACGTTCAGAATGAGACTGTAGAGGATATTGATTAATTAGCGACTGTTGTAAAATCGATATTCTGATATTCTTTTTAAGTTAATTTGGGAAATAGAAACTCAATAAAACAAATTTTCCCATGGTGCCCCAGGTTATTAATTGCTTGATTCATTTAATCACGCAATTATAAACCTTTAATCATTCGATGAGCAGCGGTCATCACATTAACTAATACAACATATTAGTCTCATACTTCCGGCGCCGACAGAGATGGCCGCCTCGCTTCGCGTTCCTAGAAAACTATGCAGTTTTTTGTTTTTTTACGTGTTATTTCTTACACTAGTACCCCAGGTCATCTTAGGTTTCATTACATACAGCCGAGAAGAACTACTGAATATAAGATCAGCGTCAACTCACCATCAGTACGACCAAGAATATGTTTTTCGCGATGCGGATCCTGTGTTCTGCCTTACAACCAGTGTAACCGAGTGGATCACATGCAGCGACCAAAAAAAAAAAACGACTCAGAAAAAGAGGGAAACGAAGCGGTCTTCTGGTCAGACTCCGGAGACGGGCACATCGTGCACCACTCCCTAGCATTCTTCTTGCCAATGTCCAGTCTCTTGACAACAAGGTTGATGAAATCCGAGCAAGGGTAGCATTCCAGAGGGACATCAGAGACTGTAACGTTCTCTGCTTCACGGAAACATGGCTAACTGGAGAGACGCAATCCGAAGCGGTGCAGCCAGCGGGTTTCTCCACGCATCGCGCCGACAGAAACAAACATCTTTCTGGTAAGAAGACGGGCGGGGCGTGTGCCTTATGGCCAACGTGACATGGTGTGATGAAAGAAACATACAGGAACTCAAATCCTTCTGTTCACCTGATTTAGAATTCCTCACAATCAAATGTAGACCGCATTATCTACCAAGAGAATTCTCTTCGATTATAATCACAGCCGTATATATCCCCCCAAGCAGACACATCGATGGCTCTGAACGAACTTTATTTAACTCTCTGCAAACTGGAAACGATTTATCCGGAGGCTGCATTCATTGTAGCTGGGGATTTTAACAAGGCTAATCTGAAAACAAGACTCCCTAAATTTTATCAGCATATCGATTGCGCAACCAGGGGTGGAAAGACCCTGGATCATTGTTACTCTAACTTCCGCGACGCATATAAGGCCCTGCCCCGCCCCCTTTCAGAAAAGCTGACCACGACACCATTTTGTTGATCCCTGCCTACAGACAGAATCTAAAACAAGAAGCTCCCAAGCTGAGGTCTGTCCAACGCTGGTCCGACCAAGCTGACTCCACACTCCAAGACTGCTTCCATCATGTGGACTGGGAGATGTTTCGTATTGCGTCAGACAACAACATTGACGAATACGCTGATACGGTGTGCGAGTTCATTAGAACGTGCGTTGAAGATGTCGTTCCCATAGCAACGATTAAAACATTCCCTAACCAGAAACCGTGGATTGATGGCAGCATTCGTGTGAAACTGAAGGCACGAACCACTGCTTTTAATCAGGGCAAGGTGTCTGGTAACATGACTGAATACAAACAGTGCAGCTATTCCCTCCGCAAGGCTATCAAACAAGCTAAGCGCCAGTACAGAGACAAAGTAGAATCTCAATTCAACGGCTCAGACACAAGAGGCATGTGGCAGGGTCTACAGTCAATCACGGACTACAGGAAGAAACCCAGCCCAGTCACGGACCAGGATGTCTTGCTCCCAGGCAGACTAAATAACTTTTTGCCCGCTTTGAGGACAATACAGTGCCACTGACACGGCCTGCAACGGAAACATGCGGTCTCTCATTCACTGCAGCCGAAGTGAGTAAGACATTTAAACGTGTTAACCCTCGCAAGGCTGCAGGCCCAGACGGCATCCCCAGCCGCGCCCTCAGAGCATGCACAGACCAGCTGGCCGGTGTGTTTACGGACATATTCAATCAATCCCTATACCAGTCTGCTGTTCCCACATGCTTCAAGAGGGCCACCATTGTTCCTGTTCCCAAGAAAGCTAAGGTAACTGAGCTAAACGACTACCGCCCCGTAGCACTCACATCCGTCATCATGAAGTGCTTTGAGAGACTAGTCAAGGACCATATCACCTCCACCCTACCTGACACCCTTGACCCACTCCAATTTGCTTACCGCCCAAATAGGTCCACAGACGATGCAATCTCAACCACACTGCACACTGCCCTAACCCATCTGGACAAGAGGAATACCTATGTGAGAATGCTGTTCATCGACTACAGCTCGGCATTCAACACCATAGTACCCTCCAAGCTCGTCATCAAGCTCGAGACCCTGGGTCTCGACCCCGCCCTGTGCAACTGGGTACTGGACTTCCTGACGGGCCGCCCCCAGGTGGTGAGGGTAGGCAACAACATCTCCTCCCGCTGATCCTCAACACTGGGGCCCCACAAGGGTGCGTTCTGAGCCCTCTCCTGTACTCCCTGTTCACCCACGACTGCGTGTCCATGCACGCCTCCAACTCAATTATCAAGTTTGCGGACGACACAACAGTGGTAGGCTTGATTACCAACAACGACGAGACGGCCTACAGGGAGGAGGTGAGGGCCCTCGGAGTGTGGTGTCAGGAAAATAACCTCACACTCAACGTCAACAAAACTAAGGAGATGATTGTGGACTTCAGGAAACAGCAGAGGGAACACCCCCCCATCCACATCGATGGAACAGTAGTGGAGAGGGTAGCAAGTTTTAAGTTCCTCGGCATACACATCACAGACAAACTGAATTGGTCCACTCACACAGACAGCATCGTGAGGAAGGCGCAGCAGCGCCTCTTCAACCTCAGGAGGCTGAAGAAATTCGGCTTGTCACCAAAAGCACTCACAAACTTCTACAGATGCACAATCGAGAGCATCCTGGCGGGCTGTATCACCGCCTGGTATGGCAACTGCACCGCCCTCAACCGTAAGGCTCTCCAGAGGGTAGTGAGGTCTGCACAACGCATCACCGGGGGCAAACTACCTGCCCTCCAGGACACCTACACCACCCGATGCTACAGGAAGGCCATAAAGATCATCAAGGACATCAACCACCCGAGCCACTGCCTGTTCACCCCGCTGTCATCCAGAAGGCGAGGTCAGTACAGGTGCATCAAAGCTGGGACCGAGAGACTGAAAAACAGCTTCTATCTCAAGGCCATCAGACTGTTAAACAGCCACCACTAACATTGAGTGGCTACTGCCAACACACTGTCAATGACACTGACTCTACTCCAGCCACTTTAATCATGGGAATTGATGGGAAATGATGTAAATATATCACTAGCCACTTTAAACAATGCTACCTTATATAATGTTACTTACCCTACATTGTTCATCTCATATGCATACGTTGATACTGTACTCTATATCATCGACTGCATCCTTATGTAATACATGTATCACTAGCCACTTTAACTATGCCACTTGGTTTACATACTTATCTCATATGTATATACTGTACTCGATATCATCTACTGTATCTTGCCTATGCTGCTCTGTACCATCACTCATTCATATATCCTTATGTACATATTCTTTATCCCCTTACACTGTGTATAAGACAGTAGTTTTTTTGGAATTGTTAGTTAGATTACTTGCTCGTTATTACTGCATTGTCGGAACTAGAAGCACAAGCATTTCGCTACACTCGCATTAACATCTGCTAACCATGTGTATGTGACAAATAAAATTTGATTTGATTTGATTTGAACATCACGACACAGGTTTCCATCAAACCTGTACATGTCGAAGACTTTATGAAAGGTCTGATTTTCTGATGGAAACTTTCCAAAATGTCGACAAAACAATTTAAGCTGGACAAGGTGCGATCTTTTTGTATTGGTAAAATGAATTATGCGAGAAATGTCAGTGGAAAAGCCTTTTATGTGCAAATATTGGTATAATTTTTTATTTAATTTTTTTTTACTTCACAGTTATTTAGCCAGAACAAGTTCTCATTTACAACTGCGACCTGGCCAAGAAAAAAGCAAAGCAAAAAAAAAAAAAGCTAAGCATTTCGACACATACAACAACACAGAGTTACACTTGGAATAAACAAAACATACAGTTGAAGAAAATCTATATACAGTGTGTGCAAAACCATTATATCAAAGTAAACTTGGAGTCATGCGATGATGTTGTGTGGTGCTCCCTCTGTTACAAATCAGGAAAACAAACAGTTTATTGGACTACAAGTCAGTTAAGAACAAATTCTTATTTCAATGACAGCCTAGGAACATTAGGTTAACTGCCTTGTTCAGGGGCAGAACGACAGATTTTTCCCTTGTCAGCTCGGGGATTCGATCTAGCAGCCACTTTGGTTACTGGCCCAACACTCTAACCACTAGGCTACCTGCCACCCCAGCCAGACTTAATAATAATCTCATATTTATCTTAATAATAATCTCATAATGTAGGCTACACGTGCAGCTTTGCACTCTCTTGGCATTCTCTCAACCAGCTTTATGAAGAACGCTTTTCTAACAGTCTTAGTAGTGTTCCCACATATGCTGAGCACTTGTTGGCTGCTTTTTCTTCACTCTGCAGTCCAACTCATCCTAAACCATCTCAATTGGGTTGAGGTCAGGTGATTGTGGAGGCCAGGTCATCAAATGCAGCACTCCATCACTCTCCCTCTTGGTCAAATAGCCCTTACACAGCCTGGAGGTATGTTGGGTAATTTTCCTGTTGAAAAACAAATGATAGTCTCACTAAGTGCAAACCAGATGGGATGGCGTATAATTGCAGAATGCTGTGGTAGACATGCTGGTTAAGTGGGCCTTGATTTCTAATTAAATCACTGACAGTGTCACAAGCAAAGCACCCCCACACCATCACACCTCCTCCTCCATGCTTCACGGTGGGAACCACACATGCAGAGATTATCCGTTCACATCCTCTGTGTCTCACAAAGACACTGCGGTTGGAAACAAAAATAAAAAATGTGGACTTTTCACCAGATTTTCACCTGTCTAATGTCCATTGCTTGTGTTTCTTGGCCCAAGCAAGTCTATACTTTTTTGGTGTCCTTCAGTAGTGGTTTCTTTGCAGAAATTTTACCATGAAGGCCTGATTCACACAGTCTCCTCTGAACAGTTGATGTTGAGATGTGTCTGTTACTTGAACTCTGAAGTATTTATTTGGGCTGCAATTTCTGAGGCTGGTAACTCTAATGAACTTTTCCCTCTGCAGCAGAGGTAACTCTGGGTCGTCCTTTCCTGTGGCGGTCCTCATGAGAGCCAGTTAACTCTAATGAACGTATTCTCTGCAGCAGAGGTAACTCTGGGTCGTCCTTTCCTGTGGCGGTCCTCATGAGAGCCAGTTTCATCACAGCGCTTGATGGTTTTTAAGACTGCACTTGAAGAAACTTTCAAAAGTTCTTGAAATGTTCTGTATTGACTGAAAATGTCTTAAAGTAATGATGGATTGTTATTTCTCTTTGCTTGTCTGAGCTGTTCTTGCCATAATATGGACTTGGTCTTTTAACAAATAGGGCTATCTTCTGTATACCACCCCTACCTTGTCACAACACAACTGATTTGCTCAAACGCATTATGATGGAAAGAAATTCAAAACATTTTCTTTTAACAAGGAACACCTGTATTCCAGGTGACTACTTCATGAAGCTGGTTGAGATAAACCAAGAGTGTGCAAAGTTGTCAAGGCAAAGGGTGGCTACTTTGAATGAAATATTTTGAATTGTTAAACGCTTTTTTGGTCACTACATGATTCCATATATGTTATTTCATAGTTTTAATGTCTTCAATATTATTCTACAATGTAGAATAATCAAAAATAAAGAAAAACCCTAGAATGAGTAGGTGTGTCCAAACGTTTGACAGGTACTGTATATGCTTAGTTGCAGTCAAAACAGCTCATAAAAGTCTGTCAGTGGAATGAATACTTGGTAGAACTGCAATACAGAGAACCTGCTTTCCTCTAATTGTACACTTAATGCTGGTGTATTCTCTGGAAAAAATGATTTCCTAAGAGAAATGTCATAAAAATACCAGAATTCCGATAAAATTGACTCACAGGTGTGTCAATCTAAGTAATATAATTTAAAAAATCTCAATCAAATCTGTCAGTTTAAGCTAGAGATATGTGTTTTTTCATGGGCTGTGTCTCAATCTACCACATCTGCCTATGTTGCCCTTCCGCATCTGTGGTGGAAAGTGGCAGAGCTGCAGTGCTGTTTATCAGGCCATGAGAAAAAAGAAAGGGGAGATTCTCACAAACAAGACGATCACGGACTCGTATGAAGGTAGCCTATATAAATGAATGTAAGATTGGAGGAAGTTTTGTGCCAACAAAAATAAGGGGTCATACAGTTGAAGTTGGAAGTTTACATACACTTAGGTTGGAGTCATTAAAACTTGTTTTTCAACTACTCTACAAATGTCTTGTTAACAAACTATAGTTTTGGCAGGTCAGTTAGAACATTTACTTTGTACACAATCATATTTTCCAACAATTGTTTACAGACAGATGATTTCACTTAACATTCACTGTATCACAATTCAAGTGGGTCAGAAGTTTACATACACTAAGTTGACCCTGCCTTTAAACAGCTTGGAAAATTCCAGAAAATTATGTCATGGCTTTAGAAGCTTCTGATAGTCTAATTGACATCACTTGAGTAAATTGGAGGTGTACCTGTGGATGTATTTCAAGGCCTACCTTCCATCACTGTGCCTCTTTGCTTGACATCATGGGAAAATCAGTAGAAATCAGCCAAATAGTACGCAAGTATAAACACCATGGGACCACGCAGCCATCATACCGCTCAGGAAGGAGACGTGTTGTGTCTCCTAGAGATGAACATACTTTGGTGCGAAAAGCACAAATCAATCCCAGAATAACAGCAAAGGACATTTTGAAGATGCTGGAGGAAACAGGTACAAAAGTATCTAAATCCACAGTAAAACAAGTCCTAAATCGACACAGCCTGAAAGGCCACTCAGCAAGGAAGACGCCACTGCTCCAAAACTGCCATAAAAAAAGCCAGATTACGGTTTGCAACTGCACATGGGGACAAAGATCGTACTTTTTGGAGAAATGTCCTCTGGTCTGATGAAACAAAAATAGAACTGCTTGGCCATAATGACCATCATTATGATAGGAGGAAAAAGGGGAGGGGGCTTGCAAGCCAAAGAACACCATCCCAACCATGAAGCATGGGGGTGGCAGCATCATGTTGTGGGGGTGCCTTGCTGCAGGAGGGACTGGTGCACTTCACAAAATAGATGGCATCATGAGGAGGAAATGATGTGGATATATTGAAGCAACATCTCAAGACATCAGTCAGGAAGTTAAAGCTTGGTCGCAAATGGGTCTTCCAAATGGACAATGGCCCCAATCATACTTCCAAAGTTGTGGCAAAATGGCTTAAGGACAACAAAGTCAAGGTATCGGAGTGGCCATCACAAAGCTCTGACCTCAATCACATAGAAAATTTGTGGTCAGAACTGAAAAAGAGTGTGCAAGGAGGCCTACAAACCTGACTCAGTTACCAGCTCTGTCAGGAGGAATGGGCCAAAATTCAACTTATTGTGGGAAGGTTGTGGAAGTCTACCCAAAAAGTTTGACCCAAGTTAAACAATTTAAAGGCAATGCTACCAAATACTAATTGAGTGTATGTAAACTTCTGACCCACTGGGAATGTGATGAAAGAAATAAAAGCTGAAATAAATCATTCTCTCTACTATTATTCTGACATTTCCCATTCTTAAAATAAAGTGGTGATCCTACCTGACCTAAAACAGGGAATTTTTACTTGGATTAAATGTCAAGAATTGTGAAAAACTGAGTTTAAATATATTTGTTTAAGTTGTATATAAACTTCCGACTTCAACTGTATATGTGTAAAATATATATATGTTATTATATTAACGAGCGTTCTTATATTTCCTAGACATAGGCCAGACTCTTCAAAACCTTATTCCTTATAATTTATTTTTTACTATCTTTTTTGCCATTTTTTAATGCCCAATTCAATATTTTATCCCCCCAAAATTATATAAATTGTTGTTATACCTAAAGGGATCCTAGAAGTTAAAATCAAATATCTAAATGATCCATGGTATGACCTTCTTCCATATGTCAGTTTAGATCATTTTTTGTGTATTTTTGTGTATACTCCCCTCAAAATGGGAGTAGTTTTCACCACATTAATATAACAAAATTAGTATTTTCTTCAAAATTCTAAAAACGAAATGATACTAAAATCAAATTTTGGTAAATCAGAGTTTTAGTACATTTCTGGATTGTACTTTGGAAAAAAGTATAAAATCATTTAAGGTCATTACATTTTTTTCAATTTACAGAATATTCAAATTAATTGTAATTTTGCTGTAATAATATTCTGTTTTGGTAATTTTATGTTTCAGAACATTATTTACATCTTATGATGTTTTGATTAGAATGAAGTCGATATTTTTCTATGATTGTTGATTTTTTGTGTTTTTGTGTTTTCTTTGGGTTAAGATGACCCCTAGTAATCCATGTATGTCACATATGTTGGTAGTATAAGGGTTAAGCCCAGCTGAGAACCATAATGGTTCATCAAGGCCTGCTGTCAGCCAACAAGCGCTCAGCATATGTGGAAATTGTGGTCTGATTATTCCCGTTATAAAGGTTGGGGGTAAAGCACATTTAAAAACCTTAGTGAAGGAGAGGGAGGGACTGTGTCTTCGGCCTCCTGTGTAGCCTGTGATAGGGGTGGCAGGTAACCTAGTGGTTAGAGCATTGGACTAGTGACCGAAAGGTTGCAAGATTGAATCCCCCTAGCTGACAAAGTAAAAATCTGTCTTTCTACCCCTGAACAAGGCAGTTTAACCCACTGTTCTTAGGCTGTCATTGTGAATAAGAATTTGTTCTTAATAACTGACTTGCCTAGTTAAATGAAGGTAAACATTTTTTTAAATACTTTGATTTTGTTGTCTAAATAAATGTTTCAGTTTATGTTGCAGTTCAGCTGTAGACTCCTACATTAACATATAGTGAATCGACATAATGCCATACTGTCTATGCACACTATTCTATGCACACTATTCATACATACATATTTATTTGTATTCCTCTGGACTCTGACATTGCTCGTTATCATACTGCTCTAAATGTCTTTTGTTTTATGTGTGTATTCATATTATGTTGATAGACATTGCAGTTGCAGCTAGAAACGAGGATTTTGCTACACCTGCGATCACATCTGCAAACCTGTGTACGCGACCAATAAACTTTCATTTGATTCATCTGATTACCAACATGTGTATACACCTTGAAGTAGAAACGCCTCCTTTATACGTCTTTTCCTTTTAAATAGCCTGTCTATAGTCTCTGGTGATGTTAGGTAATCCTCTATCTTTTAAACATTAGCTTGTTTAAACACTCTGTGAATTCCTCCTTAAGTTTCTATGTGCGCAGCTGCGGTTATAGTAGATCAAATGAATGAACTGTGTGGCACCTGAGCCGGTGTTGGCCAATACGGAGGAGCCCTTTACTCTGTAATTCACTGCTTCACACACAGAGAGTCGATGTCCTCTTTGCCAATCTAATTACCAACAGTAGCAACTCATCTTCACTTCCATTTAATATGCTCAACTTTTTTTAAGATAAAAGGATAGACTTTCTAATGTATGAGACCAACAGTTGCATTGAATACAGTGGAACTGCAGTACAGCCCTACTGTCCTATTGGATGTTCCCTTGTGACCTAACTGGGTTGGTTCTACAATGAACCAAAATATAAACGCAGCATGTAAAGTGTTAGTCCCATGTTTCATGAGCTGAAATAAAAGATTCCTGAAATGTTCCATATACGCACAAAAACATCTACACATCCCTGTTTAGTGAACATGTGTCCTTTGCCAAGATAATCCATCCACCTGAAAGGTGTGGTATATCAAGAAGCTGATCAAACAGCATGATCATTACACAGGCGCACCTTGTGCTGGGGACAATAAAAGGCCACTAAAATGGGCCGCTTTGTCACACAACACAATGCCGCAGATGTCTCAAGTTTTGAGGGAGCGTGCAATTGGCATGCTGACTGCAAAAATGTCCACCAGGCTGTCGCTAGAGAATTCAATGTTAATTCTGTACCATAAGCGGCCTTCAACGTCAATCTGAGAATTTGCCAGTATGTCCAACCAGTCTCACAACCGCAGACCGTGTATGGCGTCGTGTGGGCGAGCGGTTTGCTGATGTCGTGAACCATGGCGCATTGGCGGGGGTGGGGTTATGGTACAGTGTCTTCAGAAATTATTCAGACCCCTTGACTTTTTCCACATTTTGTTAAGTTACAGCCTTAATCTAAAATTGTTATTTTTTTTTAAAAATACATCTTCAGCAATCGACACAAAATACCCGATAATGAAAAAAGCAAAAACAGGTTTCTAGAAATGTTTGCAAATGTATTCAAAATAAAAACTGAAATAGCCAGCTCCTATGGTCGTTGTCAAGGCAGCAGAAACAGAACTGGGACCAGACTAGCACTGTTCTCCATTAGCATTTGTTTAGTTTGATGTCAAGGCAGCAGAAACAATAACTGGGACCAGACTAGCACTGTTCTCCATTAGCATTTGTTTAGTTTGATGTCACTCCCATGAAAGCATCAGTGTAATGTAATTGCATGCTACCTCTAGCTAGTTATTAATAGGGGGATATCAAAAGTGGTAGGCCACGAATAGACTCAAGATGCAATTAACCAGGTTGGCTGTTTAATGCCCTTTTCTCATAACTTACGTATTGCAGAATCTCATAGACATTTTTTATCATGGTTTGAAATGGTTCCGAATGCAATTTTGAAATACAGAAATGATCACTCCATTGGTTCCCTATTATAGTCTATACACCAACATTGACAGCAAATCAATAATGGTTGAATTCACAATGGTTGAACAGTCATACAAGCAAGCTTTTGTACAACATTCTCATTTCACCTCAATGTATGATTTAGGAGAAACTGAAAGTATGTGACTTTTTAAAAAATCAAGGTTTAGCTCAATCTATTAGGCAGGCATCCAGAAAAACCTCTGAGTCATCTAGAGATTGGACAGATAGATCTGCAATTATCACTTCATATCCTCCCATTAGTTTTTTTGCCTGCTCATCCATACCAATAATAGGCTTTGCTTTTTGGTCAGGTTCCACCTATCCTCCCTGTACCTTCTGGCTTGGAGTATGTTTTCACCAGGGGGAGTGAAGTTCTGCAAAGGCTTTACTTAACAGCCAATTTAAGTCTTTAAGTTGTACATCTGTCTTTCTCAAACATCTCTAGGACATCAGTTTGTGATTACTATACCTACCGCATCACCGTTCGTTAGCCACTGAAAGTCTCCGCTGAAAATCACTGATGTCTTTTCCTATCTATGTCACTGTAGCCACCACAATCCCAGTGGTTGTCTGGTCAAGCTCATTCCAGCTGATAGCGTCTGACAGCTCTCACCGACTGGTCTTCAGTGACACACGATCCGCTTTGTACGGTGGTTCGTCGCTGGCTCCCACACTGATAGCCATGGAGTTGAGAGATAACGTCACATGGCGGATCGGAAAGAAAAATGGGATCTGATTCCTCGTGACAGGCTCTCCCATGTGGACAGACCCACCAGCTCCTCTCCTCTCTTTGAGAGGCCATGGCAGGCATGATGGCAGGAATGGCAGGACATAGCCTACAGTAGAATGGGGAGAGTCCCAATAGACTGGTTTAAAGTTCAACCAGTCAATGGATGCTGCTCTTGTCAGAGAGGGGTGTGAGCTTGTCAGTCAAGGGATGAAAAAATAGAGCCAGCATTTGACAACAATCTCAAATGCTCAGAGCATGGGTGGTGAAACCTGGCTCAGGATACTGTAGATTGTAGTATGTACATACTGTAGTATGTACAGTATGTACATAGTATGTACTGTAGTAGTATACTGTAGTATGTACCGTTTGGTATTCCATAAAAGATGACCGATGTATTTCTAATGTCACAGAGGTGATCCTGATTCTGAAAACGTTTATCTGATTAAAACTTTCAGTCAGTAGACATTAAATATGTCGTATTACCTTCATGAAAAAACACAGCTCAACTAATCATTGTAGGTGTGTATTGTCTATAAAGTAGTCTTCAACGATTGGTTGATTAGAGTGCTCAGAGAAAGAAGTCTCCATTCATGTTCTGAGTGTACAAACCATTGTGAACACCTGGTCTTTCCATGACATAGACTGACCAGGTGAATCCAGGTGAAAGCCATCATACCTTACTGATGTCACTTGTTAAATCCACTTTTGATCCGTGTAGATGAAGGGGAGGAGACAGGTTAAATAAGTATGCCTTGAGACAATTGAGGCATGGATTGTGTATGTGTGTCATTCAGAGGGTGAATGGGCAAGACAAAAGATTAAAGTGCCTTTGAACGGGGTATGGTAGTAGGTGCCATGCGCACTAGTTTGTGTTTGTCAAGAACCGCAACGCTGCTGGGTTTTTCATGCTCAACAGTTTCCCTTGTGTATCAAAGATTGGTCCACCACCCTAAGGACATCCAACTAACGGCAGGCCAGTCGTAAAAAATGGGCAATTGATGAAAGAGGACAAAGGAGATTGACTCAAATTGTGCAAAGTAACAGACGGGCTACGATTAGTCAACTGACAGTCCAGTAAAGCATTGGTGCCCAAAGACCCATAAAATAATGTACAACTCGTCGTACCTTGAAATGAATGGGGAATGGCAGCCGACGACCTTGCAAGAGTTCCACATCTTTCAGCAATAAACAAGAAACTGTGCAATGGTCTAAGGAACAAAACACTGGTCACTGGAGAATTGGAAAAACATTGCCTGGTCTGATGAATCCCGGTTCCTACTGTTTCACGCTGATGGGAGGACTAGTATATGGAGAAAACTATGAGTACTTGCCTCCATCATGCCTCGTGTCAACATCGCAGGCAGGTGGTGGGGGTGTAAGGGTGTGGGGTGTGTTTTCATGGCACACATTGGGCCCTTTGATAAAAGTGGAGCAACGTTTGAATGCCACAGGATATCTGAACATCATTGCCAGGTGTATCCCTTCATGGCAGCAGTGTATCCATCTGCAGGATAATACCCCATTCCACAAGGCTAGGATTGTCCAGGAATGGTTCCACGAACATGACAGAGAATTCAGCTTACTGCAGTGGCCTGCCCAGTCACCAGATCTCCATCCAATTGAGCATCTATAGGATGAGATGGAACGAAGTAGTCGAAGTAGAGATCCACTACCAGCCAACTTGACACAACCGTGGGAAGCATCGGAGTCAACATGGGCCAGTGTCGGAGTCCATGCCCCGACAAATTGAGGCTGTTCTGGGGGCAAAAGGGGGTGACTTAATATTGTGAAGGTATTCATAATGTTTTGTACACTCAGTGTATGTTTGAGAAATACAGTTTCATTTAAGGCCTTCAAAGGTCCTCATACAAGTGACCACAATCCCAGCACACACTTTTAATTTAGCAGGTTTTAACAGGCTTTGAACTACTTTAATAAAACAGAGAAGAAAAATGACTTAATTAAAAGCAACTAAAAATAGGAAACACTTTCATTTCAAGCTATACAGTGAATGAAAAACTAATTTATTCAGCAAAATAAGGAAATTAGGTCAACATTGAGGAAACATACAAAGAAAGGGAATCCCAAAGATGGCCGGCCGGATAGAATGAAGATCAAGAGAAGAAGAACTCAAATGGAGGAGGGAGAGGAGGAAAAGGGAGAAGAAGAGGAGAGGGAAGAAGAGGAGCAGGGAGAAGAGGAGGAAGAGAGAGAAGAGGAGGACGGAGATGAGGAGGAAGGCGTCCACGTTAAATACAGTTAAGAACAAGTCAAAGGGGCTACTAGCCTACTCTAAGCATGTGAGATGTCATGGACCTTGATTTTGATGAAAGATGTACAGTTGTGGCAGATGGTCTTGCTGAAAGTGATGATGTGTTTACATGTCTGAAATGTAATGGCCTTGTTAGTTGTACATCACTCTCAGCTGGTTTGGCAGGTGGGAGGGTGGAACAATGGCGTATCAGAAAGCAGGGAGCACCGTCTCATCCACGGAACAGCAACGCACGCTGCCCGAGTTTATTCAATACAATGTGTTTACTGGCATGTCAGTTGACAATGACTTGCGTGCTGCTGTTCTTCTGCAAAACGCCTGTTCCCATCAAAGTATTCACAGTGTAATGCCAAAGAATCAAATGTATGCAGCCATCAATACATAGATGGCAGGAAGATTTGTCAAAGGTGTTTTTATTATACTTGTGTCCTGGGATGATTTTCAATGTAGCGGCAACAGTCAACAGCACATGCTTGTTATGTCCAAGCATGGCCGTGTGTCTGTGAGCATGGTGGTGTTTGCATGTCCAAGCATGTGGGTAGATTACTCACCCTCTATGTCTGCAAGAAACTCAAAGTGAACACAGTGATAAACTGTGAGTATTGGAGTATCCCCACTTAGCTTGCCTTGGTTTAGCATGACCACACATAGCTTCATATCTATTTCATTACAAACTCTGAGTGTTATTATTGTTAAAAGTTTCAGCTTTGTTCACATTTAAAGCGAAAAAAGCCTGGCACTGATGGCACACAACTTTGAAGGACATTCCTGAACAATTGACTTGCAGTTTGGCTACGTTCTCCATTGGTGTTCAAAATTCAGAAACAAAAAATTGTTTTTGGACGTCAACCACTCTCATTTTATAGAAAGTGCATTAAATGGCAGGGAAAATAAAACGAATTTCATTTCGTTTTGAGTTATTTGCCATGGTAAATTAGATACTGTATGTGGCCATGTCTGACTGAGCAAGGGAGCCAAGAAGACAACACATAATATATTACTGTAGTGCAGGTCAGGGACAGACAGGAAGACATTATATATTATTGTATTGCAGGTCAGGGAGAGACAGGAAGACATTATATATTATTGTATTGCCGGTCAGCGAGAGACAGGAAGATCTTATTGTATTGCAGGTGTCATGGCATTGGCCTGGGGGGTAGGTTTATGACAGTCATAAATACCTCTTCCCCCCTTTTTCCTCTCTCTACCCTACTGATGTTACATTTGCAAACCCCTTTGGTTAACATAGAGATTCTGGGAACATCAGAAGGTGGGAGGAAATTAACTATATTCTGGTAATCCAACCAATTGAACATATGCGGTGGTACTTAATGAATATGATATCAGTTCAGTTGTCTACTGAGACATTCTCATCAATGATAAGATGACATAAACTCTACAGTGGAAAGTCTACACATCAGAGTTATCGGATTCACATGGAATTGTTGTTCAATTTAAATGTTTGAATATGAAATTATTTGTGATGGGATGAAATGTGATTTTAGCTTCTAAAATGTGAGATTTTGGTTTTAATAAGTTTAGGGCTGTAACGTCGGGAGAGTGATGGGTGTGGAGTCAGAAGCAGAGAGCAGAAGGTAAACGGGAAAAAACACTTTAATGTCCTCTATCACAGTAACAGGTACAAACATGGGTGAAGCCCAAAACATAGGCGCAAACAAACCCAAAACCACTGTTACAAAAATACCGGACAGCGAAAACCCAAAAGTCAACAATACAGCACTAACGTAAAATAACAACAAGCCTGCACAAACACCAGCGGGCTAAACAAACTTAAATAACACCCATCCCAAAACCCCAACAAGAAACAGGTGAAAACAATTACACCAAAACAAACTAAAAGGAATAAGGGATTGGTGGCAGCTAGTAGACCGGCGACGACGACCGTTGAGCGCCACCCGAACAGGAAGAGGAGCCACCTTCGGTGGTATTCGTGACAAGGGCTCTGCTCAATCAGTGGCACGCCCCTGTGAAGGGACATGGGCTATAAAACTTTTCAAACACGCCCTCCTCTCCCTTCCTATATCAAATCAAATCAAATCAAATTTTATTTGTCACATGCACATGGTTAGCAGATGTTAATGCGAGTGTAGCGAAATGCTTGTGCTTCTAGTTCCGACAATGCAGTAATAACCAACAAGTAATCTAACTAACAATTCCAAAACTACTGTCTTATACACAGTGTAAGGGGATAAAGAATATGTACATAAGGATATATGAATGAGTGATGGTACAGAGCAGCATAGGCAAGATACAGTAGATGGTATCGAGTACAGTATATACATATGAGATGAGTATGTAAACAAAGTGGCATAGTTAAAGTGGCTAGTGATACATGTATTACATAAGGATACAGTCAATGATATAGAGTACGGTATGTACGTATGCATATGAGATGAATAATGTAGGGTAAGTAACATTATATAAGGTAGCATTGTTTAAAGTGGCTAGTGATATATTTACATCGTTTCCCATCAATTCCCATTATTAAAGTGGCTGGAGTTGAGTCAGTGTGTTGGCAGCAGCCACTCAATGTTAGTGGTGGCTGTTTAACAGTCTGATGGCCTTGAGATAGAAGCTGTTTTTCAGTCTCTCGGTCCCAGCTTTGATGCACCTGTACTGACCTCGCCTTCTGGATGATAGCGGGGTGAACAGGCAGTGGCTCGGGTGGTTGATGTCCTTGATGATCTTTATGGCCTTCCTGTAACATCGGGTGGTGTAGGTGTCCTGGAGGGCAGGTAGTTTGCCCCCGGTGATGCGTTGTGCAGACCTCACTACCCTCTGGAGAGCCTTACGGTTGCCTTGACGACAATATAACCTCCAGTTCGGAGGATGTGAGGACAGCGGTACGATGTCAGAATGGTCAGATAATAACTACAGAACGAAGCCAACATCAGCGTGAGCTTTGGTTGCGAATGGTATGAACGTTGAACTCTTATTCACTACAGAAGTGAAACCTCCTAGCAGCTGAGTTAGCAACAGCAGCGCCAAACGCAGGTTAGGAAGGAACAGACAGAGTATTCCGTCTACCACACAACGACGTTACTACAATGTACCCAATTGACCAGAAGAGACATTCTTCCAAGGACAAAGGACTCGGTTGGGCAACACGGCCTTCCATCTACCACCAACCTACCGAAGAGTAAATATCTATAGCATTTTCCTTTTCAAATGGGCGGTAATTTAGAATGCATAAGATTCTGTATTTACGATAGCACAGTTTCACCCTTTGTTCCTCAGTCTTCTCGCTCTTTCACTCAAACCCAGCCCTTTTCTTTTGTGTAACAAGCTATCATATCTGTTCCGCCCGCTAGGGACGTTTTCCTTTATGACGTAATTTGTAATCAAGTTATGATTTAATTATGTGTATGTGTAATTCTGTGTGATTAGTTAGGTATTTAGTAAATAAATAATTAAACCCAATTTTGTATTGCTGACTCAACTTGTTAGCCAGGGTTCTTAACCAAGAATTTACAACTTTCAGATGAGACTGAATTAAGATGATGATTAATATTGACTGCTATTGATGTAAAATATTACTAGGACTTTAAGTGTTTATTCAGAAGATAACATCTGTATAAATATTATTTCGTGGTGCCCTGACTCTCTAGTTAATTACATTTACATGATTAGCTCAATCAGGTTATATTATTTTATAGAATAGCATGTCATATCGCTTAATCTGGCATAGCCAAAGACACGACACAGGTCAGGGAGAGACAGGAAGACATTATTGTAGTGCCGGTCAGGGAGAGACAGGAAGACATTAAATATTATTGTTAGTGAAGGTCAGGGGGAGATAGAAAGTCATTATATATTATTGTATTGCAGGTCAGGGGGAGACAGAAAGACATACACACGCACACACACACACATGCACACACACCCGCACACACTCACACACTCTTACACATGCACACGCACACACATCAATCTGTGTCTTTATAAGAAATAGGTTTCTGGGAATAATGTGTCTCAGCCGAGACAAAGGCTACGTTAGAGAAAACCTCAATGTATTACAAGCGGCTGAACATGCGAGGAGGCAGTGTGTAAAGAATTATTCAATAAGGACATGACACTGTCCATTGTCACTGGTGGGGGGTCAATCTATATTGTTGAGACTTTCACAACACCGTCACGATATTGAAACCCTGACAAAGCATGAGTGACAAGAGAAGCATAATGTTAGCAGCAATGAAATGACTGTGTTTTATCCTTCAGGTGGAAGTCAATAATCATTGGCCTTTGATTAATACTGCTGATTTCAAAATAGGTGCTCAAATCCTCTGTTACCTAGTTGGGTACTGTTAATACTGGGTACTGTTAATACTGGGTACTGTTAATACTGGGTACTCTATGTTATTGCACTTGGTAGCTCTTTATCTAATTTATATTTTCCACCATGATTATAGCTCCGCAGTCATGTTTGTACTTGAAGACAAGTACATGAAATGATAAAAGTTCATCGATTTTTACTATAACTATTAAAAACTGAGTCAGACATTTTAGTTGCTGTTGAGACTTATGGAAATGTAAAATGTATAGTGTATTGGAAGTTAAACAAGTATTCAGAAGTTTGTAATTTCCACATTGAAATGTCAGACTTGATTTTGTATCAAACTGTTTAAACTGCTACAAATATCTCCATTAATTACAATCTACATAATAATAATTCACATTTCCTGTTGTGGCAGGATTATTTACCTGCTGTAGCAAACTGGCTCAAATTAAGATCCTACATCTGTACAATAATGTTTTTGTTTGCGTAAAAGGTTGATTCTGAGAGTAGAGAGCGGATTCTGAGAAACAGCCAGGCAGTGGAAATATTCCCTTTGGTATAAGAAATTAAATGCATGATGGCAATAACACCATGGTCACATGAGAGAGGAATCTCATAAGACAAAGGTCAACATATGAAATGATTTTGCAAATGGAAGAGGACATCGACAGGGATGGTATTTAATCTATGGAACCCCTCTGAGCATTATACAGAAACACAGAACAGAATGCACAGGCCTCAAAATGCATCCTATTCATTAGCATGTTCCGATAACAGCCTCTAAATGCATCCTATTCATTAGCATGTTCCGCTAACAGCCTCTAAATGCATCCTATTCATTAGCATGTTTTGCTAACAGCCTCTAAATGCATCCTATTCATTAGCATGTTCCGCTAACACCCTCTAAATGCATCCTATTCATTAGCATGTTCCGCTAATAGGATATTTGCATTGACTGGCAAACTTAATTAAGCTTAAAAAAAAAAAAATTAAACCATACATTTGCCGACATCTGGCATCTATCTCAAAAGTGTGCAGTAATTATAATTCAGACTTAATTCTTAAAACACATTCAAATGAATTCAATTTAACTTTTTAAAGTATATGACAGTACATTAAATTAGGCCTAACTGAACCTTTAATTTGCTAACGATAATTACAGTGAAAAGGCGTTTCAAAGTGTTGGAGTAGTCCTTCTATCTTTTCCATGTTGTTGTTAAAGGGATACTTCGGGCACATGCAGTATTCAATATGGAGAGATAAGTGGAATATGCATTCTCTTTATTTATTTAGTTCTACCTCACTCTGTCAGTAATGTTGAAACTTCACTCACTCACACTTGTCATAAACTTGCTAGAATTTTTTTTTTAAATGCAGAGGTTCATTTATAGTTCATCTCAAACAAGTTGCACTGTAAAGTCAAGTTGCCATTTTGACAGGCCCCAAAAAATTCTTGCCAGACCTGATAGCTAGCTAACATCCATCCTTTTCATTACATTAGACAGAGACATGACTTTATGTGCTCCACCTGTCAAGGAAAAACTTCTGATTTAATAAAAAATAACTAGTGTGGAATGGTCCTTCGAGTCATTCCAATTACTCTTAACACCTCATCTTATGGTTGAGAATGTGTCGGGGTATATAGCCCCTACAGTACATCTCAGACAGAGCTCCACACAACAGAGGAAACCTTCTTTTTCTCTTCTATCACACCAATAGAGTATATTTGGTTTGGAGCTGCACACCTCCATCTCTGTTGAGTTTTACAGCTTTATAATCTCAACGCCAGGATTTGATTTGACTTGGATGTATGTCTTTTGAGGAGTATGGGGGGAACAAATGGCACGGAGGTATCAATCCCCCCCAAGAGGGAGAAGAGGCACATGAGGCATACAAAGGTGTTTACGTCTATAAACCCAAATCATGAAATGGATCCTCTCCATTTCCAGCTGAGAACAGTTATACTCCTTCTCTCCATTGACAGCAGTACAATAACACAAACGATTAAAAGTCTCCATCTTAGAGGGAAACGGAGGTGTACTAGACACAATGTATATACACTATAGAGGTGTACTGTAGTATAGGTAGAGAAAATGGTAGATATGCCCAACCCTTTACAGCTGCAATATGTAGCTTTTTGGGTGACCCGACCAATTTCACATAGAAATGTGTTATAGATCTGTCATTCTCATTGAAAGCAAGTCTAAAAAGCATTAGCTATGTTCTATGTTCAGCTATTTCTATGCTTCCCATTCTCAAGTTTTGTTTTTGCATCTTTTGCTTTCAGTTTTGTACACCAGAAATTTCACAACGATTCTATACACTATATTTGCTTGTTTTGTCACATAAACTGAAATTAAGCAAACTATAAGAATTTTTGCAATCAGGAAATGGAGGAGCAATTTCTGCATAATGCATCTTTAATTGTAAGCCTAGGTATCTGAGTGGACCGTGCTTCCTGCCATCACAATCCAGTATTTAGCCAGAACCCAGTCTTTAGCCAGAACCCAGTCTTTAGCCAGAACCCAGCATGGGTCAAATGCAATCAAATTTCTGCTGTCACATGCGCCGAATAGAACAATCTTACAGTGAAATGCTTGCTTACAAGCCCTTAACCAACAATGCAGTTTTAAGAAAAATAAAAAAAAAAAAAAAAAAAAAAGAAAGTAAGAAATAAATCATTAAAGAGTATTTGGAATCACAGCTTTAATTCTGCTGTGTGTTGTCGAACAACGATCAATAAAGGGTTCGTTTGTTCATTTATACCCCAAATCCATAATGTTGCTTTTGAACAGAACTTAATTGCAGTTTCACACTGAAGTTGTGTACAATAATGACATTAATGGGGATGTGTATTGATTATCACAGGTACAATTTTACTCCAGCTTGGAAATCATTCCGCATAAAATATTCCCTTTTTTATCCCAACATCCAAGTCCTCAAGTAGCAGCTTTTGGTGAGCCACAGTCTTAATTACTTTACCTTGTTGTGACACAATTCAGAATGCATGGGTTTCATGAACAGAGCAGCATAGAAGGAGTCAGAGCAGTAGCGTAGCCAGGCTCGTTGGTGGGAATTTGGATGGGATAATAAAACATTTATTTTTAAAAAAAACTGATAAATTCCTGCAATTCTACATGTTTTGCCATGGGGAAAATAGAAAAATGTGCAGTTTTAAAGCAAATCTCATGCTATATTCTATATATATATATATATATATTTTTTAAAAACATTTTTAAGCTAATTGAAGGTCTTTTCACACTTGGTCCCTTTCAGCAAATTTTTGTGAACCCTCACACTAGACTACTGTAACACTGTTTCCACTGCCATAAACCCTCACACTAAACTACTGCAACACTGTTTCCACTGCCACAAACCCTCACACTAGACTACTGTAACACTGTTTCCACTGCCATAAACCCTCACACTAAACTACTGCAACACTGTTTCCACTGCCACAAACCCTCACACTAGACTACTGCAACTGTCTCGGTTCTCTTGTGATGAAGGAGAGTCGGACCAAAATGCGGCGTGTAGATTGCGATCCATGTTTAATAAACAAACGTAAAAACACGAATCAATACAAACACTACAAAACAAAGAACGTAAATGAACGTAATGAAAACCGAAACAGTCCTATCTGGTGCAAACACAGAGACAGGAACAATCACCCACAAACACACAGTGAAACCCAGGCTACCTAAATATGGTTCCCAATCAGAGACAATGACTAACACCTGCCTCTGATTGAGAACCATATCAGGCCAGACATAGAAATAGACAAACTAGACATGAAACATAGAATGCCCACCCAGCTCACGTCCTGACCAACACTAAAACAAGGAAAACACATACGAACAATGGTCAGAACGTGACAGTACCCCCCCCCAAGGTGCGGACTCCGAACGCACAACCTAAACCTATAGGGGAGGGTCTGGGTGGGGATCTGTCCGCGGTGGCGGCTCTGGCGCTGGACGTGGACCCCACTCCATAATTGTCTTAGTCCACCTCCTTAGCGTCCCTTGAGTGGCGACCCTCGCCGCTAAACTTGGCCTAGGAAACCTAACAACGGACCCCACTGGACTGAGGGGCAGCTCCGGACTGAGGTAGCTCAGGACTGAGGGATAGCTCGGGACTGAGGGGAAGCTCAGGACTGAGGGGAAGCTCAAGAGGAAGCTCAGGACTGAGAGGAAGCTCAGGACTGAAAGAAAGCTCCGGCAGGTTGATGGATCTAGCAGATCCTGGCTGGCTGGTGGTTCCGGCAGATCCTGGCTGACTGGCAGATCCTGGCTGAATGGCGAATCCTGGCAGACTGGCGGATCCTGGCTGACTGGCAGTTCTGGCAGATCCTGGCAGACTGGCGGATCCTGGCTGGCGGATCTAACTGATCCTGGCAGACTGGCGGCACTTGCGGCGCTGGACAGACTGGCGGCACTGGCGGCGCTGGGCAGACTGGCGGCACTGGCGGCGCTGGGCAGACTGACGGCACTGGCGGCGCTGGGCAGACTGACGGCACTGGCGGCGCTGGGCAGACTGACGGCGCAGGGCAGACTGACGGCACTGGCGGCACTGGGCAGACTGACGGCACTGGCGGCCCTGGGCAGACTGATGGCACTGGTGGCGCTGGGCAGACTAGCGGCGCTGGGCAGACTGGCGGCACTGACGGCACTGGGCAGACTGGCGGCACTGGTGGCGCTGGGCAGACTGGCGGCACTGGCGGCGCAGGGCAGACTGGCGGCACTGGAAGAGTCTGGTTGACGGGAGGATCTGGAAGAGTCTGGTTGACTGGCAGATCTGGAAGAGTCTGGTTGACTGGCAGATCTGGAAGAGTCTGGTTGACTGGCAGATCTGGAAGAGTCTGGTTGACTGGCAGATCTGGAAGAGTCTGGCTGTCTGGCGGATCTGGAAGAGTCTGGCTGACTGGCGGATCTGGAAGAGTCTGGCTGACTGGCGGATCTGGAAGAGTCTGGCTGACTGGCAGATCTGGAAGAGTCTGGCTGACTGGCGAATCTGGAAGAGTCCGGCTGACTGGCGGATCTGGAAGAGTCCGGCTGACTGGCAGATCTGGAAGAGTCCGGCTGACTGGCAGATCTGGAAGAGTCCGGCTGACTGGCAGATCTGGAAGAGTCCGGTTGACTGGCGGATCTGGAAGAGTCTGGCTGACTGGCGGATCTGGAAGAGTCTGGCTGACTGACGGATCTGGAAGAGTCTGGTTGACTGGCAGATCTGGAAGAGTCTGTTTGACTGGCAGATCTGGAAGAGTCTGGCTGACTGGCGGATCTGGAAGAGTCTGGTTGACTGGCAGATCTGGAAGAGTCTGGCTGACTAGCGGATCTGGAAGAGTCTGGCTGACTGGCGGATCTGGAAGAGTCTGGCTGACTGGCAGATCTGGAAGAGTCTGGCTGACTGGCAGATCTGGAAGAGTCTGGCTGACTGGCGGATCTGGAAGAGTCTGGTTGACTGACAGATCTGGAAGAGTCTGGCTGACTGCAGGATCTGGAAGAGTCTGGTTGACTGGCAGATCTGGAAGAGTCTGGCTGACAGGCGGATCATGGCAGACTGACTGATCTGGCTGCTCCATGCTGACTGGCGGCTCTGGCTGCTCCACGCTGACTGGCGGCTCTGGCTGCTCCATATAGGCTGACAGCTCTGGTGGCTTCTTACAGACTGGCAGCTCTGGCGGCTCCGTGCAGACTGGCAGCTCCTTGCACACTGGCAGCTCCTTACAGACTGGCAGCTCCTTGCAGACTGGCAGCTCCGTGCAGACTGCCAGCTCCGTGCAGACTGGCAGCTCCGTGCAGACTGGCAGCTCCTTGCAGACTGGCAGCTCCTTGCAGACAGGAGACTCCAGCAGCGCTGTAGAGGAGGAAGGCTCTGGCTGCGCTGAACAGGCGGGAAACTCCGACAGCGCTGGAGTGGCGAGGCGCACTGTAGGCCTGATGCGTGGTGCTGGTACTGGTGGTACTGGACCGAGAACACGCACAGGAAGCCTGGTGCGGGGAGCTGCCACCGGAGGGCTGGTGTGTGAAGGTGGTACTGGATAGACCGGACCGTGCAGGCGCACTGGAGCTCTTGAGCACCGAGCCTGCCCAACCTTACCTGGTTGAATACCCCGGTCGCTCTACCAGTGCGGCGAGGTGGAATAGCCCGCAATGGGCTATGTAGGCGAACCGGGGACACCGTGCGCAAGGCTGGTGCCATGTAAGCCGGCCCAAGGAGACGCACTGGGGACCAGATGCGTAGAGCCGGCTTCATGGCATTTGGCTCGACGCTCAATCTAGCCCGGCCGATACGCGGAGCTGGAATATACCGCACCGGGCTATGCACCCGCACTGGAGACACCATGCGGAACCACAGCATAACACGGTGCCTGCCCGGTCTCTCTAGCCCCCGGTAAACACAGGGAGTTTGCGCAGGTCTCCTACCTGGCGTAGCCATACACCCTGTGAGCCCCCTCCAAGAAATTTTTGGGGCTGACTCTCGGGCTTCCGTCTGCTCCGCCGTGCTTGCTTCGCCAACCTCATTCTCCGATAACCTTCCGCGCACTGCTCCATCGAATCCCAGGCGGGCTCCGGCACTCTCCCTGGGTCGACCGCCCACCTGTCTATCTCCTCCCAAGAAGTATAGTCCATACTGTACTCCTCTTTGGGCTGCTCCTGTTGCCTCTCCTGCTGCTCCTGCCTGTTGACACGCTGCTTGGTCCGGTTGTGGTGGGTGATTCTGTAACGGTTCTCTTGTGGTGAAGGAGAGTCGGACCAAAATGCAGCGTGTAGATTGCGATCCATGTTTAATAAACAAACGTAAAAACAGGAATCAATACAAACACTACAAAACAAAGAACGTAAATGAACGTAACGAAAACCGAAACAGTCCTATCTGGTGCAAACACAGAGACCGGAACAATCACCCACAAACACACAGTGAAACCCAGGCTACCTAAATATGGTTCTCAATCAGAGGCAGGTGTTAGT
Source organism: Oncorhynchus tshawytscha (assembly GCF_018296145.1). Taxonomy (NCBI): domain Eukaryota; kingdom Metazoa; phylum Chordata; class Actinopteri; order Salmoniformes; family Salmonidae; genus Oncorhynchus; species Oncorhynchus tshawytscha. Next base: position 7,747,984 of record NC_056444.1, read on the forward strand.
CATTGTCTCTGATTGGGAACCATATTTAGGTAGCCTGGGATTCGTTACGTTCATTTACGTTCTTTGTTTTATCATGTTTGTGATTTTCTTAAAACTAATTTCTGTTCTATTCATGTGATGTTCTTTAAACCAATTTCTGTGTTCATTCAAGTGGCTGACTGAACGAATCCTCACTATCAGTAAATGCAATTTGGCAGTATGCCCAGACCTTGTTTTGAGAACAAAAGATCTCACTTTCAAGGTCTCAGCTTAGAGAGAAGAAGCCTTGTGAGTTATTGGACTGTCACATTTTATGAACCAGTATTGGTCAGTCACATGAATGAAACATTGAGGTAATCATTAATTAATTATGCTAAATCATGCACATATAACTTGTTTGTATAGCCGTATAGACTGCCCAAGCAGAGCTCCTGATTGACATGTGTACTATGGTGCATTAAATTGGTGGGAACCTCTCCGGCATGCTGACAATAAAAAAAATATTCGTATTAAGATTTCCTTCAAGTGTCCCTGTGTAAGAATTTCCACCAGACATGCCCACAGAAATGCTGCAGAAATGCTTGTCCTTCTGGAAGGCTCTCCCATTTTCAAAGAGGAACTCTAAAGCTCTGTCAGAGTGAACATTTGGGTTCTTGTTCAAATCCCTGACCAAGGCCCTTTTCCCTTTTTGTTCAGTTTGGCCGGGCAGGCCAGGTCTAGGAAGAGTCTTGGTGGTTTCAAACGTCTTCCATTTAAGAATTATGGAGGCCACTATGTTCTTGGGGACCTTCAGTGCTGTAGACATTTTTAGTACCCTTCCCCAGATCCCTCAACACAATCTAGATGTTAGCATAGTCTACACAGGGGATTGTAGCTAATTCAAAGGGCAGCATGACAGGGACTGATGCACACAACTCCAGCCTGACAATGTACCATGGCTGCTTGAATAGCATATATTTTATATATCTATCTATATATTGTCTGTCTGTCTGTCTGTCTGTCTGTCTGTCTGTCTGTCTGTCTGTCTGTCTGTCTGTCTGTCTGTCTGTCTGTCTGTCTGTCTGTCTGTCTGTCTGTCTGTCTGTCTGTCTGTCTGTCTGTCTGTCTGTCTGTCTGTCTGTCTGTCTGTCTGTCTGTCTGTCTGTCTGTCTGTCTGTCTGTCTGTCTGCAACTAGAATAAATAATCCCCTTATTAACAATGACCAACACAATTCCATTCAAAATACAAGGTTGTATGAAATACCATTGCCTACCATCACTATACCAACCCAACTCCTGATACTATAGCCTACCATTACTATACCAACCCAACTCCTGATACTATAGCCTACCATTACTATACCAACCCAACTCCTGATACTATAGCCTACCATTACCATATCCAACCCAACTCCTGATACTATATCCTACCATTACCATACCAACCCAACTCCTGATACTATAGCCTACCATTACTATACCAACCCAACTCCTGATACTATAGCCTACCATTACCATATCCAACCCAACTCCTGATACTATAGCCTACCATTACCATATCCAACCCAACTCCTGATACTATAGCCTACCATTACTATACCAATCCAACTCCTGATACTATAGCCTACCATTACTATACCAACCCAACTCCTGATACTATAGCCAACCATTACTAAAACAACCCAACTCCTGATAATATAGCCTACCATTACCATATCCAACCCAACTCCTGATAATATAGCCTACCATTACAATACCAACCCAACTCCATTTGTTGGCACAATCATGTATCCCAGTGGTTTTCAAACCTGTGTTGACAGGCAACTTCCTAAAAATAGTGGAGCATATCTTGCAACCCCCTGCGCACGCAAACACACATGTGAACATGTGCCTACAATCCTTGTGCAAATGTAGCCTGTCATTACAGGATATATCATGTCGTTTCTCTGGAGTCCAGAACAAGCAGAATAATGTGGTCCAGTATTGGATGGAAAGCACATCCTGTTTGCACCACACCATCATGTTGGAAGGCAGCATGCCTGCAGAGTGCACGTTGGTCAGCCTGGTAGCACTGTTCTTTCTCAAAAACGTCATAATACATTCGCCAGAATATGTCTTCATCCCATTTTTTTAAGGCAATACAATGTTACAGCGGCCTATCTTTGGATTTATAGCCAGTAGCCACACACTGGTGGACTTGCCATTAATTAAGCAGATGGGGCAATTGCCTCAGTATTCACATAATAAAGGGGCCTCATGAGCTGGGAATGAAAAAAGTATATATACAGTTGAAGTCGGAAGTAAACATACACCTTAGCCAAATACATTTAAAATCAGTTTTTCACAATTGCTGACATTTAATCCAAGTAAAAATTCCCTGTCTTAGGTCAGTTAGGATCACCACTTCATTTTAAGAATGTGAAATGTCAGAATAATAGTAGAAAGAATGATTTCTTTCAGCTTTAAAATTGTTTAACTTGGGTCAAACTTTTCAGGTAGCCACAAGCTTCCCACAATAAGTTGGGTGAATATTAGCCCATTCCTCCTGACAGAGCTAGTGTAACTGGCTCAGGTTTGTAAGCCTCCTTGCTCGCACACACTTTTTAAGTTTTGCCCACAAAGTTTCTATAGGATTGAGGTCAGGTCTTTGTGATGGCCAATCCAATACATTGACTTTGTTGTCCTTAAGCCATTTTGCCACAACGTTGGAAGTATGCTTGGGGTTATTGTCCATTTCGAAGACCCATTTGCGACCAAGCTTTAACTTCCTGACTGACGTCTTGAGATGTTGCTTCAATATATCCACTTCATTTTTTTTCCTCATGATGCCATCTATTTTGTGAAGTGCACCAGTCCCTCCTGCAGCAAAGCACCCCCACAACATGATGCTGCCACCCCCATGCTTCACGGTTGGGGATGGTGTTCTTCGGCTTGCAAGTCTCCCCCTTTTCCCTCCAAACATAATGATGGTCATTATGGCCAAACAGTTCTATTTTTGTTTCATCAGACCAGAGGACATTTCTCCAAAAAGTACGATCTTTGTCCCCAAGTGCAGTTACAAACTGTAGTCTGGCTTTTATATGGCAATTTTGGAGCAGTGGCATCTTCCTTGCTGAGCGGCCTTTCAGGTTATGTCGATATAGGACTCGTTTTACTGTGGATAAAGATACTTCTGTACCTGTTTCCTCCAGAATCTTCACAAGGTCCATTTCTGTTGTTCTGGGATTGATTTGCACTTTTCGCACCAAAGTACGTTAATCTCTAGGAGACAGAACGCGTCTCCTTTCTGAGCGGTCTGACGGCTGCGTGGTCCCATGTTGTTTATACTTGCGCACTATTGTTTGTACAGATGAATGTGGTACCTTCAGGCGTTTGGAAATTGCTCCCAAGGATGAATCAGACTTGCGGATGTCTAAAAAAATATTCTGAGGTCTTGGCTGATTTCTTTTGATTTTCCGATGATGTCAAGCAAAGAGGCACTGAGTTTGAAGGTAGTCCTTGAAATACATCCACAGGTACACCTCCAATTTGACTCAAATTATGTCAATTAGCCTATTAGAAGCTTCTAAAGCCATGACATAATTTCCTGGAATTTTCCAAGCTGTTTAAAGGCAGGGTCAACTTAGTGTATGTAAAATTCTGTCCCACTGGAATTTTTATACAGTGAATTTTAAGTGAAATAGTCTGTCTGTAAACAATTGTTTGAAAAATTACTTGTGCCATGCACAAGGTAGATGTCCTAGCCGACTTGCCAAAACTATAGTTTGTTAACAAGAAATTTGTGTAGTGGTTGAAAAACAAGTTGTAACAAGTCCAACCTAAGTGTACGTAAACTTCTGACTTCAACTGTATATATTATTTTTGTAAATCATTTATTTGCTTGAGGCCCCTCCATACTCTGACCAAGGCATAATAAATACATAACCAAAACATTTTCTCAAAATCCGCCTGCTAGAGACTGCATCTCAATCCATCGCATCCGCCAAGGTCTCATTCTTCTCACAAAAACGTCTGTACACACTAATATGAAAAGATGAGACTCTCACGAAGATGATGGTGTTCTCAGTGTCGTGTCTCTGACTGATTAAATCATATGACATGCTACTTTGATAGAAAGTTAGTGGTTGCACAGTTCGGACGCTGAAACTGTTTTGGATGAACGTTCGAAGGTAACCTACCTTTTGAAGTGATATGTTTGACAGTCACCTCTGGGATGCTGCCTAGAAGGCCATCATCCTGGAGTTGCCTCTTCACTGTTGACAATGAGACTGGTGTTTTGTGGGTACTATTTAATGAAGCTGCCAGTTGAGGACTTGTGAGGCGTCTGTTTCTCAAACTAGACACTCTAATGTACTTGTCCTCTCGCTCAGTTGTGCACCGGTGCCTCCCACTCCTCTTTCTATTCTTATTAGAGCCAGTATGCGCTGTTCTGTGAAGGGAGTAGTACACAGAGTTGAACGAGATCTTCAGTTTCTTGGCAATTTTTCACATGGAACAGCATTTTTTTCACAGAACAAGAATAGGCTGACGACTTTCAGAAGAACGTTCTTTGTTTCTGGCCATTTTGAGCCTGTAATCGAGCCCACAAATGCTGATGCTCCAGATACAACTAGTCAAATGATGGCCAGTTTTATTGCTTCTTTAAATCTGAGGAAACGTTTTCAGCTGTGCTAACATAATTTCAAAAGGGTTTCTAATGATCAATTAGCCTTTAATAAATGATAAACCTGGATTAGCTGACACAACGTGCCATTAGAATTGGGCCCCTGTAAGCCTATGTCGTTATTCCATTAAAAATGAGCCGTTCCCAGCTACAATAGTCATTTACAACATTAACAATGTCTAGACTGTATTTCTGACCAATTTGAAGGGTCTCAGCTACAACATGAACGGTCGTTTTGTTAGAAAAGATCCTTCTTTATTTCCCAAAAATTCAGTTTAGTTTGCGCCATCGATTTCAGTAATCCACTCATTCAACATGTAGACAAAGGAGTCCAAAAAGCTACCACTAAACTTTGTCCAAACAAGTCAAACAACATTTCTATTTAATCCTCAGGTACTCTAAAATGTAAATAAACTATAATATTTCATATGGAAAGTAGTATTTTCGATAGGAAAGGAAAATTCCTAAGCGCGCGCCCTCGCAGGCCGAAAGACTGATTTTGTCCAGGTGGTCTCCTAACAAAAACTCCAAATACTTGTTCGTTTTTCATAAAATAAGCCTGAAACCTTGAATAAAGACTGTTGACATCTAGTGGAAGCCATAGGAATTGCAATCTGGAAGACGGATTTACATCAAAACAATAGGTTTCCATAATAAGAGCCTGGGACCTCAAAAAAATACATTCTGGTTGGATTCTCTTCAGATTTTTGCCTGCCATATTTATTCTGTTATTGTCTCAGACATTATTTTAACAGTTTTAAAAACTTAAAAGTATTTTCTATCTAATGCTACCAATATGTATGCATATCCTGGCTTCTGAGCTTGAGTAACAGGCAGTTTCCTTTGGGCATGTCAGTCAGGCGGAAATTCAGGAAACTAGACCCTATCCCTTAATAGACAAAAATGTGCTTTCTTTAAAAAACAAGGACATTTCTAAGTGATCACAAACTTTTGAGAGGTAGTGTATATAAAAACATGTTCCTTAATGTGAGAATAGTTTGTATCCATGATAAACATCCCTTTTTCTGTATCTCTCTATTTTTCCCACCCCTGTCTCCAGCTCTGTGTAATAAGTCATATCTCATCAGTCCACTAGGGACCTTTGTCTCATGTAGGTGTGTATGTGTATTCTGGGATATTATTTAGTTAGTAAATAAATAGTGAAACCAATTTGTGTAGTACTGAATAAGGCTCAAGGTTGGGGGGTTCTTGCAGATCCAAGAAGGTTACGACTGTTCAGAACGAGACTGATACGAGGTAGTGATTGATCGGTGACTGTTCAGAACGAGACTGATATGAGGTAGTGATTGATCGGTGACTGTTCAGAAGGAGACTGATATGAGGTAGTGATTGATCGGTGACTGTTCAGAAGGAGACTGATATGAGGTAATGATTGATCGGTGACTGTTCAGAATGAGACTGATATGAGGTAGTGATTGATCGGTGACTGTTCAGAAGGAGACTGATATGAGGTAATGATTGATAGGTGACTGAGATGAGGTAATATTGAGGTAGTGATTGATAGGTGACTGTTCAGAACGAGACTGATATGAGGTAATGATTGATAGGTGACTGTTCAGAAGGTGACTGATATGAGGTAATGATTGATAGGTAACTGTTCAGAACGAGACTGATATGAGGTAATGATTGATCGGTGACTGTTCAGAAGGAGACTGATATGAGGTAATGATTAATACGTGTCAGTTATCAATATATAACTTATGTATCTTTAGAGTTTATTTCAGGAGATGGTAACTCTCTAAGCAACTTGTTTCGTGGTGCCCCAAATCCTAATGAGGTAATTGTTACACAAATAATTTAATCAGGTAACAATTAAACATAGTTAGTGGACTAAATAAATAGCAGTCATCAGATGAATGAAAATGAAGTCACAACACTATGTTGCTGTAAAAATTGGAGTATAATACTTACATGGATGTCAACCCCAATGCATGTTCATGTCATCGTCACCAATAAACTGCATAATAGTTCAAAACAACTTTGACTACCACCGCCAATTCTAAACATTAATCAGCGAGAACAGACATATATCTCCAAGTCTGACTTTAGTTACCACATTGTGGGCCTGCTTACAATACACCAATCATGTCGTATTTGACGAATATCCACTTTGTTAGATCAGATTTTTTGAATGTGCACCAATCAGATTTGTTAGATCAGATTTGTTGAATGTGCACCAATCAGATTTGTTCGATCAGATTTGTTGAATGTGCAACAATCAGATTTGTTAGATCAGATTTGTTGAATGTGCACCAATCAGATTTGTTCGATCAGATTTGTTGAATGTGCACCAATCAGATTTGTTCGATCAGATTTGTTGAATGTGCACCAATCAGATTTGTTAGATTAGATTTTTTGAATGTGCACCAATCAGATTTGTTAGATTAGATTTTTTGAATGTGCAACAATCAGATTTGTTAGATCAGATTTTTTGAATGTGCACCAATCAGATTTGTTAGATCAGATTTGTTGAATGTGCACCAATCAGATTTGTTCGATCAGATTTGTTGAATGTGCACCAATCAGATTTGTTAGATCAGATTTGTTGAATGTGCACCAATCAGATTTGTTCGATCAGATTTGTTGAATGTGCACCAATCAGATTTGTTAGATCAGATTTGTTGAATGTGCACCAATCAGATTTGTTAGATTAGATGTGTTGAATGTGTACCAATCAGATTTGTTAGATTAGATGTGTTGAATGTGCACCAATCAGATTTGTTAGATTAGATGTGTTGAATGTGCACCAATCAGATTTGTTAGATCAGATTTGTTGAATGTGCACCAATCAGATTTGATAGATCAGATTTGTTGAATGTGCACCAATCAGATTTGTTAGATCAGATTTGTTGAATGTGCACCAATCCACCGTCTTTCTTCTAACCCCCACGGTCTGCGTTCCATTGAACTCTTTATATATTGGCTTCTTAAAATAATGACGCACTCAACCTGAAAGGCTTGTGAGCGTACAGAGAACATCTTTGTATTTCTGAACCAAGGACATATTGAATAGTCCTAGACTAGACTTATTGAATAGTCTATTCGTAGGCTTTAGCCTAATGTCAATGCAAATACATTTACTGTAGCTTTAACAGACCTATTTTGATTCAGATTTCTGGATTATATTAATTTGATTTCTGCGGAGGGGGGAACGCCCTTTTATGGTGCTGAAAGGGCAGCGACAGGATCGCTCAATGATGTTAAAGATGATCAACCAACTTGTGGTCCTGTAGGATAGCTCTGCCATTCGGACAGTTCTGGAACAAACAACAATCATTTGCAATATAGCCTAATAGGTCTGTGACTACGTGATATAGTTATTCGTAGGCTATAGCCCAGTGTAAATACAAATACACATAGCTTAGGACGTTGAAGGCCAAGGGTTAATATCATTGCACTGTTTGCGAGGAGAGTTTTAGTTGTGAGCTATTTCATTGTATTGTGTAGCTTACACTGCGCTGTATCATAAATAAACGTTGATAAGCCTGAATACATGGTTATAATATAGGCTACCCTATTACAAAGTAAAAGAAAATAGAGGTGAACTATCAATTCATTGATAATTAAACATGCCATCAAATAAATTGACCAAGTTGTAAACATGAATCATTACTACATAGAAGTGCAGGAAATTTGTTTTAAAACAGTCAATCATATGTTGGTGTGGTGTATTCATGCATCTCAATAAACTATAACCTAATGCATTATTACCTCCCAACTTGGCCCAATTCACATTTCCAATTTCCCACCCTGACATACCAGTCTAGAACGGGCCCTGCGGCATCTCAACCAATAGCCAATATAGAGTAAATATCCCAAACAGGGCTGCAGGAACTCCCAGAGAGGGTCAGGCTCTTGGGCTTTGGGGTGTCCTCGGCAGAACGGTGTTGCCATAACCAAGAGGTTACATATCGTTCTGGGTTCCACTGCGCAAGAGGGGGTCCGTTGAGTTTTATGAACATCAAGGCAGACAAACGGTGAACTTGGATCCTAGATCTCGTTGGTGTGATGATAAGTCAAGGCAGACAAACGGTGAACTTGGATCCTAGATCTCGTTGGTGTGACAAGGTTCATGTGGCTAACCCCATCTCACACTCTGCCGAGCTGCAGGACATTAGATATGTATGTTCAACGTTCTGATTGGCCAAAGTGGTCAAGCCTCCGACAGTCCTCTGCAGTGCAGACACGTAGCCTACATTTGTTCATTCTGGTCACCATCTCAGAGAAGACAGGAAAGAAACCACCATTTACCTCTAGGCTGCTATACATATTCATTAGGCTTGTCATTCTATCATCTTTCATGGAATTTTAGTGGTAATTAAATGTATTTTATTTAGAATTTATCAGAATAAAATGACCAGAAATAGTTTTACCAGCTTAGTGTAAAATGAAAAAAGTTAGTGAGCACCGCTCCCCCACGCTCCGGCAGCACTACACCCCTGGACCTTATGCCAATTAAGATAAGCAGAGTATGGTGTTTACATGACTAATGCCATACTCTGCCTTCTGCTATAATTTGTATTTGTATTTATTATGGATCCCCATTAGCTGCTGTCAAGGCAGCAGCTACTCTTCCTGGGTACCAGCAATATAAAGGCAGTTACCATACATTCATAACAGATCTCACAACATATTAAGTGTGTGCCCTCTGGCCTCTACTCTACAGTACTACCGCATATCTACAACACAAAATCCATGTGTACATGTGTGTGTATAGTGCATATGTTATCGTGTGTGTGTATGTGTTGCTTCACAGTCCCCGGTGTTCCATAAGGTGTATTTTTTTCTGATTCTACTGCTTGTATCAGTTACCTGATGTGGAATAGAGTTCCATGCAGTCATGGCTCTATGTAGTACTGTGGAATAGAGTTCCATGTAGTCATGGCTCTATGTAGTACTGTGGAATAGAGTTCCATGTAGTCATGGCTCTGTGTAGTACTGTGGAATAGAGTTCCATGTAGTCATGGCTCTGTGTAGTACTGTGGAATAGAGTTCCATGCAGTCATGGCTCTGTGTAGTACTGTGGAATAGAGTTCCATGTAGTCATGGCTCTACGTAGTACTGTGGAATAGAGTTCCATGCCGTCATGGCTCTATGTAGTACTGTGGAATAGAGTTCCATGTAGTCATGGCTCTGTGTAGTACTGTGGAATAGAGTTCCATGCAGTCATGGCTCTATGTAGTACTGTGGAATAGAGTTCCATGTAGTCATGGCTCTGTGTAGTACTGTGGAATAGAGTTCCATGTAGTCATGGCTCTGTGTAGTACTGTGGAATAGAGTTCCATGTAGTCATGGCTCTGTGTAGTACTGTGGAATAGAGTTCCATGTAGTCATGGCTCTATGTAGTACTGTGGAATAGAGTTCCATGTAGTCATGGCTCTGTGTAGTACTGTGGAATAGAGTTCCATGCAGTCATGGCTCTGTGTAGTACTGTGTGCCTCTCATAGTCTGTTCTGGACTTGGGGACTGTGAAGAGACCTCTGGTGGCATGTCTTGTGGGGTATGGTGCAACAAAACTAATAGGACCTGCCTTGTTGATTGTGCTGTTAATAATGTACAGCAACGCTTTATTTTAGACAGACTTCTCCCCATCTTAGCTACTGTTGAATCAGCATGTTTTGACCATGGCAGTTTAAAATACAGCATTACTACAAGAAGTTCAGTCTCCCCAACTTGCTCAATTTACACATTATTAATAAGAAGATTTAGTAGGGTTTGGTGAATGATTTCTGTTCCCAAATTCAACGCATTTATTTCATGCCACCCATTCTGAAATTGTCTGCAAGTCTTTGTTAAGTGTTGCAATCATTTCAGTCACTGTAGTAGCTGACATGTATAGTGTTGAGTCATCCGCATACATACCCACACTGGCCTTACTCAAAGCCAGTGGCATGTCATTAGTAAAGATTGAAAAAAGTAAGGGGCGTAGACATGTGCCCTGGGGAATTCCTGATTCTACCTGGATTATGTTGGAGGCTTCCATTAAATAACACCCTTTGTGTTCTGTTAGACAGGTAACTCTTTATCCACATTATAGCAGGAGGTGTAAAGCCATTACACATATGTTTTTCCAGCGTCAGACTATGATCGATAATGTCAAAGGTCGCACAGAAGTCTAACAAAACAGCCCCCACAATATTTTTAGCATCAATTTCTCTCAGCCAATCATCAGTCATTTGTGTAAGTGCTATGAATGTTGAATGTCCTTCCCTTATAAGCTTGCAGAAAGTCTGTAAAATAGTTTTGTATCTGGTCAAACACATTTTTTTCAAAAAGTTTTCCTAGGGGTTAGTAACACGCTGATTGGTTGGCTATTACTTTTGCTTTCCTCCAGGCCTGAGGGAACACACTTTCTAATAGGCTTAAATTGAAGATATGGCAAATGGGAGTTGCAATATCGTTTGCTAAGATCCTCAGTAATTTTCCATCCAAGTTGTCAGACCCTGGTGGCTTGTCATTGTTCATAGACAACAATACTTTTTTTTTACCTCTTCCACACTTACTTTAAGGAATTAAAAATGACAGTGCTTATCTTTCATAATTTGGTCGGATATACTTGGAAATGTAGTTTCAGTGTTTGCTGCTGGCATCTCATGCCTACGTTTGGTAATCTTGCCAATGAAAAAAGTCATTAAAGTAGTTGGCAACATCATTGGCTTTTGGGGTGTATGAGCCATCTGATTCAATGAATGATGGAGCAAATTTGTTTTCCCCAAAATGACATTTTAGGTGCTCCACAGCTTTTTACTAACTTTCTTTATGTCATTTTACATTTTTTCATAGGGTAGTTTCTTCTTCTTTTTTTATTCAGTCCAGTCACATGATTTCTCAATTTGCAGTCCGTTTGCCAATTGGTTGTACAGCCAGACCTAGTTTTCCATCTCTTTTGTCCCATCCCTTTCAACCATACAATTCCTCATCAATCCACAGGGATCGAACCGTTTTTACAGTAATTTCCTTATTAATGGGTGCATGCTTATTAGAAACTGGGATAAGCAATTTCATAAATGTGTCAAGTGCAGTGTCTGGTTGCTCCTCATTACACACCACAGATTAACAAATATTCTTTACATCAACAACATAGGAATCACTACAAAATGTATTGTATTACCTCTTATACTCTATATTAGGTACAGCCTTTGGAACTTTGGTTTTCCTAGATATGGCTACTATATTGTGATCATTACATTCGATGGATTTGGATTCTGCTTTCAAACAAATGTCTGAAGCATTATTAAAGATATGATCATTGATGATTTCATTACCAAGCTGTTTGTAACTACCCTGGTAGGTTGATTGATAACCTGATAACCTGATTGATAACCTGCAGGCACTAGTTACAGTTTGAAGCTTTCTCTTCAGTGGACAGCCTGATGAAAGCCAGTCAATATTTAAATCACCCAGCAAGTATACCTCTCCGTTGATATCACATTATCAAGCATTTCACACATGTCATCCAGATACTGACTGTTAACACTTGGTGGTCTATAGTAGCTTCCCACCAGAATGGGCTTTAGATGAGGCAGATGAACCTGTAGTCGTATTACTTCCACAGTATTTAACATGAGATCATCTCTAATCTTTACAGGAATGTGGTTCTGAATATAAACAGCTACACCTCCACCATTGGCATTTCTGTCTTTTCTGTAGATGTTATAACCTTGTATTTCTACCACTGTATCGTCAAATGTATAATCTAAGTGAGTTTCAGACATCGTCAGAATATGAATGTCATCTGTTGCTAGCAAATGATTGATTTCATGAACCTTGTTTCTTCAGCTACTTATGATAACTTGGGCTAGTTTTAATTTAGTTTTAACACTTTTCTAGGATGCTTGATTATTTCTCTTGCCTTACTGGGAAGCTTGCAGAGGTAAACATTTTTATTAGTGCAGGGTGAGCTGCACACAGTGGACTTCCCACTGTGGACTTCCCACACCACCTCAGTACTAACAGTATAACTCTGGTTCATAGGCATGCGATTACTGCATACAAAAGCTGTGGAATCAGCAGAGGCATTTTGGGCAGTAAGATGGACATACAGTGCATGATTAGTGCATTATTACAGTGCATTATTAGTGTGCATCAAAACTTAGGACACACCTACTCATTCAAGGGTTTTTCCTTAGTTGTACTATTTTCTACATTGTAGAATAATAGTGAAGACATCAAAAATAAGAAATAACACGTGTGTAATCATCTAGTAACCAAAATAAAGTGTTAAAAAAATCTAAATATATTTGAGATTCTTCAAATTAGCCACCCTTTGCCTTAATGACAGCTTTGCACATTCCTGGCATTCTCTCAACTAACTTCATGAGCTAGTCACCTGGAATGCATTTAAATTAAAATGTGTGTCTTGTTAAATGTTCATTTGTGGAATTGCTTTCCTTCTTAATGAGTTTGAATCAATCAGTTCTGTTGTCACACGGTAGGGGTGGTATACAGAAGATAGCCCTATTTGGTAAAATACCAAGTCCTGATTATGGCAAGAACAGCTCAGACAAGCAAAGAGAAACAACAGTCCATCATGACTTTAAGACATGAAGGTCAGACAATCCAGAAAATGTCAAGAACTTTGAAAGTTTCTTAAAGTGCAATCGACCACAACTCTTTTTGAATCCTACATGATTCCATATGAGTTATTTCATAGTTGTTATGTCTTCCCTATTATTCTACAATGTAGAAAATAGTAAAAATAAAGAAAAACCCCAGAATGAGTAGGTGTGTACAAACATTTGACTGGTGCTGTATAGGTTATTTACAATGTAATGAGTTAAATATCACATTATTAGTGTGCATGTAAACTTACTGCATTAGCCTTAATAACCCAAAATAAATACTGCTTTTCTGGTTTATTAGGAAATCTAAGCACACAGTAGATATGTGTTGTTGGATCAATTAGACTATGTCCATTCCGATTGTATCTTTAAAAATATATATATATATATATATCTTGCTATACCCTTCTGGTCTAGCCTTTCGACTTGAAGACCAGGTTCTGGCCAGTGGATATAGAAAAATATATTATTAAACACGTCTGCTATGTGGTCCAGGATGAAACATTTCCTCTTTGGCCTGCATTTGTATTAATATGTATTATCAGTGATATATCAATGCCATTCTCCAGAGTGAAACACAAATGTTCCATTACATAACTGTAACTCAGTTCTGTCGGTGGGGTCAGCCCTTTGAATGTGTGTGTGTGTGTGTGTGTGTGTGTGTGTGTGTGTGTGTGTGTGTGTGTGTGTGTGCCTGTGTGTGTGTGTCTGTGTGTGTGTGTGTGTGTGTGTGTGTGTGTGTGTGTGTGTGTGTGTGTGTGTGTGTGTGTGTGTGTGTGTGTGCGTGCGTGTGTGTATGTCTGTGTGTGTGTGTGTGTGTGTGCCTGTGTGTGTATGTCTGTGTGTGTGTGTGTGTGTGTGTGTGTGTGTGTGTGTGTGTGTGTGTGTGTGTGTGTGTGTGTGTGTGTGTGTGTGTGTGTGTGTGTGTGTGTGTGTGTGTGTGTGTGTGTGTGTGTGTGGTGTGTGCGTGCGTGTGCGTGTGTGTGTGTGTGTGTGTGCCTGTGTGTGTGTGTATGTCTGTGTGTGTGTGTGTGTGTGTGTGTGTGTGTGTGTGTGTGTGTGTGTGTGTGTGTGTGTGTGTGATGTGTCAATACAAGCCTATTCCAAGTATACAAAGGGGTGCAGGGATGTACGTTAGTGGTGATACTTTACCAAATATGGCTTAGAATGAAGACCTCGCAAGAAAGCCTTCTTCCTGAGCAAGGCAGTTAGGTTCCCCGGGCGCTGAAGACGTGGATGTCGATTAAGGCAACCTCCTGCACCTCTCTGATTCATAGGGGTTGGGATACATGCGGAAGACCAGTGGTTAGAGGGTTGGGCCGGTATGCAAAAATGTTGCTGGATAGAATCACCGAGATGACAAGGTAAAAATCAGTAGTTCTGTCCCTGAACAAGGCAGTTAACACACTGTTCCCCGGTAGGCCGTCATTGTTAATAAGAACTTGTTCTTAACTGACTTGCCTAGTTAAATACATGTTCAATTAAAAAACAATAATAATAATAATTCAGTTGAAGACATTCAGTTGTACAACTGACTAGGTATCCCTCTTTCCCTTCCCATATAAAAATCTATTATCACAGTTCTAGTCTGTGGAAAGGGTGGTTGCTAAGCTCCCCCCAATCCCTCCTGCCTAGCAACCAGCCAGACGACTGCTTCATACCTCAAACAAAGTTGTTTTTCTCCTAAGCTCCTCAGATGTCGATTTGGGCTCAGAACGCTCATAAAATCACCCAAAATATACTCCAATTACCGTGTGTGGGGAAAATCTGCAACATTCTGCCAAATCTTATGCCTCTCCCATAGACACCAATGCAATAGCAGCTGGATCTGGTCTACTTTATTCTTCCTCTTCCTCTCAACCCTGCCTGCCCTGCCCAAACCAGAAAAAAAGCAAGCCTATGAGATGTCTAACTTTCTATACTGTGTCTGATTTTACCTTGACACTTCCGGGTTGATCCTTTTATCTCAGCAAAAAGCACATTGAATTGTGTTAATGAATTGCATCGTGCTGAGAGCAACAGATCATTCAGCTAAGAGAGCATTTTAATGGATGCCTTTGGTCCCTCCCTCTCTTTGGTCGCTCTAAATTACGTTTCACAGTCCGTCCAAACTCTACTAAAAATAAACGCCCTTCACGTCGAATATAAAACAGCCTCAAATTTTTTACACTCTTTATGATTCTATTAAGTGGAAAAATTCTTGATGGCTATACCTTTTCAGAGGCTAAAGCCATTAAATTATTCAAGGTTCACCTTACGGTACTAAAGCAATGTGGTCGCATAATAGACCTGCAAATGTTACCGCAGTAAAATCGGGAAATTATTATTTTGGCCAATTGAAATAGGACTGACTTATACCTGTCTATAAATTAGATGTAAATACTGGACCATGGAAGAGTAGGATAATTATGTTTTATTTCACACGAGTGTAGCCACATTGTAGCAATAATCAACTGTAGAGTCGGGCCTGTGTTACTGGGCTTGGTTTCTTGATGTCTGCCAAATAACAAACCAAAGTAATAGATGATATAATACCGTTCAAATCAAATCAAACTTAATTTGTCACATGCGCCGAATACAACAAGTACTGTGAAATGCTTACTTGGTTAAGGGCTTGTAAGTAAGCATTTCACTGTCAGGTCTACACTTGTATTCGGCCCATGTGACAAATAAAGTTTGATTTGATTTGAATGGTAGATTGATGGTAGATTGATTTGGTGCGTGAAGTTTGAAAGTGTAAGTAGGCTTTTGTGAGACAGAATCCAGATACCCTATAACTATAACTAGCTAATTATTTTGTAAGGAGAGCAGGAGAGCAAGACTGTGTTCCAACGGCACAGTTTAATGATAAAAATCACAGTGACGAAACACGACAATCATAATGGGACAAAACCCCAGACATAACGTGCACAAGCACTTACAAAAACAGTACCGGACAAGGACATGTGGGGAACAGAGGGTAAAATACACAACATGTAATTGATGGAATTGAAAGCAGGTGTGTGGGAAGACAAGACAAAACAAATGGAAAATGAAAGATGGATCGGTAAAATATATCCCTCTAGTGGTGTGGGGGCTGTGCTTTGGCAAAGTGGGTGGGGTTATATCCTTCCTGTTTGGCCCTGTCCAGGGGTGTCCTCGGATGGGGCCACAGTGTCTCCTAACCCCTCCTGTCTCAGCCTCCAGTATTTATGCTGCAGTAGTTTATGTGTCGGGGGGCTAGGGTCAGTTTGTTATATCTGGAGTACTTCTCCTGTCCTATTCGGTGTCCTGTGTGAATCTAAGTGTGCGTTCTCTAATTCTCTCCTTCTCTCTTTCTTTCTCTCTCTCGGAGGACCTGAGCCCTAGGACCATGCCCCAGGACTACCTGACATGATGACTCCTTGCTGTCCCCAGTCCACCTGGCAGTGCTGCTGCTCCAGTTTCAACTGTTCTGCCTTATTATTATTATTCGAACATGCTGATCATTTATGAACATTTGAACATCTTGGCCATGTTCTGTTATAATCTCCACCCGGCACAGCCAGAAGAGGACTGGCCACCCCACATATGCTCTCTCTAATTCTCTCTTTCTTTCTCTCTCTCGGAGGACCTGAGCCCTAGGACCATGCCCCAGGACTACCTGACATGATGACTCCTTGCTGTCCCCAGTCCATCTGACCGTGCTGCTGCTCCAGTTTCAACTGTTCTGCCTTATTATTATACGACCATGCTGGTCATTTATGAACATTTGAACATCTTGGCCATCTTCTGTTATAATCTCCACCCGGCACAGCCAGAAGAGGACTGGCCACCCCACATAGCCTGGTTCCTCTCTAGGTTTCTTCCTAGGTTTTGGCCTTTCTAGGGAGTTTTTCCTAGCCACCGTGCTTCTACACCTGCATTGCTTGCTGTTTGGGGTTTTAGGCTGGGTTTCTGTACAGCACTTTGAGATATCAGCTGATGTACGAAGGGCTATATAAATAAATTTGATTTGATTTGATTTGATCGGATATGGCTAGAAGACCGGTGACGTCAACCCCCGAACGTTGCCCGAACAAGGAGAGGGACCGACTTCGGAGGAAGTCGTGCACAGATTAATTGACAATGAAAGATGGTTTACTCTTCGACCAAGTTACAGTATAAGGATTCAAAACTAAATTACGTAAATTATACTATTGTCAATGTGTGTTGTTTCTGGCCTCAAAATAATAGATTGTAAGTTATTGGCAATTTGTTACTAAGTTACTGTTAATTGGGCAGTGCAGTTCTCTCCCATTGCAGATCTGAATACATGTTCATCTTTTCCAACTGATGTGGACTTTAAAGTATACTCCTATGCTTATTTACACAATTCCTTTAAGAGCAGAGCCAAGTTTTTGAAATCCACACTTTCGTCCCCCATGTGCATATTATTGTGTTACCTTGCCAGGCATTTTGCTTTAAGATGTGCCAGAATTCAAACACCAAGTAAAGCCTCAATCGGCAATGTTGAAGCTGTGACAAATGATTGGGCTTCATGAGTGTCTCACCAGGGGTAATTATCAGCACCCGATAAACAATCATGTCCAAATAGGCTGCAGATCTGGTGCCCGCGACATTGATTATCTATCTGTAAACATATTAGGATTATTCACGGACATTAAATAAAGGTTAAATAAATTAAAATAAATAAAATAATCTATGATAGCTATGAAAAACTTGAACTACTCATCAAGGCCTACACTGTATCATAATACTGACAAAATCTATGTCATTACAGTAACGATTGCTGATTGACTCTTATGATGCAAATCTTTTTTCACATGGTGTCCATATTAGCACAGTCACTGCAGTTACAGTACAAGTAAAAAGAGATGAACTTGCTGTACAACAGAATCACTGTGGTCCGTATGTACAGTATTGGGATTCAGTAGCATGGAGGTCGATTCAGTTGTGTAAGCTGATGGAAAGCGTGCGTTAATCCCACCTATTGTGGTCCCTCTAATTAGTTTCCCCATCTCTACAGAGATAACACTGTTTGCAAAAAAACACTGTATGGGCTTCCATAGCAGCTCTGTCCTTACAGCAAACTGGGTTTATGGCGCTGATGAAATGGCCATTCTCAGGATCACAAGGTCAGTGGCCATTCTCATTCACGCAAAGAATCACGGGTCATGGCCTCTCTCCATAGCTGCCTCCCCAGTCACAAAACAAGCAATACTAAATTAGCTAAATTTAAGCTGAGACATATGATGTAATTATGTCTTATCAGGCATTGTATTTTCCAAAAAGTAATATTAATTTAATTTTAAGCACACATCCAGTGCCTAGGGTTTTCATAATTGCATTTATCTGGGTGCAAATCTATTTTCTCCTCCAGACACAACATAGTGGGCTAATCCCCACCGTAAAACAGGTAATTACCATTAATTAGCCATTTGTGCGATAATTTCAATTTATACATGAATTACTGCCTCACCCGAGCCACACGTGAGTAAAACAACACATTAATGCATCCCTTTAACTTTACGGTGGCCATTTATTCATCACAACATATTTTAATGGAACGTGCTCTGTCATACCAAAGAAATGTATTTACAGGTTTTTTGCATTATGATGCATTTACATGTCACTACAACATTATATGGTGGCCATATTAGCACCCCATTAACATTACATGGGGAATACTTTAAAAAATGCTATGCAATTGAATGTCTGGAATATATGCGATAAAGAGCTTAATGGAACTTGACCAAAACAATGGGATTGCCATGGAAACGCATGGGGAAAGATCCTGAGTCTCCTTTTGGCCCCCCAGCAAAATGAGCCTATATTTAGATGTGCATTTCACACTATGTTGAGGTAAAAAGTACAGTTAAAAAGGAATTTGACTGCCACCACCAATGTACTGTATTGTATGTTGCTAGCTATGTTAACCAGCTTATACAAATGGGAGTTAGCATTTAGCAGTCACTTCTTCTAAACCTGAAAAGAGACAACTTCTACATGTCGTGCAGAGAAAACAGCCAAATATATAATATATCTCCAAATCAGACTTTAGTAACCATAGTGGGCCTGTTTCAATACACCAATCATAACGTATATGACGATTATCCACTTTGTTAGATCAGATTTGTTGAATGTTGAACGTCTGCGTTCCATTGACTCCTTTAGGGCGTATATTTGAACAATTTTCAGAATTCTAAAAGTTGTCCCAACTCTATAAATGAATTGTTCCTGGTAATATACAATTATACCTCTTCATGGATGATACAAAAGATCCAATGATACTGTTAAACTCTTCTGTGTTGTGAATGACGTGCATGCGTTGTGTTTCACAGGTTCCATTGTTACCTCTGCGGTGGTGGTAGTTACACCTTCACATTGTACACAACGCAGAGAGACAAAGGTCAACAGGGTCTGGTCAACAAAAGGGGACAGAAGTTTGTTTCTCTCCAATCATGTCTTAAATAGTGAACTACAGTGGAACACTATCTGTAGTCTTAAACAGTGGCTGAACTCACTGCGTTTTTCTGCTGCTCATTAAGAAAGACAACATTTGAATAGTGGGTGTGTTATGGCATTTATTGTTGTTTGTCCCTCTTGAGGCACGGTAGCAACAACATAGCCGCTTCCTCAAAATAGTCCATATTAATATAAGATAAATCAAGCAATTTGTTATTTATTTTGAGATTTTTACCAAGGTTTTTGTTGCGCAATTTTACATCTAGCTAAGATGTTTGGTGCAGTATTTCTTTAGTTAAAATTTTTGCATGAAAACCAAGTCAGTAGACAGTATCAAGTCAGCTGCTGCTGGCTGTGCTCAGAACTGATTTATGAGAACATGTCTACAACTTCATCATCAGCAAGCTGTCAAACTATCATACATAATGCACAAGCTGTTACACAATGTTTATCACTGCACAAAATCACTAGCTAGCAAGCTAAGTTCCATCTCTGTGTTTGTCAATGGATCTAGCTAGTACTAGTAGCTAGCAGGCACATTGAGTGGGCAGACCACATTAGAAAACTCATCTTATTAAGTCACTGGTGCTTCGTTGCTGTTTAGTTTGGACAACTGTCTAACTATTTATTACCAGAGTGTGCATCTGTCTGGCAGTGTTTCATAGAGAATCATTTTACTAAACAGGTCACAGCAGGAATAGTTTTGAATTTTAGAATATTGACAATTGGCAGTTGGGATGCAAGTGAGCATCATCTCAATTTAAATTTTGCCCAAAACAGCGTTCATACTCTTGTGACGGCTTTCTTCCTGGGAAGGAGAGGCGGACCAAAACACAGCGTGGTTATAGTTCATGGTTCTTTAATAAGAGACACTAAACACAACTACGAAACGTGAAAACCGAAACCACAAACACTGACACAGGAAACAATCACCCACAAAATACCCAAAGAAGATGGCTGCCTAAATATGGCTCCCAATCAGAGACAACAATAAACACCTGCCTCTGATTGACAACCAATCCAGGCAACCATAGACTTACCTAGACACCAAAAAAGAACACAACCCCATAAATCTACAAAAACCCCTAGACAAGGCGAACACATAAATCACCCATGTCACACCCTGGCCTAACCAAGATAATAAAGAAAACAAAGATAACTAAGGCCAGGGCGTGACAACTCTAGTGATCACTATCAAACAGAAACACATCAACAAGTCCCATAAAGGGCTTAGGTGCCAAGTGTTCTTTCCACATTGATGACGTATTATTTTCTTATGTTAACAAGTCTGAGTTGGAGGCGATGCATAATGTGTAGGCCTGTCTCACTGTCTGGAGGTTCTGCTGCTTTGATTGGATAGAGCACAATCAGTGCAGCTATTTCTCCCTGCATGACAGTTCTGTTAGTGGACAAGTGGGCATTATTGTAATCCAAATCCAACCCTCAGTGTAAATCGTGACGACCTCAGTTACATAAATCTTGGAATATAGTTGGGGTCATTCCACCAATTCTTTAAGAAGTGTAACTTGGTCAAAAAAAACTTTTACATTTTAACGTTTTGTCATAAAGAGCACATTTTAAACTTCATTAAAAAAAACACGTTGTCACATCTCGAGGTTAAATAAAAAATAAATGTTTATAGTAAGTACCTTTTAAATGCCAAATCAAGTAAAAGGGTTGACGATTTCATCGTAAATCAGCAATAGATCCCCTTGTGACAGGGGAATGGAACCTTGTGTGCAACAGGTGTAGTCATAGGAAGTAGGGTGCTAAACAAACCATACCTGAGGTAGGAGAGAGTTCCATCTAGTCATGGCTCTATACTGTATTGTACATTGGGGACAGTGAAGAGACCCCAGGTAGCATGTATTGTGGGGTATGTATGGGTGTCTGAGCTATGTGATTGCACAGCCAGTTTGCTACTTTCAAAGACCCGTAGTGATGCAGTCAATCTCTCCTTTACTTTGATTCAGGAAGTTGGTTTTTGCGTTCAGTTTAATGTCTTGGCCAGAGGAAGCATTAGCTTTTCAGTTCTCTCAGCATTTTACCCAGCAGGTTGACATTTATTGGGATGAATCTTGTCCTGGAGGCAGAGCTGATCGGTTTCCGCTAGATGGGCCAGACGCACAGTCAAATTTGTCTATATCGTTAAAAAAGTCACGAAAACAGTTTAAGTTTAGGGTTAGACATACAGTGTGGTTATGGTTAGGGTTAGGTTTAACATGTTATGACTTTGAGGCTAGGCCAACTAGTGACCACCCTGCAGAGATGCCTCCAGGACAAGATTCATTCCAATAAATGCCAATCTGCTTTTGCCCAGGTGATGGCGCCATGCCATCCACAGGAAGCCAGTAGCAAGTTGGCACCTCTTCCTCTCTTGACTCATTGTAATTTCACAGGGTTCTGTAATGAAGAGTTTCTATCCAAATAAAATGATGTATTTCCTCCTGCCGTTTCTCTTGACACACAACCATCTCGGCTCTGCAGATTTTGCTGTGAAGAGACAGAAACATTAGATCATTTATTCGGGTATTTCTGGTAACAGGTTCAGGAGTGGCTGAAAAATCACAACATTCACCTAAAACTAACCCTACAAATAGCACTGTTGGAAGCTTTGGAAAGCCATAGTCAATCAGTTAACAGTATAATAATACTCGTAGTGAAAAATGGCATCTTTAATTTACAACCTGTGGGTACTATGAGATTAGAATGGTTCGGAATTTATGCGAGACATCACACCGCAGTCGAAAGATATATATGGCACATTGAAATCTAGAGAGGGTTGATCTACGGATAGCTGGGATTGGCTGAGAGTAGCTGAGGGTTGGGGTTAGGGTGATAGGTGGGATTGGCTGAGAGTAGCTGAGGGTTGGGGTTAGGGTGATAGGTGGGATTGGCTGAGAGTAGCTGAGGGATGGGGTTAGGGTGATAGGTGGGATTGGCTGAGAGTAGCTGAGGGTTGGGGTTAGGGTGATAGGTGGGATTGGCTGAGAGTAGCTGAGGGTTGGGGTTAGGGTGATAGGTGGGATTGGCTGAGAGTAGCTGAGGGTTGGGGTTAGGGTGATAGGTGGGATTGGCTGAGAGTAGCTGAGGGTTGGGGTTAGGGTGATAGGTGGGATTGGCTGAGAGTAGCTGAGGGTTGGGGTTAGGGTGATAGGTGGGATGAGGGTTGGGGTTAGGGTGATAGGTGGGATTGGCTGAGAGTAGCTGAGGGATGGGGTTTAAACCTCATGATCTGTAATAGTTAGGACCAAAAAACACCATATATCATGTATACAGTACATGTCTGAGGAAATCAAACTATATAGAAGTATCATGTATGTCAAATGCATGAATTATGTATCCAAATAGCTGCAAGAAACAACAATGTAACACAAAGTCAATGTTGTCCTTCGAAGAGGCTGGATGGGCCAGTAAAAATAAAGAAATAGAAACCTAGACATTGATTTAGAGAGATAAACAGATCCCATCTTTAATGAAAGTTGTCCCTTAGGGAAAAAGGAAAATAAGATCAAGTCTACCAACATGCTATTTTAGTATGACACACCACGTCTGACCAGCCCATTTAATGGTGGATAGAGGTGGTCTTTGTGTGCAAACACAGTGCTCAGGGCACACTCTGTTATCCTTGATCATGATGGTGACACAGCAAACCCTTTGTCATAGACTCCCACAATCATTATCAGTGTTGATGGTGCTCAGTCACCAACATTACCAGTATCTATGGTGCTCAATGCCTAGTAGGCCTTTACATGCTCACAGCATGTTCTGCATGGAGAGAGAGAGAGATGGAGAGGGAGAGGGAGAGGGAGAGAGAGAGAGAGAGAGAGAGAGAGGGAGAGAGGGAGATAGGGAGAGAGAGAGATAGAGGGAGAGAGAGAGTTGGGAGAAAGTATCATTGTCATTGAGAGCACACTTATGAACGTGGCTGTATGTGAATGTCATTAATTATTGCAAACATCATTGCCCTGGAAAAGTGTTTAATTTTCAGATGCACTCTGCTTCACTCAAAGTGGCCCATTGCAGAATGCTCCGGTTGAGGAAATGGGATGGTGACAAGAAACCAACGCGGGACTAGTCCCTTTAAGTACCGTTCGCTGCCCCACACTGACTATTGCTTAGATAGTGCTGATCATCAACAACAGCAACAGTATTGTACATAACTGGCTTTAGCCTGATTTAATGTAACTTTGATTGTTTACTGTTTAGGCAGAACAGACGGAGTAGAGCTTGAACCACTGACCTTCTGGATACAAGGAAAGCACTTCTCTGGCGGGTTCCCTCTCATTCACTACATTGGTGGCAGCAATGTGATAATCTCTCAGGCCTACACTCTTACAAAAAAAGGTGCTATCTAGAACCACATTTTTTTTTCAGTGTCCCCATGGGAGAACCCTTTTATGAACCCTTTCGGGTTCTGTGTAGAACCCTTTCCACAAAGGATTCTACCTGGAACCAAAAAGGTTTCTTCTATAGGGACAGCCACAGAACCCTTTTGGAACCCTTTTTCTAAGAGTGTACAATGCAAGTGTGCCCTTGTCTGTACTGAGGCTTGTGTGCTGGCCTGTTTGTCAGGATATAAGGAATAGTGGGGCCTCTTTGGATGTAAGCGAACTACAGCCTCTGCCAAGAGGTCCAAATCTTAATAGGGACAGGCGTCCTGTCAACGGCACAGTTGTAAATCTCGCAGTGCCTTGTGTCACGATCGCAGATTTTAGAGAAACAACAAATGTCGGTACATATAAGTGTCTTATATTGGCTGAAAGCTTAAATACTTGTTAACTGCCCAATTTACATGAGCTATTACTGCGAAAAAATGCCATGCTATTGTTTGAGGAGAGGTCCTAACAGCAAAACACTTTTTTCACCTCGATAGGTTTGATAAATTCACCTCTGAAGGTAAAATGTGTACTTACATTCTGAAATCTTGTTCTGATTTATCATCCAAAGGGTCCCCGAGATAACATGAAGTGTTGTTTTCTTCGATAAAATAAATTTTAATTTCCTAAAAAGGTCCATATAGTATATAGCATGCAAGATCGATTTTGTATTTCCACTCGTTCAATTTGCAAAGAAAGGAATCTGTGAAAATCTAACCCTAAACGTTGTTTCAACCAGTCAAATCACATTTGTATTTATTCCTCTTAGATCCAAGAACGTAACCAGACTTCACTATATCATTAGGGGTGTAGTATATCCTATAGGACACCAAATTTGGTCAGGGAGAAACGCCTTCATGACAAGCCAATGACGCGAGCGATCTTCACTTGATCGACTGTAACGTTGTCAAATAAGCACCATTCGGGGTCGAACAAAACTAGCTAGATAGCTAATGAGCTGGGCTTTCACACTAAATGTCATGTAGTTTTCTCATACTTTAAGTTATCTGTTTGAACCTTTGCACATAAACCTCTGCCATCTTGTGGACAGCATCGGAATTACAACCAGAGTGATGGCTGGAACAGGGACCTTTCTGTTGCATTTCAAAGATGGTGGTAGAAGAAAAAAAACAGTTTTTTTTCTCTGTATTTTCTTCTACCAGATCTATTGTGTTATATTCTCCTACATTCAATTCACATTTCCACAAACTTCAAAGTGTTTCCATTCAAATGGTACCACTAATATGCATTTCCTTGCTTCAGGGCCTGAGATAAAGGCAGTTATATTTGGGTATGTCATTTTAGGCAAAAATTGAAAAAATGGTGCTATCCCTAGAAGTTTGTAATGGCATAGGAAGTAGACTTTTGTGATTGACCTGTACTTGCAGGGTCTCTGGTTCAAACCCTGTCTCAGCTGTCTCCCCCTCAATGGCTACAATATTGTTTTATAGCCTCTGTACCAGTGGGTCTGATCTGTGCCTGTTTCAGAGGTCTGACTGCATAGCTATTAATAAACATGATCAGGGCCTGCTCCAAACTTAAGCGACATAAGCGATCGCGTAGGGCACCCAGCCACTTACAAAAAAATAGTCAGGGTCTAGTTAGAATAGGTGCAAGTTCGAAATTTGGTTGTGCATCAGCAGTTTTTTGACAGTCACTCAATTAGCCACATCAGCTAACAATTTTTTTAGATTGGTGAGTTAGTCTAGCCAGCTATCTAAACTTGTAGTAATCATGGCTGAATATTGAATGAGCACACAGGGCAAGTGCCTACCCATTGATGTTGCTAGTCACTCTCAATCAGAGATCATTAACATGATATATAATGGCAACATTTTTAGACTTGCAGGAAATTAGCTTTAAAACGGCAACAACAAAAAAAGACGGGAGGGGGGGGGCCCAACCAAATCTTGCTTAGGGCCCTCAAAAGGCTAGAGCCGACCCTCAATGAGATGGACACACCTACATTCCATATGTACATTCTTCATGCCACATACCACTTCAGAATCAGATACCATTTTGATGTGGTTTTGAGTGACAACCCACCCAGTTTCTTAAATGATTTGGCATGTTTTGGTTGCTGAGAAAAGTGAGCAGCTATTTTGCTCTCCTCACACAAAACTCTCACACAAATCTTGTCATGAATGCTAAAATTATTACTAGCTTTCAAAATCGTCTGTAGGCTACTCCCGCTGCTATGCCTGATAATGACTTTACTATATTACATATTTTTAAGTCTAGACTAGAGCAATTTGAAAGAATGTGGAAAACGGGCATTGCAAAAGTGTAGAGGTGTGTACACCAAGCACACTGACGTTGCATGAACAGCCACGTACTGCACCGAGGGTAGAGAACAGAGGCGATTATTTTACAACACCTTGAGCGCGCAGTCACCAGTCTCTCTCTCTCTCTCTGCAAAGCTGACAACTTCAGGAGCCTTGCTATTGTTCCAGCATGTTTTATATTCGCCATTCTGTGTCCAAGCATATCGGCCTGGCAATAGTTTAATTTGCTGAGCAGTTTTGGAAGATCGTTTTTTATTTCTCTCTCGGCTGATGTGACATTATCCGTCTGTAATGATGTGGACCTCTCAGGACTTTATTGGATTCGTTGTAATGTCTAGTTTATGTATACAATGTGGATTCTGCTTTGAAGGTAAGCTGAGACATGTCGCAAATTCAACACTTCTATCAATTCCAATCTCTCTGGGCTCCTTCTGGGTTTAAAACAATATAAATCGCATTTGAATTCATGTTAAAAGTGCGTATAACTTCATGCAGACATTAAATAATGAATATATTACGATTGACGTAACAAATGCAACATACTTCTGGGGAATATGATAAATGCAGAAAAAGTACCTCGTTTTGATCCAATGTTGTCCAAATGAACAAAACGCAACTGTTGATTGCATAAAATGACACCTGGATATAATTTAGTAGTTTATAATATTATTATAATTAGCAGAACCTAAATGTTGGACTATCAGGCACAGGTTAATGTTGTAAGGATAACTTTGAAGAGACACTGAGCGCGACATGCATTTAAAGTAACGGATACGCAGAAACAGTGTCGGAATGGCGTAGAGCGGGCAGTAGTTATGTTTTCAGCATCATGGACGGTTACCCTGTTGACATGTCAGTGAGAGTTTTCACATGTCCTTTTGTGGTTTCTCTCTACCTTTGGATCTCATCACACGAAATCTGACACATCTGCCTTGGTATTGCCACTGCCTCCCTAGCCTGTATCCCTTGAAAATGATCAGACAATGTTTTTTTTTAAGCGCAGTGTGTGTTGCGGGGGGAAAACTGTAGGCTATATTGAAAGACAGTTATTGTGATGCTTAGAGTGTTTTCATGGATTAAACCAGTGTAACATGTTCCACACTTAAATATATATTCAGATAGGCTATACTATACTGGTCTTATTTAAATTACACTATGCACATTCATTAGAATTTTAGTTATTGGAGATTGAATCTGTGAAATGTGTTGAGGTTAAATCACGTTTATCTCATATGTCCGTGCTTTGAGAAGGGGCTGATATATGCTATATGGCATTATGTTATGATCAAGATATTATACCCATCGCGGTGACAGTTCTAGACACATAGGAAACCCCTTAATTTCAGATGATATATTTCACTAATTCGATTAACCTACACTTCTCTTACAAAATCGCATTTCCATATATGAAATAACTGTTTGCTCGTGTTGGGCTTAAATTTCACGTGAAACCATACTTACACATGTTAAATTAAAAACCACCTTTTCACATTTGAGGGGAAAAAAAAACGTTTTCACCTCATGTGAATTCCAGATGCACATGTGAAATTTGCAATTCCACATGTTAAAAAGGTTCACATGAAACCCGGTTATGCAGTTTCACATGTGGAAAAACTTTCTCATGTGAAAATGTCACTTTCACGTGTTCAATTGCAGTTCCACATGTCAAAAATATCAATCACATTTCAAAGTAACATTTCCAGTTTCACATGTAAGGAAACATTTACGTGAAAATCTTAACTTTCACATGAGAAATTGTGGAGGTGAAATAGTGTTATTCTTCTCACACGTGACACGTTGCAGTAGCAATGTTTCAACATATGGAATTGCAAATTCTGTGAATAAACCTGAGTATAATAATTCAAGTGCATTGAAAAATATAATTTCTGAGCCATCCATCTCAGAGTTTTACTGCTGCAGGTGCATGTGTCTCTTCGTTGGTCAGTGACCAGTGAAATGAAGCCCGGTGAAAAGAACAGAGAAGCTAGAGTTCCGTATGTCCTTATTCATCCTGTTTAACATGTCAGAATTAGTGCTCGCAGAGTTCATCAGTTAACTCCAGGTAATACACTGAAAACATCCTAAAATACATGATCTATACAGCTCTACTGCTGCATCAATGCCATGTCAGAACAAGTTGACTTTGAGGTGTGTGTTCATGAATTTATCTGATTTTGCTAACTGTTACTTTGAATAAAATCAAGACGTCAATGTTCTTGTTGCTTTTGTATAATTTTTTTGTTGTTGTAAACTGCAGCTCAATTTGAGCAAATTATGAAATTGCGATAAATCGTGATTAATCACAGGAGGAAATCCTGCCATGAATTGGACAGCATTTTTTAAAATTGTTTGACAGCCCTGGTTGACATTAAAATGTGAAAATGCACATGTGAAAGTGTAGCGGACATGAGTCGCTCATGGTCAATGTGATGATGTAGCCCTGCATGCAACGTCAAAGTTTGTGTTGGCCTTCTTGGTCTAATGGTCAAGACATCAGATTTTTCCGGTGGGAGACCTGGCTTCTAATCCTGCCAGTTACAAAAGCATGTGAAACATAATATGAGAAATCTTGGGAAACCACGTGTCTTAGTCGTGAAAAAATCCACATGAAACTTCACCTGTCCAAAAATTTGATTTGTTCACCCGTGAAACATGTATGTGAAACGTCAAACCTACGAAAACAACATGTCTAACTCTGTGAAAATAGTCATATTCCCTTTCCTTTTTGAAATCTTTCATGTGTTTCTTCGCACAGGTTTTTCACGTGTTCCCTTGATCAGATTTTCTTTCATGTTGTTGTTGTTGTTGTAAGGGTTTATTTACTCAACTACCATGTGTTGAAAGAAGTACCTTACGCTATGACAGGTTTGTTATATGTAGGCTGTAGTCGTGAAGAGATGGGACAGACAGCGATTATACTGATTGTTTTTTCTCTATCTTTCAGGAAAGTTTACGGATATCCCCTCCAATCTAACGGTGAAAGAAGGTCAAAACATTGAAATGGCGTGCGCCTTCCAGAGTGGAACCACGTCAGTTTACTTAGAGATTCAGTGGTGGTTTATAAGAGCGCCAGAAGAATCCAGCAACAGCGAGGAGGAGGATGACGAAGAGGTATGCACTTCACTTGTTCCAAATAAAAGGGGGAAAAAGCTAAGGATTTTTTTTTTCAAGGGACTTTCTATAAAATACGACATGTCTTGGCCTTGCACGTTGCAATCGTGACTGGGTAGTGGTGCAGTTTTAGTTTAATCCCATTCCCCACAGAAACCTCAGTGAATTCTCACATGATTGGATTATCATTACCAAGAGCATAGCCTTTTAAAATCCCTAGATTATCCTGTAAAACTTACTGTAATAAACTTTGATAACAGATTGCCTCAGCATTCCAGTGGTAAAATAATACTGGTCTGTTTAAATCTCAGCCTGTCTTTACCAAGTTGATTTAACCCAGGGCTAATTTAAGTGACTTGCATGTGTAGTCTGAGGTATGTAGTGCCATTCTGCCAGAGTTAAGAGAACTGATAGTCATTTATCATTGTAGAACCCTCAGAGGCCATGCAGGAAAAAAAAAACTTTGCTGGAGACATTTTTACAAATTGGCTGGTTAAAGCCTGAACAGTGTTCCCGAGACCCTCTACAACTGGCATTTGTAATGTATTTCTACACTGGATAGCTACTTATGACAGATTTTTCTTGCAACTAATGATCAGTTACTTTGTGGTTGTGTATTATTTCGCACCCTCTATTGAAATGGCTGGTACATTTTAGGGGAGTTTGCCAGTTTGTCATCACAGACATCAAACAAGGAAATGTTTCCTTTGTTAAATGCTCGTCTTCCTCGCAGTAAAACCACAGTACAGAGAGAGAGAGAGAGAGAGAGAGAGAGAGAGAGAGAAAGAGAGACAGAGAGAGAGAGACAGAGACAGAGAGAGAGAGAGACAGACAGAGAGAGAGAGAGAGAGAGAGAGAGACCTGTTCTTGGATATCCACATGGCTTTAAAACAGTTATTAGTTGTCCATTGTTGTCACCCATCGTACTGGCATTGCCAAGGCTTTGATCCTTTTGATCTATCACTCTTAGATGTCGGCTGAAGGAGCTATTGATGCTCACCACGCCATTGCTGCTCATATGATCTAGTTCTTTTCATGGTATTTGTTTGAAATGACAAGCAGTGGTTTTGTCCTGAGAGGAAAGGGTTTCGACAAGAAAAACAAGCCAAGGAGTCGTGAGGAGTACTGTAAAAAGATGCTACGGGAAAAAAAGTAGAGCTGAAAAAAAGAGTGGAATAGGATTCAAAGTGAAACAGACATGGACAGGGTGCTGCAGGGTCCGGTCCATGACAACAACACAACAACTGAATCCTGCTTTAAAGGGCGGTCCACTATATCACAGTGGCATCACAGTGTTCGTTCTGTAGCTGTCTGTGAGATATAAAGTCCCAGTGACACTATCACGTGTAGTGGTTGACATTGTCGGAAGCTCTCTGCTTTGTTTGACTGGGCTAAAATGGTGGTCTATCCGTCTACTCATGCTGAAGAGGGGATTCATCTCTCCTCAATGCTGGATTTATGGCTATCTGTTTAATCCACACGTCCGCAGAGTAAATCTTTACAATCCTCTTCGCTAGTAATTCTATTTGGTGTGGGATTAAGGGTTGATATAAGCAAAATGGAAAATGTCATTTCTCTCTCAAGGTAACAGTTGTGTCTTCCTGGGTCACTGAAAAAAGCCTAAACCCATTGATTGCCATTGTGTGCCACGTCTCGACGACATAAGATGCTTTTTCTGTTTTCCTCTCTGTTAAAGACAAAGTGTGAAAGTCACAGACATACAGAACGTGTCCTCAGTGAGACCTGTCAACTTGTCAGGCGTGGATCAAGGGATGAAAGCACTTATTTCCTGTTTCAGCAGGAAACACAATCCATAGCTGTACTCCAGCCTCTTGCACCTGAAGCTACTATCTCCTTCACCGGCCATCGCTCCTACTGCCCTATAAGCCTTGTACCCTGTCTGGCCCTCTGTCCTACTGCCCCATGAACCATGTACCCTGTCTGGCCCTCTGTCCTACTGCCCCATGAACCTTGTACCCTGTCTGGCCCTCTGTCCTACTGCCCCATGAACCTTGTACCCTGTCTGGCCCTCTGTCCTACTGCCCCATGAACCTTGTACCCTGTCTGGCCCTCTGTCCAAAAATTATTTGGACACCTGCTTGTCGAACATCTCATTCCAAAATCATGGACTTGGTCCCCCCTTGGCTGCTTTATCAACCTCCACACTGCTGTGAAAACTTGCTACCATTCAGCCACAAGAGCATTAGTGAGGACAGATTGTCATTGTATGCTGAAGCGTTACGATTTCCTTTCACTGGAACTAAGGGGCCTAGCCCAAACCATGAAAAATTGCCCAAGACCATTATTCTTCCTCCGCCAAACTTGATGCATTCGGGCAAGTAGTGTTCTCCAAACCCAGATTTGTCCGTCGGACTGCCAGATGGTGAAGCGCGATTCATCACTCCAAAGAACGCATTTTCACTGCTCCAGAGTCCAATGGCGGAGAGCTTTACACCACTCCAGCCGATGCTTGGCCTTGCGCATGGTGATCTTTGGCTTGTGTGCTGCTGTTTGGCCATGGAAACCCATTTCATGAAGCTCCAGACGAACAGTTCTTGTGCGGACGTTGCTTCTAGAGGCAGTTTGGAACTTGGTAGTGCGTTGCAACCGAGGACCGATGATTTTTACGAGTTATTCGCTTCAACACTCACTTTCTGTGAGCTTGTGTGGCCTACCACTTAGCAGCTGAGCCGTTGTTGCTCCTAGACATTTCCATTTTACAATAACAGCACTTACAGTTGACTGGGACAGCTCTAGCAGGGCAGACATTTTACAAACTGAATTGTTGGAAAGGTGGCATCCTATGACGGTGCCACAATGAATGTCACTGAGCATTTCATTAAGGTCATTCTACTACCAATGTGTGTCTATTGAGATTACATGGCTGTGTGCTTGATTTTATACACCTGTCAGCAAAATGTGGGGCTGAAATAGCCGAATCCTCTAGTTTGAAGGGTTGTCCACATAATGTGATTACATTCATAGCCAATACAATGCACAGCCTCCCATCGACTCCGGTCTCATTAGGAGACAGACACACAGCTCTAATGGATAGAATGTTTCTAGGATCAAATGACCAAGATGTCAGTGGTGGGGAACATATAGTATAATAAAGATGTCAGTGGTGGGGAACATATAGTATAATAAAGTAATACATTTGGTGAGTTTTTTAAAATATTCGTCTTGTTTGAAAATGTGCTTCTTTCCATATCCCAACTCCCACTGAGAACGGGGTCATGGTCAGCAGTTATCAGTTGCGACAGTGGAGCAATTAGGATGAAGTGCTTTGCTTTAAGGGCACATCGACAGATTTTTCACTTTGTCGGCTCGGCGATTCAAACTAGCAGCTTTCGGGTTACTGCCCCAATGCTCTAACCACTAGGCTGCCTGCCTGGCCATAGTGCATATAGGTTATGTCCTGCTTTCTATTCCCTTGTCTTTTCCCCTGCTACTTCAACATAATGTCCTCTATCCCCTGCTACTTCAACATAATGTCCTGTATCCCCGCTACTTCAACATAATGTCCTGTATCCCCTGCTACTTCAACATAATGTCCTGTATCCCCTGCTACTTCAACCTAATGTCCTGTATCCCCTGCTACTTCAACATAATGTCCTGTATTCCATCAGCTTGTCTTTTTCCCTGTTACTTCAACCTAATGGAGAGCCCTTATTGCAGTGTGTCAATAACATTACTGATTTCTCATTTGGAATGACTCAATTATTGGGCCATGAGTGACTTTGGTAGGAGTCAATTAATTTGAAGGGAAGCTTGGTAAAGAGATGGGTGAGAGACGTTATGGAGCGATAAGTTTGCAAGGGCTCCTGGGAAATAACAAGAGCCACACGCTGTGGGATGGTTCTTGCTAAGTATTATCATTATTGGACCAATCAGTCAATGATGGGGGAGGGGGGTATTGCAGGTAATAGTTGCAAAATGTCCTCCAGAAGATGAATTGAAACAGAGGCTTTTAACACAGAGTTCCCATTAGATACTTATCCTCGTGGCTGGTGTGGTCCGGTCCCAATTGGTTTTGTGAAGCGGATACTTTACAGATACTCTAAAAAATACTTTGCTACAACTATTGTACTGTAATCATTTCCTCTCAGTACTTTTTTTTTGTCAACATGACACAATTTCATCTTTCACTCAGGGCCCCTCGGGCGGGCCTTGTGAGCCACCGGGGGGGGGAGGATCACAGTAACTAACTAGTGTGACAGACAGTCCAAGAGTGTGAGGATGTCTCCTGTGTAAACCTGCCATGTGTTAGGCCAGATTAATTAGAGCATCTAGAGGTGCCATTGGGCAAGTTAGAGGATATAACAGCCATCTTGTTTTCAACATCCCTTCAGAGAATTCCCTGCAGAAACTCAGTACTCATATCAATAGGTATGCTTATTGAGTGCTATATACATTGGTTGCATGGCTCTGAGCAGTGTCCAAGGGGCTTTGGTCCAAAGACGCCAAACAGAGATGATTTGTAGGAAGAAATATAACGAAGACAGGCTTGTAGAGCAGCACAGAGAGGGATGTCTTTACGGACAGATTTGGTCAGAAAGGAGAAAGACAATTCCCCAAGCACGAGGCACCTCTGACTAAACATGAGCTCGAGAAGGCGTTGTCTGGCATGCACAGCCAGCATCCTCCAATTCAATGTACTGGATCAAAACACAATCTCACTTTTTGGAAGAGATTGGGCACAGTCAGAGAATGACTAGCAATTGATCCACCAAATCAACGGGAGACGAAAGGAAGGGGGAAACATTGGCTGTGTGTGTGTGTGTGTGTGTGTGTGTGTGTGTGTGTGTGTGTGTGTGTGTGTGTGTGTGTGTGTGTGTGTGTGTGTGTGTGTGTGTGTGTGTGTATTCATGTGTGTATGATGTGTGTGTGTGTGTGTGTGTGTGTGTGTGTGTGTGTGTGTGTGTGTGTGTGTGTGTGTATTCATGTGTGTGTGTGTGTGTGTGTATTCATGTGTGTATGTGTGTGTGTGTGTGTGTGTGTGTGTGTGTGTGTGTGTGTGTGTGTGTGTGTGTGTGTGTATTCATGTGTGTGTGCGTGTGTGTGTGTGTGTGTGTACACTCATACGTGACTAACTGATGTTGTTGAGCCGTTGGATCTGACATGACAAGTGACAAAAAGTTGCAAGCATCACTACATCACATATTGTCAGAGGGACAACAAAAAACACCTCATCCCTTTAAGTTCCAGAGATGATTTAATTCGACAAAGACGAGAACCCCTGCAGTTATGTTGACATTCTGCCTGTGACCCCCTTATGGCCATTTGAAACATCAGCAACACTCGAGCGATGTCTCTCACTCAGATCCAGATTGTCTACAACGATAGAAAGGACAGGCAGAAAAGGGCTCGTATGTATCGCATAGGGACAGGAAATTAAACACGGATTCAGATGATTGGCTGCCCAGGATGCTTGGTTCCAGGGAGGATTACAGGAAGAAGGCAAAGATGGAGGTTTGGAGGTTTACAGTTATATAGGCTCCAGAACTGCAGTGTGACAGAATCACAATGAGAATCGATGCGCGAGGAGATGTGTTTTTTTTTTTGTGTCCACTGCATAGATCAATATTAAAGCAAGTATCCTTCTGATATGACATGCTTTTTCAAATGGCTAGTTCTGTACATTCATATGGCTTTGAGATGTCAGTCATAAGTCTGCTTCGAAAGGACATCTTGATATACACTGAGTGTACAAAATATTAAGAACACCTTTGTAATACTGACTTGGCACCTACTACCATACCCTGTTCAAAAGCACTTAACTCTTGCCCATACATTCTCTGAATGGTACACATACACAATCCATGTCTCAATTGTCTGAAGGTTTAAAAAAAAATCCTTCTTTAACCTGGTCTCCTCCCCCTTCATCTACACTGATTGAAGTGGATTTAACAAGTGACATCAATAAGGGATCATTTACCTGGATTCACCTAGGCAGTCTGTCATGGAAAGAGCAGGTGTCCTTCTGCTGGTCTTCATTGTAACTTTTAATAATATTTATTCTTATTATTGTACTGATGACATGATGTGTAGGTGTAGGCCTTAATACATTGAACCAATTAACTTATGCAATAAACACACACCAAACTAAGTTAGGAAATAACTATATTGCTGGAGTAATATATTAAAAGTCTTGTGGGACACTTCTAAGAATCGTATTAAATTGAATGATGTTGAATGACACACTGAGCAGGAAAGTGTTGTAGGCACCTGACCTAAAAGTATTTGTTACCTCGTGCCGAGTGGAAAATCTAAAGGGATTCGGTCCAATTTTACAAAGTACATTTTATTGTAATGACATTATTGGGGGAAGTTATTAATCATGAGGCCTTTCTGCAATAGGAGATCTAAAAGTGAAGTAGGGGTAAGTACCCCTTTGATTGCTGTTCTAAGATCAGTTTGTCTTTTTAGATTATTAATGAGTCCTATAACATTCACAAGGGGGAACTGATCCTAGATCAGCACTCCTACTCTGAGATGCTTCAGGAATACAGGCCAGCAGTTCTCCCCCTACTGAGAGATTGTAGTGATATCTCCACTTCAAGGTGTGACCCACTGTGGTCCAGTGGTATCAGGCTAGCTGTTCCACAACTGTAATGGGATGAAGAGCCCATTGTGGAGTTTTCCAGATGAAACTTGTGGACATCTGACAGAAGTGTCAGATAAGTGAGTGTCTGCATATGAAAGTCGTTGATTACATTAAACGTGACCAATCCCCTTGATGTGTGGAATGACATTGACCTTGCCACTGTGCCAGCCTCCCTCTGCAACACTCCCAGACCTTTCTCTCTCTCTCTCTCTCTCTCTCTCTCTCTATATATATATATATATATATATATATATATATATATATATATATATATACTGTATAGGAGAGAGAGAGAGGAGAGACCAGACCATGCATTACACATATATATATATATATATATATATATATATATATATATATATATATATATATATATGTATATATCTCTCACTCTGTCTCTATCTCTCTCTCATTCTTACCCCTATCAGCTTCAAATGAACATGGAAGAAGGGAAGAGAGAGAGAGAGAGAGAGAGAGAGAGAGAGAGAGAGAGAGAGAGAGAGAGAGAGAGAGATCCTGTATTCTGAGATAATGCAGCTGTCACACAGTTTTGATTCAGGCCATTGATTCATCCTTTAATTGGTTTTGGGGATACCACAGTAATGTATGGTCTAGCAGAACAGTATGGCACTGATCACACTGATATGTAATCATATATTGTCGCTATCAATAATCCTCGTATCAGTTGTGCCCTCAATTGTTTAGGTCAGATCTCATCAAATGCCCATTTCCTGACTTCCTTGGTATACTTTGTTAAGTCAAAAAATGTTATTGTCTGTGCCTTGTTAATGTGTATGACTCAACTCTAATGGACAGGGTGCAGGGCACAAGCTGAACATAACAGCTATCAGCGACTGGACCATTGTGTCCTTTGTAATGAACAGGAAACTTCCAAGAGTATAAATACTTAGCTGAGCTTGGACTGGAGGGCTACACAGGTCAAAACTCAATTCACATCCCCTCTGACAGTCCCTCCACCTTGACCGACTCACATCAGACTGTACTGTGTTGCTACCCACCTGTAACCACGCTGCTAACCAGGTTACCATGGTAAATGTAGTCAGAAATCGCCTAGATGAAACAGCAGTTAGTTGTTTTGAGCTTCCTGCTGAACAGTTGGACTCATATTGAGTGCAATTTTCCATTGTGCCTTTGGAGATGAGTGAGCAACAAGAGTTTGGAATTAAGCGCCTAATTAGGACTCCCAGGGAAAATGTATTTACTGACGGATTATGACCGAGACACTAATTTTGATATCAAGCATTTCAAGGGTACGCAGCCTCGTTTTGTGACACGCATTTTAAGTCTGACAGAGAAAAAAGGCAAAGGATTTATTCAGCAGAAAAACGTTTCTCAGTGATGGAACATAACAGCGGTGGATAAAGTACACAAATTCATACTTGAGTAAAAGTAAAGATACCTTAATAGAAAGTTACTCAAGTAAAAGTAAAGATACCTTAATAGAAAATGACTCAAGGAAATGTAAAAAGTTACCCAGTAAGATACTACTCAAGTAAATGTAAAAAGTTACCCAGTAAGATACTACTCAAGTAAATGTAAAAAGTTACCCAGTAAGATACTACTCAAGTAAAAGTAAAAAGTTATCCAGTAAGATACTACTCAAGTAAATGTAAAAAGTTACCCAGTAAGATACTACTTGAGTAAAAGTAAAAAGTTACCCAGTAAGATACTACTCAAGTAAAAGTAAAAAGTTACCCAGTAAGATACTACTCAAGTAAATGTAAAAAGTTACCCAGTAAGATACTACTCAAGTAAAAGTAAAAAGTTACCCAGTAAGATACTACTCAAGTAAATGTAAAAAGTTACCCAGTAAGATACTACTTGAGTAAAAGTAAAAAGTTACCCAGTAAGATACTACTTGAGTAAAAGTAAAAAGTTACCCAGTAAGATACTACTCAAGTAAATGTAAAAAGTTACCCAGTAAGATACTACTTGAGTAAAAGTAAAAAGTTACCCAGTAAGATACTACTTGAGTAAAAGTAAAAAGTTACCCAGTAAGATACTACTCAAGTAAAAGTAAAAAGTTACCCAGTAAAATACTACTTGAGTAAAAGTCTAAATGTATGCGGTTTGAATTATACTTAAATAAAAATTCCACCACATACTAGTATCTTTTGGTCTTTTGGTGTGTGTTTCATTTGTCCATTTTGTTGACAATCAACTTTTCCATGTAACTTTAAAAATATACAAATTATCCGTTTATGATGTAAAATGCATTGTAAGGGGAGGATTTCTGTGTTTCCAAGGTTACATATCTTGAAAACTTTGCTGACAAGCAAAACATTTTGGGACTGTGTCAACAATAGACTCATTTTTCTTTAAGTATCGAAAGTAAATGTAATTGCTAAAATATACTTAAGTATCAAAAGTAAAAGTATTAACAATGTAATATTCCTTATATTAAGCAAACCAGAAAGCACGATTGTTCTTGTTTTATTATTATTTTTACAGATAGCCAGAGGCACACTCCAACACTTAGACATCATTTACAAACAAAGCATTTGTGTTTAGTGATCAGATCAGATGCAGTAGGGATGACCAGGGATGTTCTCTGTTTAGTGAGTCCTCCAGATCAGAGGCAGTAGGGATGACCAGGGATGTTCTCTGTTTAGTGAGTCCACCAGATCAGAGGCAGTAGGGATGACCAGGGATGTTCTCTGTTTAGTGAGTCCTCCAGATCAGAGGCAGTAGGGATGACCAGGGATGTTCTCTGTTTAGTGAGTCCACCAGATCAGAGGCAGTAGGGATGACCAGGGATGATCTCTGTTTAGTGAGTCCACCAGATCAGATGCAGTAGGGATGACCAGGGATGATCTCTGTTTAGTGAGTCCTCCAGATCAGAGGCAGTAGGGATGACCAGGGATGTTCTCTGTTTAGTGAGTCCACCAGATCAGAGGCAGTAGGGATGACCAGGGATGTTCTCTGTTTCGTGAGTCCTCCAGATCAGAGGCAGTAGGGATGACCAGGGATGTTCTCTGTTTCGTGAGTCCTCCAGATCAGAGGCAGTAGGGAGGACCAGGGATGTTCTGTTGATAAGTGTGTGAATTGGACCATTTTCCTGTCCTGCTAAGCATTCAAAATGTAACAAGTACTTTGGGTGTCAGGGAAAATGTATGGAGTAAAACGTATATTATTTTCTTTAGGAATGTAGTGAAGTAAAAATAAACATTTTCTAAAATATAAATAGTAAACTAAAGTACAGATAGTCCACAAAACGACTTAAGTACTATTTGTAATTATTTTTGACACTGGCCATCCAGGCTCGTAGTTTACAATTTCTACTAGCTTGGGTCTGCTACACGAAAATGGAAAAGGCATCTCTAGTTTGGCACATTTTCTAGTATCTCTGTCTGAAAATTACTATCCTTGAGCCACTGCAGGGGTATTCAAAGTCGGGGTCACAGGGTAACTGTAAAATATTGGGAACAAAACAATGAAGAATAATGATTTTGGTATGGGAAAACATACAAACGTTTTTGATAAACGTTTTTGATAATTAGAAAAACGTAATATTATTGATTAAGTGTATTTATTGGTTTCTTTAAATTTTCATAAAAGAAAATGCAAAATGAATTGAAGGTTATTTGTTGATATGAAAATCTAACTTTAACATTAAATCAAATGTTATTGGTCACATACACATTTTGATGCAGATGTGAAATGCTTGTGTTCCTAGCTCCAACATTGCAGTAGTATATAACAATTCACAACAATACAAACAAATCTAAAAGTATAACAATGGAATTAAGAAATGTATAAATATTAAGATGAGCAATGTCAGAGTGGCATTGACTAAACCCTAACAGAATAAAGTATACACATATGAAATGAGTAAAGCAGTAGGTAAACATTATTAAAGTGGCCAGTGATGCCATGTCTATGTACAGTATATAGGGCAGCAGCCTATAAGGTGCAGGGTTGAGTAACCGGGTGATAGCCGGCTAGTGATGGCTATTTAACAGTCTGATGGCCTTGAGATAGAAGCTGTTTTTCAGTCTCTCTGTCCCAGCTTTGATGTACCTGTACTGACCTCACCTTCTGGATGATTTGATTTGATAGCGGGGTGAACAGGCAGTGGCTCGGGTGTTCAAACACTCCAGCAAGCTGGTCTGCGCAAGCTCTGAGGATGCTCTGAGGATGCGGCTTGGGATGCAGTCTGGGCCGGCAGCCTTGAGAGGGTTAACACTCTCAATGTCGGCCATGTGCTAGCCTAATTTCCACCCCTGCTGCTTCGTCACTTACATTTTCTCTGCCTTGGAAAGTTGTGGTGTTTTTGTTTGCTCAACAGACATACATGAAGACCATACTGTATCTGTTCACAAGGACACAGTTGGGGTTTTCTTAGCTGTCTGAAATGCAGGGTCAATGTCTCAGCAATGTAAATATCTACTTTGGAGAAGAAATCTTGGGTTTCCTTGCTCTCAGGTGGGAAAAGAGAGAAACCACTTTCCGTGAGTGAAACAAGTCATTTCAGGCTGTCTATCATAGAGCAGACCAGCTATCTATATATTTGAGGGCTAGAGGTATCAATCATCCATGCACCCCTGCTGCTCTTACTGACAATATGTTGCCTCAACACCATTACGTTGAGAGATATGGTGACAGGTTATGGCATGTTGTTGTGTAATGGGTTTTTACACATTCTAAACTCAGCAAAAAAAAGAAACGTTGCCAACTGCTTTTATTTTTGGGAAAATTAACATGTGTAAATATTTCTATGAACATAACAAGATTCACCAACTGAGACATAAGCTGAACAAGTTCCGCAGACATGTGACTAACATAAATGCAATAATGTGTCCCTGAACAAGGGGGGGTCAAAATCAAAAGTAACAGTCAGTATCTGGTGTGGCCACCAGCTGCATTAAGTACTGCAGTGCATCTCCTCCTCATGGACTGCACCAGATTTTCCAGTTCTTGCTGTGAGATGTTACCCCACTCTTCCATCAAGGCACCTGCAAGTTCCCGGACATTTCTGGGGGGAATGGCCCTAGCCCTCACCCTCCGATCGAAAAGGTCACAGACATCCTCAATGGGATTGAAATCTGCGCTCTTCGCTGGTCATGGCAGAAAACTGACATTCCTGTCTTGCAGGAAATCACGCACACAACGAGCAGTTTGGCTGGTGGCATTGTCATGCTGCAGGGTCAAGGCAGGATGAGCCTGCAGGAAGGGTACCACATGAGGGAGGAGGATGTCTTCCCTGTAACGCACAGAGTTGAGATTGCTTGCAATGACAACAAGCTCAGTCCGTTGATGCTGTTACACACCACCCCAGACCATGACGGACCCTCCATCTCCAAATCGATCCCGCTCCAAAGTACAGGCCTCGGTGTAACGCTCATTCCTTCGATGATAAACGTGAATCCGACCATCAACCCTGGTGAGACAAATCCGCAACTCATCAGGGAAGAGCAATTTCTGCCAGTCCCGTCTGGTCCAGCGACGGTGGTTTTGTGCCCATAGGCGACGTTGTTGCCGGTGATGTCTGGTGAGGACCTGCTTTACAACAGGCCTACAAGCCCTCAGTCCAGCCTCTCTCAGCCTATTGCAGACAGTCTGAGCACTGATGGAGGGATTGTGCATTCCTAGTGTACCTCGGGCAGTTGTTGTTGCCATCCTGTACTTATCCCGCAGGTGTGTTGTTCGGATGTACCGATCCTGTGCAGGTGTTGTTACACATGGTCTGCCACAGCGAGGACGATCAGCTGTCCATCCTGTCTCCCTGTAGCGCTGTCTTAGGCGTCTCACAGTACGGACATAGCAATTTATTGCCGTGGCCACATCTGCAGTCCTCATGCCTCCTCGTTCACGCAGATGAGCAGGGATCCTGGGCATCTTTCTTTTGGTGTTTTTCAGAGTCAGTAGAAAGCCCTCTTTAGTGTCCTAAGTTTTCATAACTGTGACCTTAATTGCCTACCATTTGTAAGGTGTTAGTGTCTTAACGACCGTTCCACAGGTGCATGTTCATTCATTGTTCATGGTTCATTGAACAAGCAGGGAAACAGTGTTTAATAAACCCTTTACAATGAAGATCTGTGAAGTTATTTGGATTTTTACGAATTATCTTTGAAAGACAGGGTCCTGAAAATGGGACATTTTTTTGCTGAGTTTATATGTGGATATGCCCCACTCATTGGTTGGCTTTACATGAAACAAAACAGTGTAAGTGACAGGATATAGCGTGTGTTATTGGCATCGTTGAGGGAAATGGGTGTATTTGTTTCCAACTGGAATCTCTTCAGTTTGATTCCATTCAATATGATTCTATCAATCCCTTCAAGGGGAGTTTCAATCAAAATTATTATTATCAGATCCAGGAAATATACTTTAGTAATGAGTGTACTTTTATTATCTCTCTCTCTCTCTCTCTCTCTCTCTCTCTCTCTCTCTCTCTCTCTCTCTCTCTCTCTCTCTCTCTCTCTCTCTCTCACTCTCTCAATTTTCCATTGCCTAAAAGGGGTGTGTTGCATTGAGAATCATTTTTTTTAAAGGATATGTTATCACAAGATCTGTCATCCACCAATGATTTTGACTTAAATACCTCAAGATGTTTTAAGATGTTAATTGATGTGCTAATTTACTTCCATCAAATTGGATAATAGCATAAAGTGACTCTTATTAGACTGTGCATATTAAAGTTAGCTTCATAATTACAGTGATTATTCAACATGAGTGTGAATAATGTATTGTTTTGTTCTATAAACACTAAGTGTGTTTCCATGCGTAGACACTTCTTGCCCA
The DNA here is from genome assembly GCF_018296145.1 of Oncorhynchus tshawytscha. Lineage (NCBI taxonomy): Eukaryota > Metazoa > Chordata > Actinopteri > Salmoniformes > Salmonidae > Oncorhynchus > Oncorhynchus tshawytscha. The sequence goes on from NC_056444.1 coordinate 7,790,760, forward strand.
GAGACATTAACAACATCAGTGAAGAGACCTATAGTATATAGAAAAGTTAGAAAAAGTTTTCTTTCAACATCTCTCCATGGGAATATGGAGGTGTTCTCTAAGTTATTTTGTAAAGTTGTTTATCTTCCTGATTTTTTTTGTTCCTTGAACTATTATTTCTGTTGGCTTACTTTAATTTCCTCTCTTTTACTCCACTGTGAGTCATAGCACACAGCCTCTGCCGATTCTGAAAGGCCAATGCTTTTCTACAACATTTTCCCTAAACATTTCAACAGAGATGACATTGATGGTAGAGGATGTTGGTGCTGCCTCCTTGGAACTGAACTGTTGTGTCTCACCTCCACCTTGTTTCTCAGAATATCTCTGATGAACAAGAAGACAGAGATGACATTGATGGTAGAGGATGTTGGTGCTGCCTCCTTGGAACTGAACTGTTGTGTCTCACCTCCACCTTGTTTCTCAGAATATCTCTGATGAACAAGAAGACAGAGATGACATTGATGGTAGAGGATGTTGGTGCTGCCTCCTTGGAACTGAACTGTTGTATCTCACCTCCACCTTGTTTCTCAGAATATCTCTGATGAACAAGAAGACAGAGATGACATTGATGGTAGAGGATGTTGGTGCTGCCTCCTTGGAACTGAACTGTCGTGTCTCACCTCCACCTTGTTTCTCAGAATATCTCTGATGAACAAGAAGACAGAGATGACATTGATGGTAGAGGATGTTGGTGCTGCCTCCTTGGAACTGAACTGTTGTATCTCACCTCCACCTTGTTTCTCAGAATATCTCTGATGAACAAGAAGACAGAGATGACATTGATGGTAGAGGATGTTGGTGCTGCCTCCTTGGAACTGAACTGTTGTGTCTCACCTCCACCTTGTTTCTCAGAATATCTCTGATGAACAAGAAGACAGAGATGACATTGATGGTAGAGGATGTTGGTGCTGCCTCCTTGGAACTGAACTGTTGTGTCTCACCTCCACCTTGTTTCTCAGAATATCTCTGATGAACAAGAAGACAGAGATGACATTGATGGTAGAGGATGTTGGTGCTGCCTCCTTGGAACTGAACTGTCGTGTCTCACCTCCACCTTGTTTCTCAGAATATCTCTGATGAACAAGAAGACAGAGATGACATTGATGGTAGAGGATGTTGGTGCTGCCTCCTTGGAACTGAACTGTTGTATCTCACCTCCACCTTGTTTCTCAGAATATCTCTGATGAACAAGAAGACAGAGATGACATTGATGGTAGAGGATGTTGGTGCTGCCTCCTTGGAACTGAACTGTTGTATCTCACCTCCACCTTGTTTCTCAGAATATCTCTGATGAACAAGAAGACAGAGATGACATTGATGGTAGAGGATGTTGGTGCTGCCTCCTTGGAACTGAACTGTCGTGTCTCACCTCCACCTTGTTTCTCAGAATATCTCTGATGAACAAAAAGAGTAGAAGAGAGGAAGGAAGACACAATTAAACTATTGATTCAGCGAAAGAATGCAAAAAACAGAGACGGAAAGGGTTGAAATATTTAATTTACTGTGGACCAGTTTCACGTTGAAAATAGGACGTGCTTGTGCATCAGATGTGATTGTCAAACCCCCTTCATGAACCTTGATTAATGAATGTATTCCCATGGTACTTTGTCATTCAATTCTCATAATGATTCTACTGTATTAAACATGCTTCAGTTGTTTTCCACAGCACTTAACCATTTTTCATAATCGCCTACTTTACATTGACATTTCATATTGTCTTCCTCTGTCTCAGTCTCCTCATTTGTTACATACCAGCTCTTCCTTTCCTCTGTGTCAGAGAGGGATAGGACTGCCAGACTGAACATAAAACTGCCCAATCAATTGACTTTCAATATTCTCCAGTAAACATTTGTTTAAGTTAACCTGCAGCTATCTCTTTTTGAGACATTGTGTCCCATTCTCTGTTCATACGTTGACATGTTCCTTGTCAGTAGTTTGTTGTGTGTTCGGTGTGTGTGTGTGTGGGGAGTGATCTATGATGGCACAAGAGGATAACTCAACATCACAAGCATTTCGCTACACTCGCATTAACATCTGCTAACCATGTGTATGTGACAAATAAAATTTGATTTGATTTGAGAAACATCAAAGATTGGAGAAATTCCTCTGTACCTTCACTTGTATGGGAACTGATTGGACTTCTATATGATGGAATTGCTGATTTGACTGAGAGGTTTGATGATATACTTGAAAAACCACCATGGTCTCATACTTCACTTATATAGTTGCCAAGGTGGTGTGGCGCTAGAGGAAACTAGGGAGCCGCACGTGGCTTTGAAGCCATTTTTAGAAGCTCTTTTAAACGGAATCCTGTTTCCACACTGGGATCTTCTGAAGGGCTGAGTAGGAGTTCCTTCCTCTTGCTTTTAAAAAATCACATTTACTTGTGTGCCCTCTAAACACCCCTGAAATGCTCAGATTGTTACTTTACACTATTAATCTCAAAGTCACTCATTTCACAAGTCCTGTGCAGTGATATTTTATTTAACCGGGCAAGTCAGATAAGAACAAATTCTTATTTACAATCACAGCCTACCAGGGAAAAGTGGGTTAATTGCCTTGTTCAGGGGAGGAACAACATATTTTTTTTACCTTGTCAGCTCGGGGATTTGATTCAGCAACCTTTCGGTTCCTCGCCCAACGCTCTAACCACTGGGCTACCTGCCACCCCTTGAGTTCTTCTCAAATGGAAAGAGGTGAGAACTTATACAGATTTAATGCAAACAGTCCACCAAAAATGTATGAAATGCGATCACGTACAGCAGTATTTTCCAAAACTAATTTTAAATTACATTTTGTTCTGTCAGTTAAAACCTATGTACACTTGGAGAGCTGTTTAGCCGACTGAAACCGAGTCCTACACTCTCTTTCATAGATGCTACAGTTCATCTATTGTACATGTAATTACCGTTGCATCATCGGACACTTGACCAATGGCAGTGGAGCCCGTCCAGCTTTTTTCCATTTGAGAAGAACTCATGAACATGATTGCTGTGGCCATAATTAACATTAACAGCAGATCTCGCACCATAACGTCTTGAGAGCCCACTCAAGAGTCAGTGAGCTTTGTAATTAGCGAGCACTTACAAGGCTGCATGGCATTTTATGTACTCCAGCTTAACACACTCAAACGTTATTATTGGGTACTTGATGTTATGACGAAGGACTTGTTAAAGGGGCAGAGATTTTGTAGAGAAAGTTTACTTGCAGTTCCCAAAACAAATGTAAAACTGGCACACTTCCATATTAGGACAGCCTCAGCATCAGGATCAACTGTTGTCTTTCCAAGTGTGTGGTTTTTGCATGTGATTTGGATTCCAAGTTGTTCCTAACCAACTTGAAGAAGACACACTGCTGTGCACAGGGCTTCTACTTTTCAAATCAAATCAAATCATAATGAATCTGTCACATCCACAGGATAAAGCAGCTGTAAATGCTATTGTGAAATGCTTACTGGCCTTTAAGTCCAGTGTTACCACATGACTGCTATTAAACCCTAACCGGGTTGACTTTAAGTCAAGTGTTACAGAAAGTGAATCTACATCCTAGTTGACTGTTGTAATGGACGTGTTCCTCACTTCTCCAGACAGTGAGAGGAGAATAACGTGTTGAGCTCAAGAGCCCAGCTCTTGAAGGATGAGGGAGTGAGTCTTGTTGTTGCACCTGATTGTATGATTTGATTGGTTTGTAAATCAAGGCTGCTTATAGATTACTTCTAATTAATGAAATGTAACACAGGGGGCCTATAGACAATAACCTAAGAATTATAACAGCCTCTAGTTCATTATAATGAAATATGTCAGACGGTCGTAATGAAGGGTGGAAGTGTTGTACATTTAGGTCTATATCTCAATGTACATTCATCCATTCTTCTCTTTTGACATTCATTTGGTTGCAGGGACCTGGGCGGCCACTTTCTTTATGCACAGTAATTGCGGGACACATTTTTACAAGAAGTCAATTTCAGTTCGCATGAAGAATGGCAGTGTGTGATGGTGGAGGGTTTTTGTAATAAAGAGACAAGAGATTGAAACGGAGAGTGTGTGGAGCTCAGAGGCAGCCAGGCATAGAAAAATGAAATATAAATGAGAAAATAATGGAGCTTTTTGTTTCTTAGTATCACTGCAAACTTTTGCATCACAGTCAAAAGACGTTAATTCACTCTAAAGAACACTTGTAAATTAAACAGAACACATTTGTAGACAAAAGGGTATCATTATTGATGAAAACAGGCATTCTAAGACTGGGAGTCTATTTCCCATTTGAGGAAACAAGCTGTTCTGCTACGCTCGAGCTACGGATAGGCTAACGCTTGTGTACATTTTAATAGATTTCTCTCATCATGAAATCAACACACTTCCATGCCAGTCTGCAAGTGGCCTATAAATGTCTATTACGCTTCATGATAAATCCCTGGATTCTGAATGAATATCGAAAAATTCATTATGTCACAATTAAGTTAATTGCATTTGTACAAGGCTAAATGACTAATGGAGTTCTACAATTAAATGCCCAGCATTTTTTTATGGTTCGCAAAGCCACTGTATATTGACTAGACCCAATTGGGATAAATGACCCTATAAAACTGTGATCCAGGACTGAACTAGAGAGACAGGCTCCAATCTTTTTTCTGCTGAACCTAGTCTTTGGTCATTGATGGTTAGATGAACTAGTTCACATTCTACAGTGCGTCCACTCTACAACATTATTCTGACTATAGAGGGAAACCAGCAGGACAGATGTGAGTGGATTTCTATCTTTTAGAAGATTATCCATCCCAGGTGACTTATATGGACACTACATGGACTCTATAGTTTAATCAAGGGACATTTTGTAAAGAAAATATTGAGATAGGGGACTTTTAGTCAAATCCATGCCGAGGCCCCAACAATTCTCTTGACATCATCGTACACAATTGTCTATTATTGATAGTTTTGATCACAGTTGAAAGAAAGTATTCTTTTGTAAGTAGTGGCTTCTCGAAAGTCATTAAATACTTGACAGAAAACTCGCTAGTTCAGGTTTTCTTATGTAGCTCCTGTACCTTTTCGAACTGTTCAGGTTTTCATATGTAGCTCCTGTACCTTTTCGACCTGTTCAGGTTTTCTTATGTAGCTCCTGTACCTTTTCGACCTGTTCAGGTTTTCGTATGTAGCTCCTGTACCTTTTCGACCTGTTCAGGTTTTCTTATGTAGCTCCTGTACCTTTTCGACCTGTTCAGGTTTTCGTATGTAGCTCCTGTACCTTTTCCACCTTAAAAGTCTCTTTTGAAACCGACATATTTCAACCTCTGAAGGTGTTTCTTTCATGGACTGGTTTTAAAGAGGCTCTGCTGCTCTGCTCAAGCCTGTCATCAGCACACTTTCCCAGAAATAAGTCCATTTGGCTTTCGATGAAGATTAAATAAATTATACCCTCTAAAATCAATGCCCAGTCCATGATGTCGGCTTTGGGCTGAATGTTTGCTGTGGTGCCAGAATACAGCCACCAGAGCCAGAATGTGGGCATGTTCAACCTGAAGCTGGATCCCTTCTCTTTTGATATCTCTGTGTTTTCACTTCATTTGAGAGTCTCCTATTGAGTGGTTTGTTGTGTGTATAAAGACACCAGACAGTTCATTATGTCTCATCAGCATGTAGAGAAAACTTTGGCTTTTCTTAGATGATGATGTAGAGTTCTTTGCCAGTTCAATGTCATTTATGAGTAAAAATGTGTTGCAGTCAGTTGTCAATTTGTCAAAGAGTATAAACATTCTGTTTCATACTGTTTCTTTTGACTGAATATCGAAGTAACTGTATTTCATTGATTCTTTTCATAAAGCTTTGTCCCCATTCTAAATGTACAGGAGAAGGTTTTCCTTCATATTAGCCAATCTTTTGTGGTGATATTGGTTTGTTTTTGCTGCTTCCATGTGTGATTAATTATTATTATTATTATCGATGTAGCTATCAAACATTTATAGTCGTCCATGGATGACGACGATACTGCATTTACACACAAAATATACTTTTGAGTGCACCGTACTAAAGGAATGCCAGAGGCTGTCTGACTAGTTATATTTGAGTGTCTGCGAAGACTAAACTGGTATAAAAATATATCTCCTCGAACATTTGTTGGAATGGCACACTGTTAGAGACCCATAATGCATTGCTGTCCACTTTTCGAATGTCTTTTCAGCTTTGTTCTTGTTTTTTAGTTGTATTTTTGTTTTCTCTGTTTTCTTAGATGGAAGTGATACCAGAGCCGGATCCAGACGATGAAGGGACTAAAATAAGTGTAAGTTACTGCATGTACAGAATGTGTATGGTGTCCATATTAAGACATCAAATTAAATAACATGTTTTTACATGAGCAGATGTCACAATGTGCTTCAACAGAAACCCAGTCTAAAACCCCAAACAGCAAGCACTGCAGATGTAGAACATGGACACCATAAGTATGTGACTCCATAAGTATGGACACATAAAACCATCACTGTGGGTTACTGTTGTGTCATTACATGGTTCTCTGTACTGCACCACTAGTCATGTGGCTTTGTGATGTAGGTTGCTCCTGCATTGTTCGTTGAACATCTCTATATCTCCCTACAGACAGTGAAGGTACAGGGAAACGACATCTCCCACAAACTGCAGATCTCCCGGGTGGGAAAGAGTGACGAGGGCCTGTACGAGTGCAGAGTCACCAACGCTAACTACGGAGAGTTGCTGGAGTACAAGGTCCAGGCCTATCTGAAGGTGAACAGCACCCGGCCCCGCATCAGGCTGGCCAAGAAGACATCCCCCTTGTCCCACCTGACAGCAGATAAGAAGCCACGCAAGACAGGCGCCACAGCAGCACAAGACAGCATGAGCCCCGACCTGAGGGTTCGCTCTACCTCCAGCTCTCAGACGTCATCAGCCAAGACAATCAAACAGAGTTCAGGTGAGACAATCAAACAGAGTTCAGGTGAGACAATCAAACAGAGTTCAGGTGAGACAATCAAACAGAGTTCAGGTGAGACAGTCAAACAGAGTTCAGGTGAGACAGTCAAACAGAGTTCAGGTGAGACAATCAAACAGAGTTCAGGTGAGACAATCAAACAGAGTTCAGGTGAGACAGTCAAACAGAGTTCAGGTGAGATAGTCAAACAGAGTTCAGATGAGATAGTCAAACAGAGTTCAGGTGAGACAATCAAACAGAGTTCAGGTGAGACAGTCAAACAGAGTTCAGGTGAGACAGTCAAACAGAGTTCAGGTGAGACAATCAAACAGAGTTCAGGTGAGACAATCAAACAGAGTTCAGGTGAGACAGTCAAACAGAGTTCAGGTGAGACAATCCAACAGAGTTCAGGTGAGACAATCAAACAGAGTTCAGGTGAGACAATCAAACAGAATTCAGGTGAGACAACCAAACACAGTTCAGGTGAGACAATCAAACAGAGTTCAGGTGAGACAGTCAAACAGAGTTCAGGTGAGACAATCCAACAGAGTTCAGGTGAGACAATCAAACAGAATTCAGGTGAGACAGTCAAACAGAGTTCAGGTGAGACAATCAAACAGAATTCAGGTGAGACAACCAAACAGAGTTCAGGTGAGACAACCAAACAGAGTTCAGGTGAGACAATCAAACAGAATTCAGGTGAGACAATCAAACAGAGTTCAGGTGAGACAATCAAACAGAGTTCAGGTGAGACAATCCAACAGAGTTCAGGTGAGACAATCAAACAGAATTCAGGTGAGACAGTCAAACAGAGTTCAGGTGAGACAATCAAACAGAATTCAGGTGAGACAACCAAACAGAGTTCAGGTGAGACAACCAAACAGAGTTCAGGTGAGACAATCAAACAGAATTCAGGTGAGACAATCAAACAGAGTTCAGGTGAGATAACGCCGCAAGAGTCTCGTCGGGTTCCGCTACGTTGGGTTCCGGTACTCGCTGTTTCATGTTTCATGGAATTTCAGTGGACTTGATCATTAGCCAATCCATCTATCTATTTTGTATCTTTTTTTTTTCTTTTTTTCTGCCTGTATGTCAGTCTGTCTGTTTGTCTACCTGTCCATCAGCGTGTCTTCTTGTCTGTATGCCTTTCAGTCCAGGCTGCAAAGATTTTACACATTGACATACCTGTAAACCACGGCAATTGATAGCCGAGTAGGAATTCAGTGCATAGTGTTGTCTGCATTACGTGCCTGTGCAGAAAAGGCTAATGTCTCAGGTCTAGTTACCTCACAGTTTGCATACATTTGTTTTGACATTGTTGGTTTTTCAAAGCTCTTGGATCACTTCATTAAAATACAATGAATGTCCCAGAAGTGAGATGTACCAAAAGGTCTTCACAACTTTGTTTAAACTCTGTGGCAAGTCGCCAACCCGTTGTGGGAAAAGAACTATGCTGAACAAAAATATAAATGCAACATGCAACAATTTCAAATATTTTCCAGAGATACAGTTCATAGAAGGAAATCAGACAATTTAAATCAATTAATTAGGCCCTAATCTATGGATTTAACATGACTGGGCAGGGGGGCAGCCATGGGTGGGCCTGGGAGGGCATAGACCCACCCACTAAGGAGATAGGCCCAGCCAATCAGAGTGAGTATTTCCCCTCAAAAGGGCTTTATTACAGACAGACATACTGGATGTGGAGGTCCTGGGCTGGCGTGGTTGCACATGGACCATGGTTGTGAGGCCAGTAGGATGTTCTGCCAAATTCTCTAAAATGACATTGGAGGCGGTTTGTGGTAAAGAAATGAATATTCAATTCTTTGGCAACCGCTCTGGTGGATATTCCTGCAGTCAGCATTCCAATTGCACTCTCCATCAACTTGAGACATCTGTGGCATTGTGTGACAATAATGCACATTTTAGAGTGGAGTTTTCTTGTCCCCAGCACAAGGAGAAAAGCTCATTAACAGGGATTTAAACACATTTGAGAGAAGCTTTTTGTGCATATGGACAATTTCTGGGATCTTTTATTTCAGCTCATTAAAAACGGGACAAACATGCGTTTATATTTTAGTTCAGTATACTTTCATAAGATCGAATACCCCTGTGTCCTATCCGACATGGCTGAGTGTTGAACAATACTGAAAACTGGGAACATTTGTGAAATGGGTGAATGACACCTATATGCAGTGCCATCTGGTATCACCAAATCCCAGCAGGGATTTACTAGACAAATCAGACTGTTATTGCATTTTTTTCAGTAGGCCACATCCACAGCTAGCGCCATCGTGTAGGCAGATAGATGGCGCAAGGCCAGCTCTCTACTAATCTCAGTTAACCCAGAATTTTAATCTCTGGGAATTTGATCAGTTTTGTGATTAACTTCTAGGTCTATACTTTTTAAGAAATTGAGATTTCTATCGGTTTGCAAAGTCTCCACCCTCGCAAAAGGAAACTCTCAGCCAAAGCCCCCCAAAAAAGACAGTTAAAACACTACCACCTCCCAGTCCCGATAGGTCCATATAATCAGTGATTCTTCGCCCTACATGCAGAATCTGCCCATGGGAGATTAGCTCTATCCCTATGGTAGCAGCATAAGGCCAGGGTGATACACCCTCCCTCAGTGGGGAGGTCACTCTGCCCTGCATTCCATTAGACTAAATATTGATTCAACTAGAGACTCAGTTAGACTGTAATGATTGCTAGTAGACCAGGTGACTTTACTCTGTGCAACTTAAAGCCATTTAAGTCCTGTTATAGTAAAATTAACAGTCCTTTGGTGTCGTATTATACTTGTGCTCACTCCCGGTTTTAGCCTTATTTATTAAATCAAGAGTTTGGTCGTGACAATTCATGTTTGTTTTTTTAAGCCTTTCATGTGATGCACTTTTTTTATTGTTTATCTAAGAATGACGTTTAGGCTATATTCCGTGGCGTGAGTATGTTTTCAGGTGGGGCTAGCGTGGATGGTGTGAGATATTCACTGCACATCATCAGTGCAGTCTGCATCGGCAGTGCAGCGTAGCCCACCCTCCCAGGCTGTGAGCTGATTAATGATTCTCCATGCGGAGGATGTTTTGGCCTAGCTCCTCTGTGGCACTCCTGTCCACTTGATCACCCCGGGCCAAATTAAATCTGGCAGGGAAGAACAGCGGGTCACAGGCCTCCGTCTTTTTCCTCCTCCTGATATTGAGCTGAACCAAAATGTCCCCTGACAATTCTCCTCTTAGAACATTGCTGTGCTTGGTCTGACAGACAAAATCCAGTAAATGTCATCATGATTTAGGGAATATTTCATTTTCCATTTCCTGAATGCTGCCTTGTTTCGGGAGGATTACATTCTTGCTATTTTCCCTCCCGGACACTTTTTCAGTCTCGGCAGGTACAAGAACAAGTTCATCTTGTTTCTTTTTATGCCTTTTGGACCTTGGATCCAGTTTTAGTTTGTGTGTTCCAGGGTGATTTAACAAAATAAAAGCTTAATATACACTAGAGTATGTACCATTGCCATTCAGAATATCTTCCCATCTCTCCCTTCTGTACTATAAGTTCTGCATCATTATCCTCAGTACAGAAATGCCTCAATACCTTTTTTTCTTTGCTCTAGCTCTTGTTCTTATCAATTCAAGGACAATGTCCCCGAGACACAAATGAACCAAATTTGCATAAGACTGCCACGCTATTTAGTATCACGCAGTGGAAACTGACTTCAGAACAGACAGCAGCTTGACAAGTTTAGCCAATGGTAGCTGTCCATGTAAATCCTTTCACGTTAGTTCAAAGACCGTTTGTACTTCCTGTACTTTAGGGTAAAGATTCTATCCTCGTTTTTTGTTGTTGTGGGTGTTTGGTGTAGTGAGTGTTCATTTGAATACATTTAAATGAATTTACTCACATTTGGAAGCTAGTGGCCTTATCCAGCCTTCATATTTCATTTCAGAAGCAGATCATTCCGTACGTGCATAATGTATATAATGTTTCAGTGTCATAATAGCTTTTGCATACACTGTTAAAGATAACAACTGTGCAGATATTTTGCGTGAAATTAATGCATATTCTATATAACAACGGATGACTACTAACCTCACACCCAATGTACAGCTTTATAGGTACAAAATACATACATTACAACAATAAGTGTTTTTGTCAGTGATAAAAAAAATGAATGCAAGATAAGCGCTGTATATGTGTTGACCATATTCCTTCTTTCACAGGCACGAGGATAGCTACAAGCTTTGGACTTGCCATCCTGATTCTTGCCTGTGGCTTCATGAGGGATACCTTGCTATAGTTTCAAGGACTGACTTTTCCTCCGAGTATCACTCCCTCTTCTCGAAACGAAGGAGAAAATGGCCTGTTATTACCACCAAGCGGACGACACAGTTGGCCCTAATTTTCCACTACTCTGCACCCAATGCATTCTTATTACTCATTGTACACAAGAGGCACCTTCTCAAAGGCCACCAGCGGGATTACCTGTTGTGCCGACGTTTCTTCAGTGCACCCAACAATCGAAAAACAAAATGGAAACTGACGTTGGCTCCTTGGAATATCTTTCACAGACCTTTATTTTGGGTTTCCTGCAGTGAATCTATCGTGTCAATGCTTAAAAGTAAAAAATAAAAATAAAATAAAAATCTATATTTGTGTATATATAATATCAGTATATATAATTGTTTTATTTCAAACACCTGGAACTGTTGTATAGCTTACATTTGCTATGTTTTCACTATTATGAAACTACATCGTGCAAGGCTATTCATAGTCCTCTTAGAACAAAAGAGCTAGTCTAATACAACAACATGATGTAGAGGCCTAGTCGGATTGCTAAATGAAGGCAACTCGACAATGAATTATTTTATCGTCCATAATGTGTGTAACTTGCAAATACAGTTCTTGACCGTTGTTATTACAGATCACTTCTCATTAATGTTCACCTTCTTTACTTTTTACATGGTATTTCTTCTGTTTACAATTATACTTATTTTCCTTCCCTTATCATTTCCTATTATGAATAATGAACATGTCAATGTTCATAATGTGACCGTGCCAGCAGACTATTCATTTAAATTGGCCTGCACTAATATTGTACAACACCATTAATAGTCATGCTTCACGTACAGTACAGCTCTCCTATTTAAATGTTCTACCATCACTGAAAACAAAGGACTGAGTATCAAGGTACTGCTGTAGCCTACTGTTCAGGGACACTATCTTTATGTAAAGAATCTTACATTAGCCAAGAAGACATCTTATAGTGTTTGATGGTGATTCCCCCCAATGATACCTAGACGATGCGTTTCTTCTCTGTAACACAAACGTAGGGACGTAGAAAGACTGTATGGGTCTTGTGATTAAGGAAACGGTTTTAAATCGCTCTCGCTCTTATCCCTTCACCATGTTCATTGACACAACGCTTTGACAATCCGACCTCTTGATTCAGATGTCATGGATTTTACCGTTATACAAAACTGTTAATAGAAATGGGAGCTTTCTAAGTGTCTCTGCATTGTTCCATAGACATTCACCACTTTGAATAATTTCCATTAACTAAATGGATGCATCGATGTTATGTCGCATTGTTGTTACGTAAAGTGACAACTGGACATATTCCCCCTTAAATACAGATGCTGGATCTTAATTTGAGCCAGTTTGCTACAGCAGGAAAATAATCCTTCAGCAGCAGGAAATTTGAATTATTATGTGGTTTATAGTTAATGGACATTTTTAAAGTGTAAAATATAACTTTCTGAATCTTTTTAAAACCTTACTACAAGTAGTAAGTTCCCCTGCTACAGGGTGATCACATTAAGATCATACATCTGTACTGTTTGAATGGGTGGAACTGTTCATTGATGCGGTAGGAATGCTTCAGATCTGCCATTCAGTTTAGTTGAAGAGGGTAGCCAAAGACTGAAGAGAGTCTCCATTGTAAAAATGTATCATGCAACCAAAGACATTGGCTATGGCCATACAATATGGCGTTCACCAACATTGGTCTCTTTGCTCATACTGTATCCTAGTGCTCTCACATATTGTTCCAATTTATTTCCAATCTGGGCTTACCCAGATTCACAACACAACATCTGTCCATTTCTTCAAATCCTGTTTAAAATAATGACTTACTGAGATGGAATAATTCTAGGTATTGGAAGTACCTACAAATTCCAGGGGCCACGAGGAAGCACCATTTTGCTGAAAGTCTCAATAGGCTTTTCCCACAGTTAACATAGTCCAGTCTGCCGTACACAGCACTGCTGAGATCAGTTCTAAACTAGGGTTTCCCAAACTGGGTGCACATTTGGATTTTTGTACCTAGCACTACACAGCTGATTTGAATAATCAACTAATCATCCAGCTTTGATAATTGGAATCAGCTGTGTAGTACTGGGGGGTGCACCCCTTGGGGTCCTGAGGAACAATTTTGGGAAAGACTGATCTAAACCTGTTTATTCAGCAATTGGAGTTGACAGAGCATACCGCAGGATCCACTTAGAGACATATCCTGATCAGCAAGTATTGTCAGGGTACAAGATGTGTGGGCGATATATTTCATCTGCACTGTTCCAGTGGTGCCAGGATGACAAAACTCAGTCTAGCAAGGCTGTGTCATGCCACTCAACCTCAAATCAATACTAGGCTAAAGTTCATTGAGTAAAGTAACATCATAACTATTTAAATTAATCCTAAATGTTCTGTTTTGAAAAAGAAGAGTTGACATCTGCTAGTAGAATGTTTATACCATACAAGTTCTCTAGCCGGGGACTGGTGAAATGGATAGCATATTTGTGTGCACAGTTAAAGTGACGCTCCAGAGCTTTTGTATAATTTCAGCCAGTCGTTTTTGAAAGTAGTGTTCAAGAGCCAAAACGGGTCCCCGAAAACTGTGCACAGTTGTGTACTATGTCATCCATTTCTTATGCTGTTACGTTGTGCAAAAATATTTAATTTAGTTTTGCAATTCAGATGAATATGTTATGAATTTGTAAGTGCTTAAGATCCCGAACTGCATCTTTAAATGAATGCCTTCAGTTTGTCAAATCCCTGTATAAAATTTTAATTAAAAAAATCTGTAAAACTTGTAAAGTAAATAATCAGCATGTAACCTTTTTTAATCAAAATGTCTAAAAGCAGAGACAAGTGATGTTCTGTATTTGTAACAATGTTGTCATTTATTCATTTGCTAACCACAGGAAATGGAATTACGCAATTCTTTAAAAAAACTTTATTGACAGTTGGATTCACCATCAGTTACGGAGGACCTCTTCCAATGGCAACTTACCTGTTGCACGGCCTACAGTAATTCAACTCACTGGATTTTGTCAACAGGAAATGGAACCATTTCAAAGTATTATGGGTCAAGCAAAGTGAATATATTTAATTTGAAGGATTGACAACAGTCATTTATTAAGGTAATTGCAAAGTCTGACAATTGTGGTGGCTTACAAGCAACAAAGTCTCAGCCATCAAACAAGATATGGGCAATCCCACATGAAGGAATTACGATGAGACCCAGATTTTTTTTAACTTTAAAATGTTTGCCAAACAAAATCCAATTGATATCAAAGTTTAAGAAACCACAATGAGTACTTTTAACAATGTACATTCAAAACTGGACCTTAATACATTTACTTAAAGAACAGTGCTGATGCAAAGTATGGTAACTGGATGACGGTTTGTTCTGTTGGTGCCGTCATTTAGGAACCAAACTTTGCATCTCCACTGTTCTTTAAGTAAATGTGTTTTTGTCAAATTTCTGTGTAAATTGTTAAAAGAAGTTATTGTGCATAGAGTTGTTTTTATTTTAGTAGGCAAGTCAGTTAATTAAGAACAAATTCAAATTTTCAATGGCGGCCTACCTCGGTCAAACCCTCCCCTAATTGTGCACCGCCCTATGGCACTCCCGATCACGGCCAGTTGTGATACAGCCTGGGTTTCGACCCAGGGTCTGTAGTGACGCTTCTAGCACCGCTGCGCCACTCTGGAGCCCACTTTGGGAGTTGTATGCTGTGTTAAACTTTGAAATCAATTGGATTTTGTTTGGCATACATTTTTTAAGTAAAAACAATCTTGAGTCTCAGTCTCATTCCGTTACCGGGGAATTTTCCGTACAACGCAATGACAATTGAGTAGCACTATCAGTTTCTGTTTTTTTTTTCTGATCCATTGTTTCAGCTCCACATAGATGTATTGTCTCCTTATCATGATTCATCTCCATGCAGTCTTGTCTGTTTGTTGAGCCGTCGGAAATGTTATGAACTGTAATTTTATTTTGATCTGGTAGTGTGTGTGTGTGAAGCTTCTGTACTGGAACGTTGACACAGTTTGTATTGTAATGATGATATCAGAATAATATTTAAATAAATCATTTTCACAGACTGGATTGAAACACTGCTTCCTTTGACGAGTCCATTTGTTAAGTCTGTAAGATATGTCCTAATATAGACACCATACTTTCAAAACTAGCATGGAGAGTAACTTTCCTTCTGCCATTGTTTTGATATAACATATCTGTAGTTGCTGTGTGCGAGTTTACGTTCACTTTTCTATTGTAGGAAGGTAATTGAGTTAATAGTTAAAATAATAGTTATCAGAGATGCTGTATGAGGGGGTGATCAAGCATAGATTCCTGGTTGCTGCTAATGACACCGCTTGACACCTTGACATGCAAATATGACGAGCCGCTATCTGAATTCTGAATAACTAAGCCGGGTTTACATTTTGAAAACTCATGTCAGGTTGTTATCAATATCTACTAATATCCAATTCCGTTTCTGACATTCTGAGGGATCAGGCATTGAAAACATGATAAAGAACCTGTTTATTATGTATTTAGTTAGAAAATAAAGATACTATATGTTACTTGGTGTTAAAGTTTTACTTAAATTTGAATTTGACAATGGTGGATGCATGGAACCTAGCCAGAGGAGACACAGGTATTTGTGTGATTTGTTGTTGATTGCAGAACTGGGCAAGCAGATATGCAGTGTATCAACGTGGTATTACTGGAGGGCTTAAACCGTACGCATTGTTTTGAAGTCGGTCTCCGCCTCGGTACACTGTTTGTCGCAGGAAACGGCTCTAATCACAACTTCACTGCCGGAAAAATTAGCTTGTCACATTTCATCCAATCATTATTTTGAGTGGCGAGATAAAGAACCTCTTTTAAATTCAAATTTGAAATGTACAACTATGTATCTAATCAGGTTTGTTTAATCAGAAGATTCGGAATGGGAAAAGAAGGACATTTAGGAAGGACGGGGCCAACCATTGTGCCCACAGGTGGGAACGCCAGATGAGCAACATTGTAAAATGATGCCTGGATTGTGTTTGTTAATTTGGTCAGCACCAAGTCTGTTATTTATGTGGAAATGAGTGCAACCCAGCCTCCAGCACTTTGGTTCAGACTTGCTACATCTCCATAGGGATATATGGCTGGGGATATTATTATATGAATAAATCATAAGCAGCACATTCCCAATCCAGCCACTGGATTCCAAAGTGTATTAATCTGATAACAGATATGCTATATTACAGAGACGTGATCATTCCACATGTATTGCAAAAGCCCAAGGTTTCTGTCCGTCTGTTCCATATTAGGGTGATATAGGAACGGAATTTTCATATCTTCTCCCACTAAAAGAAGATAATCAGGGTCCAAAACCTATCTTGTGGTAAAGCCTGTAAATCAAATTTTTACATTTCCAATTGACAACAAGAAATGGATGCATGTGGAACTTGCGTGCTCTACAGTATGTATGCTTTTCATTGGTCAGGATTTTGACCATTTAGGGTCCTCAATGCATTCATGTTTCTTTGCATCAATCCCTTCCAATCATGTGAAGGAGGCTAATCAATGACACTGAAACAAGTAAGTTAGTGTTAGGTCAGTGGCGGTTGGTGCCATTTAAGATCAGGGACGACGATTCTTTTTTTATGAGCATGGCCTTATTTCTATAACAGCATGTTGGATAACTGTCATTCATATTCCAATCACCCAGCTCAGTGTAACATCAATAAGTTTAGGCTACAACATGATATTCTAATTTCAAATTTTCCCTTTAACCATCAGGAGGTTGCTACCAACCTAGCCTACGAATAAACATTTACAATGTAGGTGCACAGGTTGAGAGAAATTAGAGTAATCAAGGTGACCGACTTTGACACATTCAATATCGCCTTGCACAATATTGCCTGCATCTAGCTGATCCAGGACGTAATCATTAGTCCTCCAGTTGCAAACAAGAGTTTCTATTGGACAAATTAAAGTCTGTTTATCGCTCTTCTCTGCTCACCTTTTCCCTTCGCTTGTGGACTTCAGTGCACAACATATCAGCTGTCATGTGACCAGGCAAAAACACATTTCCAAGTCAAACTTTTGTATCATAACCGCTAACCGCTACACACAGCCTACATCACTGTCACCATATTAGCTAACGTCAAGTCAACATAGTTCTAGTAGCTAACGCGTTAGTAAACACGCTACAATCATGCAGTACAGTTAGCAAGAATTTAGCAGTTACACTGGCAGGCCCTAATGGCAATAGATTAATAAAACATTTACCTTGACTTGGAAGACTTCCACTTGCATAGCCAGCTAGGTAACATAGCATCGCTTTGTTTGAGCCGGGTGTTTGAGTAAGCTAAACTAGCTAGCTGCATTTGCTAGCTAAGTAAGTGAAATTAAAAAATATAGTAAATATAGCTAGCTCTTGCTGTCCCTCTCTCTCTCTCTCTCTCTCTCTCTCTCTTGCTTCAACTTCATTTTTTAAGAAATTAATTGGTTCTTTCTCTTTATTGTCTTTCTCTCTCTTTGAGTCAACTACTCACTACATTTTATGCACTGCAGTGCTAGCTATCTGTAGCTTATGCTTTCAACACTAGATTCATTCTCTGATCCTTTGATTGGATGGACAACATGTCAGAGCTCTGATAGTTTGGAGGACGTCCTCCGGAAGTTGTCATAATTACTGTGTAAGTCTATGAAACGCAGTAAGAACCATGAGCCTTCTAGGTATTTGTATTGAAGTCAATGTACCCCAGAGGAGGACGGAAGCTAGCTGTCCTCCGGCTACACCATGGCGCTACCCTACAGAGTGCTGTTGAGGCTACTGTGACCTTTATTGCAAAACAATGATGTTTTAATAAATTATTTGGTGACATGACATAGTTTTATATAGTTTTATCTAAAAAGTGTAGTTTTATCTAAAAAAGGATCATTTTTTAACTTTTCACAATCACTTTTTTCTGAAATGGAATGAGGAGGATAGTCCTCCCCTTCAAATCAAATCAAATCTAATCAAATGTGTTTATATAGCCCTTCGTACATCAGCTGATATCATCCTCCCTTCCTTCTTTAATGTTAGCTTGTTCGAAGCGGCGTCCACTAACAACACCCCCTGTGGCATGTTGAGAGTATCAAGACGTACATGTAACCCTCCTGCCCTGCCTTTTGGCCCCATGACTTGGGGTCATGCAAGAAAAAAGCCATTTAATGGCTTGTTAGAAGCTTTTGGAAGAAATGCTAAAAAGACAATACAATGCAATTCAAGGACATTGCACTCTACCAACTCTCTGTTCCCATCAATCTTTTTCACATGCACAGGCATGTGCACACACAGGCACAGAGAGAGAGAGAGAGACTTACATTATTTATTAGTTCTCATTAAACAATCAATTGATACTGGCATTGATGTACAGCTCTTTAATGGTACTTGCAGAAATTCTTTACTTTAATGTACTATGGTTCTTTTACCTTGCTTGATTATTTTATTCTCTAAGAGTCTCGGCAGGAGGGGGGTGTTCAAATGAATCAGTCCATACTAAGCAACCCTTGGGATTTAAGAACCCTTTTCAGGGAAAGCGTCTTGTTATATCTGGCTCTCGGGCTTTACAGGGAAAATGTGTTGTCATCTCTACCACAAGGACAGTGAAACAAAATATTTAAGCACTACAAATCATGGAACATATGGTAACCATGTAAACTTCCATTCTGTAAATAATGGGTTAGATAAACGATTAAGGACATCACACTAACTAATATGGTGTCAGATGCAAGAGGTAGGTGGATAGGGAATTATATTGCTGATGTCATGCCCTGGCCATAGAGAGGCTTTTATTCTCTATTTTGGTAAGGCCAGGGTGTGAGTAGGGTGGGCATTCTAGTTTCTTTATTTCTATGTTTTCTGTTTGTATGTTTTGGCTGGGTATGGTTCTCAATCAGGGACAGCTGTCTACAAATGTATCCCCCCCCCAAAAAAAAAATGCATTTGTCTACCACCATATATTCATAAATTAATGAGTGCTTAAGGTAATAAACCTCCAGGGACAGCTGTCTATCGTTGTCTCTGATTGGGAATCATAGTTAGGCAGCCTGTTTTGCCACCTTAGTTGTGGGTAGTTGACTTTGTTAGAGGCCTGTATATCCCTAGTAAGTTTCACGGTCGTTGTTTCTTGTTTTTATTGGCGACATTCTAATTTTAAAAAATGTACGCTCCCCACGCTGCACCTTGGTCCGGTCATTTCCATGACGACGTGCACGACAGCTGTGAGTGAGTGGGTGCATATTACTAAATGGAGCCAATAATATAGTGTTTAACAGTGGATATGTAGTCCCGCTTTGTTCAAATATGGAATGAGGGGCAATTGTTCAACTGCTTCCAGATAATTGTAAATAAACACATTAGTTGCAATTCATTTTGTATAGCAGCAGCAAAACCATCATACATTTCTGAAATGTTTTTGGGAGGGGATTAGCACATCACAGGTAAATGTCTTGTTCTGTTGTTTGCCTGATGCAGCGAAAGGAACTATTGCTCAGTGAAACCAGAGGCATGTATTATGGAATTACCTCGAAGCACGACTGCATTCAAATGATCCCTGGCTGCCATGGGGACATAGTCAGGGAAGAATCAAGCACACAGACCCGAGGATGTGAGAGTGACAGGCTCCCGTCAAATTAGTTCAAGTTGTTTTAGGGCATCTTTGTCCCTGGAATGAATCAGTGGCATGAATTCAGAATGGTAAAACATGTAACCCTGACAGCACATACTGTACAATGACTTTGAAGTCAAAGTTGGGCTACAGGGCTCTGAAAAGGTTACCTAGAATCTAGATAAGACTGCAACTTTTCAATGTGATTTCGTGAGATGAAAAAATTAAAAGCTTTTCTTCATTCCTTTTAGTCTGGTCCTCATTAGAAACGGAATCCATACTAGCATCGATGTTTAGCGATAAATCTGGTAAAATATGTGAAATCCATTGAAGGCCAATTAAAGGATACAGTAAATGGTCAATGCTGCAAGTGGATTTGTTTTTCATCCTGATGTACTGCCTAGTGTACTTCATTATAAAATGGAATACAATGAGACTACACAATGCCCAGACACAACTGAGGGTTCACTTCCTGGTTACAAAGCAAATTAATTCATGGCAAAGCTTCTTTTTTTTTCAGTCGCACATATGGCCTAGTCTTCTCTTTTGATCATTCATTTATTTGAAAGATATGAGGACTTTTCATTGTATTCTGCTCAATCTTCCCAGCCTTGCATTGTAGTTATAAGGCACGTGCCAAGACGAGGCACAGCCCAAGTAATAAGAGCTGAAAGAGAGTAATAAATTGTTGATGGTTCATTCACATTCCTCTGCAGGGCTGAGTTATAACATGTATTATGAAGCCATTTAGTCAGGCCTCCTCTAGTCAGGCCTCCTCTAGTCAGGCCTCCTCTAGTCAGGCCTCCTCTAGTCAGGCCTCCTCTAGTCAGGCCTCCTCTAGTCAGGCCTCCTCTAGTCAGGCCTCCTCTAGTTAGCTTTAGGATGAGTCCGGATATAATATACAGCACATAAAGCCATCAACTGCAGAAAATGAGCTATGTGCAAATCAATAAAATGAAATGACTAACCTCTGAGCGTAATTATGGAATGACAGTTATTGACATTGGCACAGTCATTATGCAACGATTATGTAATGATTGTATGTTTATTAAAACCCAATAGCTAATTTCATTAACATATTATTTTATATACATTTGCTAGAAGATACTACAAATTACCCTGTGTGTTTGATTTTATAAATTGTATCTAATGAATAATAATGCTAATCATTTAAACAAATCTACAGATTAATCCCCCCCCCCAAAAAATGCATTTGTCTACCACCATATATTCATAAATTAATGAGTGCTTAAGGTAATAAACCTCCAAACTCTCTAAATCTTCTAAGATGGTGTAGCCTACAGTAACATTGCTCTCTTATCAAGAGGCTTCACCCTCTCCTACAGTAATACAATTATCCTACGATATGGTAGGACATTAAATTTGGGTTCCCCGTTGTTTCTCCACATTGGCAGTGTCCAAGGGAGACAAGACTGTGTGACCTACATATTTTTGATTTTTTTTACTCATGCTCTGGCTTCAGGGATATTGTCTAATTAACATTTTAATTAAACACCAAAAATATTGTTAACCCTAGGCCATTCTCAGAACCTCATCTCAGACAGACTCATTACAGCAGTGTTAGCGTCTCTCAGTTGGCCTAAAAAGAGTTACAGTGTATAGGTCTACTACAGAGTCCAAGTCACTGCAGCCAAATCAACCGTGTTGCTGCTCACCGAGGGTAGGAGAAATGGGTAGGAATGATCGCCTTCTTTGTGTATAGCATGTCAATACTGCCTAGGTCTATTCATGGTGGTTATTGCTTGCTGGAAGTCTGGAGTCTGGAGACGGACCTGTAGTTAAACCATCGGCAGGTCAACAGGAGGTCAACAGCAGCTCAGAGTGACCAAACAGACTACAGTAATAGTCAAACGTTTGGACACACCTACTCAGTCAAGGAATTTTATTTTGTACTTTACTTTGTACTTTTTCTTATTTGTAGAATAATAGTGCAGACATCCAACTATAAAATTACACATATGGAATCATGTAGTAACCAGAAAAGTGTTAAACAAATCCAAAGATATTTAGGATTTTAGATTTTTCAAAGTAGCCACCCTTTGCCCTGATGATAGCTTTGCACACTCTTGGCATTTTCTCAACCACTAAACGCAAACCAGATGGGATGGCGTATCGCTGTGGAATGTTGTGGTAGGTATGCAGGTTAAGTGTGCCTTGAATTCTAAATAAATCATTGACAGTGTCACCAGCAAAGCACGGCCACACCATCACACATCCTCCTCCATGCTTCACGGTGGGAACCACACATGCGGTGATCATCCGTTCACCTACTCTGCGTCTCACAAAGACACGGCGGTAGAAACAAAAATCTCAAATTTGGACTCATCAGACCAAAGAACATATTTCCACCGGTATAATGTCCATTGCTCATGTTTCTTGGCCCAAGCAAGTCTCTTCTTATTATTGGTGTCCTTTAGTAGTGATTTCAACCATGAAGGCCTGATTCACACAGTCTCCTCTGAACAGTTGATGTTGAGATGTGTCTGTTACTTGAACTCTGTGAAGAATTTATTTGGGCTGCAATCTGAGGTGCAGGTAACTCTAATGAACCTATCCTATGCAGCAGAGGTAACTCTGGGTCTTCCTTTCCTGTGACGGTCCTCATGAGAGCCAATTTCATCATAGCACTTCATCATAGCATGATTTTTGATACAGCACTTGAAGAAACTTTCAAAGTTTTTGAAATGTTCCATATTGACTGACCTTCATGTCTTAAAGCGATGATGGACTGTCGTTTCTCTTTGCTTATTTGAGCTGTTCTTGCCATAATATGGACTTGGTCTTTTACCAAATAGGGCTATATTCTGTTTACCACCCCTACCTTGTCACAACATAATTGATTGGCTCAAATGCATTAAGAAGGAAAAAAAATCCACAAAATAACTTTTAACAAGGCACACCTGTTAATTGAAATGCATTCCAGGTGACTACCTCATGAAGCTGGTTGAGAGAATACCAATTGTGTGTAAAACTGTCAGCAAGGCAAAGGGTGGCTACTTTGAAGAATCTCAAATATAAAATATAATGTTTAACACTTTTTTGCTTACTACATGATTCCAAGTGTTATTTTATAGTTTTGGTGTCTTCATTATTATACTACAATGTAGAAAATAGCAAAAATAATGAAAAACCCTGGAATGAGTAGGTGTGTCCAAACTTTTGACTGGTACTGTAAATCAAATTTAGATTTGACATTTTAGTAATTTAGCAGACGCTTTTATCCAGAGCAATTATGGTTAAGTGCCTTGCTCAAGGGCACAGACAGAGTTTTTCACCTAGTCGGTTCAGGGATTCAAACCAGCAACCTTTCAGTTACTGGCACAAACACTCTTAACTGCTAAGCTACCTGCCGCCCAAATCCAATGTCAAATCCCCGAATACAAACAGGTGTAGACTTTAAATTGAAATGCTTAACTATCAAATCGAATTGTAATAGTCACATGCGCCGAATACAACATGTGTAGATCGTACAGTGAAATGCTTACGAGCCCCTAACCAACAATTCAAATAGTCTGGGTAGTCATTTGATTAGGTGTTCAGGAGTCTTATGGCTTGGGGGTAGAAAGCTGTTTAGAAGCCTCTTGGACCTAGAATTACGAGCCCTTTCCTAACAATGCAGAGTTAAAAAGTCAGAAAAAATGTGCTAAATAAAAAAATGAAATAGTAACCCAATAAAATAACTAAAATAGCAATAATATAATATATAATATATAGGAGCATCAGCAACGATTCCATGTGCAGGGGTACAAGTTAGTTGAGGTAATATGTGCATGTATGTAGGTGTCACGTGTGCTCCCTCTCCGCCCTCTGGGTCACCAGGCTGCTCGTTATGGCGCTCACCTTTCAACATCGGTATGCACACCTGCGCGTCATCAGACTCACCTGGACTCCATCACCTCCTTGATTACCTGCCCTATATATGTCACTCCATTTGGTTCCTTGTTATTGTTTCTGTTCAAGTGTCATGTCTGTGCATTGCTCGTGGTTTCTTGTTTTGTATTTTGTTCCCGTTGTTTATTACAACACTCACTCCCTGAACTTGCTTCCCGACTCTCAGCGCACATCATTAACAAGTGACTAGGCAATTAGGATAACTAATAAACAGAGTAACAGCAGCATATGTGAAGAGTGTGAAAATGTGTGTGTGTGTGTGTGTGTGTGTGTGTGTGTGTGTGTGTGTGTGTGTGTGTGTGGTGTCAATATGCATGTTTGTGTTTTTGTGTGTGTGTGTGTGTGTTGGAGAGTCAGTATAGTAGGTGTCAGTGTGTGGGTACAGTCCAGTGAGTGTACATAGAGCCAGTGCAATTCAAATAGTCCGGGTAGCCATTTGATTAACTGTTCAGCAGTCTTATGGTTGGGTGGTCGAAGTTGTTCAGGAGCCTTTTGGTCCTAGACTTGGAGCTCCGGTACTGCTTGCCATGCGGTAGCTAAGAGAGAACAGTCTATGACTTGCGTGGCTGGAGTCTTTGACAATTTTTAGGGCATTCCTCCGACGCCGCCTGGTATAGAGGTCCTGGATGGCAGGGAGCTCGGCCCCAGTGATGTACTGGGCCGTACCCACTACCTTCTGTAGCACCTTACTGTCAGATTCCAAGCAGTTGCCATACCAAGCGGTGATGCAGACAGTCAAGATGCTCTCAATGGTGCAGCTGAAGAACTTTTAAGGATCTGAGGGACCATGCCAACTCTTTTCAGCCTCCTGAGGGGGAAGAGGTGTTGTTCGTACCCTCTTCACGACTGTGTTGGTGTGTGTTGGACCATGCTAGATCCTTAGTGATGTGGACACCGAGGGAACTCGAAGCTCTCGACCCGCTCCACTACAGCCTTGTCGATGTGAATGGGACCGTGCTCGGCCCTCTGTTTCCTGTAGACCACAATCAGCTTCCTTTCTCTTGCTAAATAGTTTTTTTTTTTCCCTTTTACTGACAGCTTTATCTATTGGGCAAAGCAGAGGTCAATCCATCTAGACTGCTCTCAAGTATCATCATGCATCTACGCTGCAGGCAGATTAGAATGTGGTATGAAATATTTGGCCTTTAAATAACATTGATGGAAGAAAAAAAAAGAAGAAGAAGCAGTTTTTTCTGACAGCATTTTGGAGGAGTGACATGTCCCAGTAAGCAAAATTGTGTTGAAAGGACATCTAAAAGATATGTTAAAAATAGGTTAATTTTAGGTTCTGAAAGATAGACTAGTGACAGAATACTGTATTACTATTTACATTGACCCCCCATTTAGTTCTTACACTGCTGCTACTCGCTGTTTATTTTCTATGCATAGTCACTTTACCCCTACCTACATGTACATTGACTCGGTAGCGGTACCCCCTGTATAGAGCCTCGTTATTGTTATTTTAGTGTGTTACTTTTTATATGTTTTTGTATAGTTTATTTGGTAAATATTTTCTTAACTCTTTGTTGAATTGCATTATTGGTTAAAGGACTTTTAAGTAAGCATTTCACTTTAAGGTTTACTACACCTGTTATATTCGCGACGCATGTGACATATAAAGTTTGATTTGATTTGACAACCAGAAAACCGTATTACCTATTAGATAACCATATATTACCTATTAGATAACCAGTATACCGTATTACCTATTAGATAACCAGTATACTATATTACCTTCTAGATAACCAGTATACCGTATTACCTATTAGATAACCAGTATACTATATTACCTATCAGATAACCAGTATACCGTATTACCTATTAGATAACCAGTATACTATCTTACCTTCTAGATAACCAGTATACCGTATTACCTATTAGATAACCAGTATACTATATTACCTTCCAGATAACTAGTATACTGTATTACCTACCAGATAACCAGTATACTGTATTACCTATCAGATAACCAGTATACTGTATTACCTACCAGATAACCAGTATACTGTATTACCTACCGGATAACCAGTATACTGTATTACCTACCAGATAACCAGTATACTGTATTACCTACCAGATTACCAGAATACTGTATTACCTACCAGATAAGTAGAATACTGTATCACCTACCAGATAAGTAGAATACTGTATTACCTACCAGATAAGTAGAATACTGTATTACCTACCAGATAAGTAGAATACTGTATCACCTACCAGATAACCAGTATACTGTATTACCTATCAGATAAGTAGAATACTGTATCACCTACCAGATAAGTAGAATACTGTATTACCTACCAGATAAGTAGAATACTGTATTACCTACCAGATAAGTAGAATACTGTATCACCTACCAGATAACCAGTATACTGTATTACCTATCAGATAAGTAGAATACTGTATTACCTACCAGATTACCAGTATTCTGTATTATCTACCAGATTTCCAGAATACCTGGTCCATAAAATGTTGACAGCAATCAAGAGGACACGTAGAAACCACAGGTTGTCTACCTCGTCAATCCATGAAAGTGCCTATATTTTTCTAAAAATTGTGCACCAATCTTGAATTGTAATATTAAATTAAGTAACCTTTAATATAGACCACATTGAGAATTAAATCCAATCGATTTTTGATTTGAATTAAGAATTACTCACGTGTCCCTCCGTCCACCCTCTGTGATTCTAGGAAGACATTAACCCAACATTTTCACCATCATTGTAAAGCCCTAGTTATTTTTGTTTCTTTGGCAAAGCCATTTCTGAAGATGATTATTTATGTTATGTTAGCTATTCATTTAAATGTGTCTCATTTTAAGGTCAACCCTGTTACACAAACTGTACTCTTGATTTAATATGGTGAAACTATTCCTTTTTACATATTTTTGTGCTGGAAAATTGAGCTGTTTGAGCACAACATGTCAAACCTGTTTCCCATAGATAGACAGGCAAAACATTTTGTTCACCACTACATGTTTTTATGTGAAGCTTGCATTCAATTGCCACTTCCTGTTGCATACAACAAGCTTCCAATTCCACCTTTCGCAATGGGATTTATGGCTAATTTAAGATGAAATCATCAAAACTGTTACTGTCAACACCACAACTTTATTTGACACTTAACAGGCACTTACTACAATATTTTTTAGGGACAGTTTTATTTTTTTATAAACTCGAACATGTGTTCTTTATTACAGAATGCTACAATATTGTTTTTATCAAGCTACACTTCTCAAAAAAACACAGAATTGGTGGAATGACCCTGCGGATGCAAGATCTTAATTTGAGACATTTGGTACAGGGAAATTACATTTGAATTATTATGTGGATTAAAATGAATGGACATTTTTGTAGGGGTTGATACATTTTAAGGGAAATTCAGGAAATTTCAAAGTGTAATTTCTAAACTTCAGAAGCCTTTATAAGCCTCAAATACACTTACCCTGCAACCCTCATTCATGTGTTGTTGACACTCACTCGGAAGGGGATTGGCAGAGGCATAAGGTTACTGAGAGTTTCATTAGTTAGTTATCAAGTCTGGACACTGCTATAGCAAATTGAATTCCAGACTGTTTATTTGACATTTAGCAAACGCACTTATCCAGAGCAAATAGGGTTCAGTGCCTTGCTCAACGGCACATCAACAGGTTTTTCTCCCAGTCAGCTCAGGGACTCAAACCAGAAACCTTTCAGTTGCTGGACCAATCCCTCTTAACCACTCTTCATTTGATCACCGTGTTGTTGCAGGAAATGTCTTGATATCCCCCAATTTCAGACTAGATTTGCCCTCACTAACAATGCATCTACCCCTAAATCCACACAACGATTCACATTTTATTAGGATTATTTTCCTGCTGTGAGAAACAGGTCAAATGAAGATTCCACACCTGTAGTATTCACAACGACATCTGGGAATTGGAGATGATCCTATCGAGATGGGTCCTCCATTTAAATTAACGCTATTGGTGCAATTATTTGTTTGGGTCCATGGCAGAGAAATTTATAGAGGAAATGCGCACTCACAATTGAAAGTCAGTGGTATTGATTTTGAATCTAAAGTACAGTGCTTTACGCCCGACAGGCTCATCAACATTCACAACTGGCCGTTGAGGAATGGCAGTGGAGCTCATCTGAGCACAACATTTGTTTTGCCAGCAACCGACTATACAAAAACGGCACGTGTTGTTTGTAGTTGTTGGGCTAAGGAACGGTTTCTCAATATCCACAGCAATGGTTTAGAATACATGTAGCCACTCAATGATATGTGCAAGTAGCTGGGACTAGCAGTAGTGTTTGTTTTTATTTTAGATTCAAGACTTTTTATTTTTATTTTTTAATTTCATGTCTTTAGACACAGAGTTTACGAGAACAAATACGTTGCTGGTGATTCAAATGTCACAGTAGAGCAGTGTAAATGTAGGATTCAAAAGAAACTTGGCAGTCGTTTGTCTGAGGGAGATTTAGAGGGACTGATTTTTTTTTCGTCTTTTATTGTTCTTTGTTAGCATGCGGTCCGAACAGGCCTTTCCCAACTCTGAACCAATCATAGATGTCTATCTTTGGTTCAGATTTGGTCCGAACCATCCTTGATTTCGACGTTCGGTCCGGAACGGCCTAAATTTGATACAAACATAGATGTCTATATATAGTTGGTTCAGATATGTTCCAGTCCGGATCGGCCTTGATTTGTCCCAAACACTATCCACGGTTACAACGGGTGATAGGTAGCCTCAAGGTTAGAGCATTGGGTCAGTAATTGAAAAGTTCCTAGTTTGAATACTAGAGCCAACAAGGTGAATATTCTGTAGCAGTGCCCTTGAGCAAGGCACTTAATACTTGAGCAAGGCACTTAACCCTAATAGCTCCAGGGGTGCTGTACAATGGTGACCTTAGCTGTGACCCCATTACCTGGGTGGGAAAACCTTGACACGTTGGTCAAATTTACACGCTTTTGTTGTCAGGATTTGTTTTCCAGGCTATCCATAAAACAATATCTTCTTCGATCTTCAGGAAGATATAATCACAATCAGATTCCAAAAATCTTTTGATTTTCTACAACTGTCGACAAATGTGGGCACAATAAGGACATGTTAGAACTAGGTATAAAAGGGGCTATAGACGTCTGTCTATTTTTTTGTTTGAATTTGGTCCGGTCTGGACTGGCCTTGATTTCAATCTCCACAGACGTCCAGTCCGGCCGGACCTGTCATATATTTGTCCCAAAAATAGACATCTGTAATTGGTTCAATCTTATAAATCCATTTTTTAACAAGTTTGTACAGCACAGTACAGTACATCACAGCAGTACATTACAGGGCTCCCGAGTGGCACAGCGGTCAAAGGCACTGCATCTCAGTGCTTGAGGCGTCACTACAGACACCCTGGTTCGATTCCAGTCTGTATCACATCCGACCATGATTGGGAGTCCCATAGGGTGGCGCACAATTGGCCCAGCATCGTCCGGGTTTGGAAGGTCATCATTGTAAATAATCATTTGTTCATTGTAAATAATCCCTTGCCTCGTTAAATAAAGGTAAAATAAATACATAAAACAGCAGATTACAGTACAGTACAGTAAAGAACACTTGAGTAGATTACAGTACAGTAGAATTATTCCTTTATAGAGCCAGAGTATTTATTCCTTTATAGAGCCATAGTATTTATTCCTTTACAGAGCCATAGTATTTATTCCTTTATAGAGCCATATAATTTATTCCTTTATAGAGCCATAATATGTATTCCTTTATAGAGCCACCATATTTATTCCTTTATAGAGCCATATAATTTATTCCTTTATAGAGCCACCATATTTATTCCTTTATAGAGCCATATAATGTATTCCTTTATAGAGCCACCATATTTATTCCTTTATAGAGACATGTAATTTATTCCTTTATAGAGCCATAGTATTAATTCCTTCATAGAGCCATATCATTTATTCCTTTATAGAGCCATATAAGTTATTCCTTCATAGAGCCATATAATTTATTCCTTTATAGAGCCATATAATTTATTCCTTCATAGAGCCATATAATTTATTCCCTTATAGAGCCATATAATTAATTCCTTTATAGAGCCGTGATATTTATTCCTTGCTCAAATCAAATCAAATGTATTTATATAGCCCTTCGTACATCAGATGATATCTGAGCCATAGCATTTATTCCTTCATAGATCCGTGGTATGTATTCCTTTATAGCCATAGTATTTATTTATTTGCAGAATCCTAGTAGTTATTCCTTTATAGAGCCATAGTAGTTATTCCTTTATAGAGCCGTGGAATGTATTCCTTTATAGAGCCAGAGTATTTATTCCTCTATAGAGCCAGAGTATTTATTCCTTTATAGAGCCATGGAATGTATTCCTTTATAGAGCCATAGTAGTTATTCCTTTATAGAGCCATAGTAGTTATTCCTTTATAGAGCCATAGTAGTTATTCCTTTATAGAGCCATAGTAGTTATTCCTTTATAGAGCCATAGTAGTTATTCCTTTATAGAGCCATAGTAGTTATTCCTTTATAGAGCCATAGTAGTTATTCCTTTATAGAGCCATAGTAGTTATTCCTTTATAGAGCCGTGGAATGTATTCCTTTATAGAGCCAGAGTATTTATTCCTCTATAGAGCCATAGTAGTTATTCCTTTATAGAGCCATAGTAGTTATTCCTTTATAGAGCCGTGGAATGTATTCCTTTATAGAGCCAGAGTATTTATTCCTCTATAGAGCCAGAGTATTTATTCCTTTATAGAGCCGTGGAATGTATTCCTTTACAGAGCCATAGTAGTTATTCCTTTACAGAGCCATAGTATTTATTCCTATATAGAGTCATAGTATGAAATCCTTTTTAGAGCCATGGAATATATTCCTTTACAGAGCCATAGTATTTATTCCTATATAGAGCTTTGGTATTTGCATTATATGCGTGTTTGTTCATACTTTTTATCGATTGTGTAATGAACATGATGGGAGGCAGAGAGTTGGTTTCAAGCGCAGGGTGCAGCAGGTGTTTATTGTAAAGGACCACAGGACGAGGCAGGTAGCTGGGTCCAGGGGCAGGTAGAAAGTCATACGGAGGAGGAGGCAGGTAGCTGGGTCCAGGGGCAGGCAGAAGGTCATACACAGGAGGAGGCAGGTAGCTGGGTCCAGGGACAGGCAGAAGGTCATACACAGGGGGTCCAAAAGGGGAACAGTACAGGCAGGGAATAGGCAAAAGGCTTCATTAGTGAGGAAGGCAAAAAGACGTGTGTCACAAAACAAAGAATACCTCACAGTGACGGGGTGCAAAGAGCTGAACTAAATAGTGTGTGATAATGGCATACAGGTGTGTGAACAGGTGATTAGAATTCAAGTGATTGGGATCTGGAGAGTGAGCTGTGTTCAGGGGATATATGTGTTTGAGGATGTGAGTTGGAAGCAGATGTTACAAACTTTTGGTATGCTAATTCTATGCTAATTCTTCTTAAGACCTGCCTAAAACACAACCAACAACCAATGCTATGAGGCCTACAAAGCTGTTTAACTGTTTTTAAAACAGGAGGATATATGAAATATTGTTTATAG
Organism: Oncorhynchus tshawytscha; assembly: GCF_018296145.1. NCBI lineage: Eukaryota > Metazoa > Chordata > Actinopteri > Salmoniformes > Salmonidae > Oncorhynchus > Oncorhynchus tshawytscha. The sequence continues at coordinate 7,822,126 of NC_056444.1, forward strand.
GACATCGGGACAGTAACCTATTAGGATCAGTTTTAAATCAGATAAAGTAGAGTACAATACATTATACTGTACTATATTGTACTGTACTCTACTGAATAATATTCTACTGTCCTTTATTGTACCATACAGTACTGTAGTCTACTGTATTCTACTGTGCTCTACTGTGCTTAATTGTGCCGTTCAAACTCGTGATGTCGATGATTCATTCAGATTTGCTCTTGTCCGAACTAGAGGTCCTCACAGATATACCCTAACCCGATTACCCAAGATCCCACCCGGTATCAGAACAGGTTGGATCCAAAATTCTGTGGTTGACCCTCGGATCCAGGGTTGGATCACACTTGGTGGCCACGGACCTCGGATTTGTCTGAAAAAATGTGAAATACAGAGCAGTTCCTGAATTATATTTTAAGAAGAAAATGCCCTGATGAAAATAAATAAATCCCATTTGCTAAGGATGGCAGTTGGTTCAGTCCATAGCATTAATCTCTCTCCTCCACCTGTCTGCCTCTCTCTCTGTCTTACTTGATCTCTTGCTATAGCAAACTTGCAACATTGTTTCAACTGGGTCCTCACTGTTTCCTGTCCCAATGAGCTCGAAACAGACAATTGTATTTGCACAAGGGAGAAAAGTTTGGATAATCTATTTCCACTGGAGATTTGGGATCAGCAACATGTTGATATTTCACACCAAGAATAGTTAAGCCTATCGAGAACGAGGGTGTTTGAAAGATTGTCAGGAACTCATTCGCAGTGGATGAAAAATATGCTCCTATGAGAAAAATAAATACTTTGAGAAGCTCTGCAGCTCATAAGTGGTGGTGAGTTAAGACAATCAGACATACTATCAGACATTACCAAACAGGACATTTTACAGGCAGGGTACATCTATGTGTGCTCAAGCAAAAATATATATAGAAATAAACATTAACAAACAATTCACACAATGAAACAGTGATTGAGCACAAATTAGCGGGAGTCAGAGAGTGCATTCTGGACGAGACGTGCCTATCGTGCCCATTTCCTTCTTCAAGTGTTGACTTTTAAAATTAGAGATGTCATATGAAAATACTAATCTGTAGTGTAGAACACAAATCATTTCAGATAGTCCTAGGAAGAGAAAATACAAGTGAAACGTTAAAAGTTCACAGCCTGCCAGACAGGTCAAAACAATTATGCTGGCTTGCGCAAGACCTGATATAGACTCGACACAATTTGGATCCTATTGGATCGGATATATATATTTTTTTTAAATGACCGGGTCCTGTCAGTGTTGGAAGGGAATTTCACGGATCCAATTTGTTTCGGATATCAATTACAGGATCTGAGAAGACCTGTAGTCAGAGCGACACACAGAAGCATCCAGGGTCAATGCCCTGCTCAAGGGTCTGTTGACAGATCTCCCACCAGGACAAAAAAAAGTGAACCTGAACCCTCCAAGATCCCCCCACAGTTCCCCAATAGCTGTCCCTCAACCATTCAAGACCCCTCCCACAGTCCCCCCCAAGAAGAAAAATAATAAAATAATAATCCAATCCATTCCATTCCCCACACCCAAGAACCCTGTGTCACGGTCGTCATAAAGAGGAGACCAAGGCGTAGCGTGGTAAGCGAACATAACTCTTTAATAAAAGAGAGAACACTGAACAGAACTAAACAAAAACAACAAAACGAACCGTGAAGCAATATGGCTAATGCAGAACAGGCAACTAAACATAGAATAACAACCCACAAAATAACCAAGGAATATGGCTGCCTAAATATGGTTTCCAATCAGAGACAACGATAAACAGCTGCCTCTGATTGAGAACCAATCTAGGCAACCATAGACATATAGTACGTAACATTGCAAAAATCGGAAACATTCTGTCCAAAAATGATGCAGAAAAATTAATCCATGCTTTTGTCACTTCTAGGTTAGACTACTGCAATGCTTTACTTTCCGGCTACCCGGATAAAACACTAAATAAACTCCAGTTAGTGCTAAACACAGCTGCAAGAATCTTAACTAGAACCCCAAAAAAATGGATCATATTACTCCAGTGCTAGCCTCCCTACACTGGCTTCCTGTTAAGGCAAGGGCTGATTTCAAGGTTTTACTGCTAACCTACAAAGCATTACATGGGCTTGCTCCTACCTGTCTTTCCGATTTGGTGCTGTCGTATATACCTACGTTTGTTCCTTTATTAGAGATTCAGGCATAATTTTTTCGCCACATTCCATCCAGTTTGCTTTATTTTTGTAATAGATTACATTAGATGATTATTTTTGTTTTTCCTCTTAACTTATTTTGCATCTCTGTAGTATCATTTTTATTGCTATCTACCTGTACTGTTAGTTAATAGATTTCCTTTGTTAGTCTTATCTCTTTAGCCAGAAACTAGTTTTCGATGAAAATTGAATTGAATGACCTCTGAAGGCACATTTAAAAGTATCCCAAACAATAAGGGGATTTGCTGAATCTATATTATACTGGAAAAATTCAGTTATAAATTATTTTGTCTTAATTAAAAGTAAGTTTAATCAAGTAAACTTTGATTAAATTCTTAATATCCCCGTCCACATGAAAAACCTAAGAGTTATGTGAATGCCAATTAGATGATGATCCGATCGCATTGTGTCTCCTATTAAAACTTTTTTAACCTTTGATGTAAGATAGGAAGAGACAAGAAAGTAGTCAAGACAATTAGCTTTATTAAGTCTCCTCCAGGTCGGGGATTTTCAGTCTATAAATAACCGCTATTTCTAATGTGTCCAATAATATTTGTTATTTCCTTAAAACGTATTTTGGCTGCAGCGGCATTATTGAGTAGCTTGGATGAATAAGGTGCCCAGAGGTGCCCAGAGTAAACGGCCTGATCCTCAGTCCCAGTTGCTAATATATGCATAGTATTAGTAGATTCGGATAGAAAACACTCTGAAGTATCTAAAACTGTTTGAATGATGTCTGTGAGTATAACAGAACTCATATGGCAGGCAAAAACCTGAGAAAAAATCCAAACAGGAAGTGGGAAATCTGAGGTTTGTAGTTTCTGAACTCAGCCCTATCAAATACACAGTGGGATATGGTTCAAGTTGCACTTCATAGGGCTTCCACAAGATGTCAACCGTCTTTAGAAACTTGAATGAGGCTTCTACTGTGATGTGGGGCCGGATGAGAGCTCTTTGAGTCAGTGGTCTGGCAGAGAGCCAGGTCCTGGTCAAGCGCATTTCACATGAGAGAGACCTGCGTTGCATGGCTTTTCTACAGACAATGGAATTCTCCGGTTGGAACGTTATTGAAGATTTATGATAAAAACGTAGTAAAGATTGATTCTATACTTAGTTTGACAAGTTTCTACGACCTGTAATATAACTTTTCAAACTTTTAGTCTGACGTTTAGCTGGACCTGCACGAGCGTTTGGATTTGTATATTAAACGCCCTAACAAAAGTAGCTACTTGGACATAAATAATGGACATTATCGAACAAATCAAACATTTATTGTGGAACTAGGATTCCTGGGAGTGCATTTTGATGTAGATCCTCAAAGGTAAGGGAATATTTATAATGTTATTTCTGATTTCTGTTGACTCCAACATGGCGGATAATTGTATTTTTTTCTGAGCGCCGTTTTCAGATTATTGCATGCTTTGCTTTTTCCGTAAAGCTTTTTTGAAATCTGACACACCGGTTGCATTAAGGAGAGGTATATCTATAATTCCATGTGTAACACTTGTATTTTCATCAACATTTATGATGAGTATTTCTGTAAAATATATGTGGCTATGCTAAATCACTGGATGATTTTGGAACAACTGAACGTAACGCGGCAATGTAAACTCAGATGTTTTTTATATAGAGAGAGTGAGATCAGGTGTGTGTGTGTATGTATAAGTCTGTATGTGTAAGCGAGCATGTAATTGAGTACGTGTGTTCATATACAGTTCATAGTGTTCAGATGTTTTTACAGTTCCTATACCTTGGGGTGGCAGGTAGCCTAGTGGTTAGAGTGTTGGACTAGTACCCAAAAAGTTGCAAGATCAAATCCCTGAGCTGACAAGGTAAAAATCTGTTGTTCTGAACAAGGCAGTTAACCCACAGTTCCTAGGCTGTAATTGAAAATAAGAATGTGTTCTTAACTGACTTACCTGGTAAAATATATAAACCTTATTTTTTTCATGACCTGAAGTCCGTGTAGAATTTAGTACAGCCATGGTGTTATGGAGCTGTCTCGGAATAGCTGTCCATCTATAAAGAGTTTGTCCACAATGAGAAAGGCACGCTTACCCTTCTCCCTCTGTTGCCTCTGTACTAGATACAGTCTCTTAGGACATTCGTTTATCTCCCTTAGAAATTAGTAATTGAGACCGAATTTGAGCTCATTGCCCTGCTTTTGATCAGCTCCTTTTGTTGGTAGTGTTCAAAATATTGCGATGATCGGTCAGAGACCCTTGGTCTTGTCACTCTGAGCTCCAAGTCTGTGTACTCGGTGGAAAGCCACCTTGTTTTCAGTCTCTATAGGAATTTTCAAGGCGGATTGCATGAATTCTCTGATCGTGCCCTCTAGATTATTGGATGCGTCCTCCGGAATCCCAGAAAAAAATATATTCACACGCATGCTATGACTTTGTATATCTTGTAGCAACTTCTTCATCAACCTGTTTTCCCTGAGTAGACAATCCATGTTGGAATCGTGGATTTTTACCGTGGCTGTGAGTGCCTTGTTCTCTCCTTGGAGCGTAAGAATTTCACTCTGGTTAAACTCCAAACTCCCATCAACCCTTCTACCTCCTCACACAACTTTTCCAGTGTTGTATGGATTCCAGTCAGAGCACTAGCCTCTACTTCAATGGTAAATACATTGTCCATGTCTGTAGATTAATCTGTTTTTCTTTTTTTGTCAGGTTAAAGTTATTTTGTGAGGTAGTCGGATCTTTCCATGATGGAGTATGTCTTTCCTCCATAGCGTAAAGCTGTTGGTACTCGTTGATTTCTCTCAGGATCTCCTTAGTATCCAGGTTGGCTCTTTACTGCAACCAGTTGTTTTACGAAAAGATAACAATGAGTCTTTCCCATGACAACGACAGGTGTCTGTAGTCTAGCCAGCTAGCACTCGCGGAATCCACGCAAATAAATGGAACACAAACTTGCAGTCCCAGCCATAAAGACAAACCACGTCGTGGAATCCTTAGCAACAAAACTTTAGTTCTGATTAAAACCAATTTAATGAAAAATATGTAATCTAAACAACAAACCGAGTGTAGACATTACAATGTTCTGTGGCGCGCTCTGATGACGTATGTTGCGTGATGACGTCACCTGACACCTAATCGTCTCAGGGTGATTGGTTGAGTGAATCCATTTTTGGTGATTCAGCAAACGCAGATCAACTTACAGTCAGTGCATTCAACTAAGGTAGATAAACTACAACATATCACAGTCATAGCAAGAAAAAATATATCTCTGTAACTGTTACTGAGAGTGTTAACATAGTTGAAGTGGCCTTTTGGTTTATTCGGTAGATTGGACTACTTTGAATGTCATCGCTGCCAATTGTAAAGCTTTTGAATGTGACAGATGAGAGCAAAAAATAAATATTCTAGGTTGCAAATCTTCATTTGGTCCCTCGTTCCTATTGAATGGATTTAAAAAGTATAGTTGTGCTAAAATTGTCACGACTTCCGCCGAAGTTCGGGCGGTGCTTGGTGGTCGTCACCGTCCTACTAGCCGCCACCGATCCCTTTTTCATTTGTCTGTTTGTTTTGTCTTATTAGTTTCACCTGTGTCCTGTTGTATGTGCTTAATGAGCTTCCTTATTTAAAGTACGTGTACCCGCCCTTGTTTTGTTCGGGATTGTCTTTGTGTTACGTGTGTGCGTTTAGGTAGAGGTGTGTAATTTTCTGGACTTGGCACCCTGTGTTTTGGGTAGTCACTTTTACTGTCGGCACCCTGTGTTGTTGGGCTTGTGTATTTTTGTGCCATATTAAAGAGCACTTTTCCCAGTGGAACTCTCTGCGCCTGATTCCTTCCTCACCGATCTAGTCCCGCGTGACAAAAATGCTTAACTTATTGAGAATGTTTCTGCAGTTGAAGTTTCGCCATAGAATCAATGACACAAAAATACTTATTTTCAATGTCTGTAAAAGACATCTTTTCAACTTTCATTCAGAACCGAAAATTAACCTGATTTAAACGTTGGAATATGGGCATTTTCATCATCCGTAAAATACGCATTTTCAATGTCCTGATTTTACCTTTCATTCAGAACCAAAAATGTACCTAATTTCCAAGTCTCTTTTAAACATTTCAACATAATCTTTCTTTCGGGGATATATCACTCCTTCAAAACACTGTCAGACTAAACAGCTTTCACTTTAGCCATGTTCTCAATCAACTTTAATGTATACCACATTCTAATCTACCCGCAGCTCAGATGCTTGTTGATACATGAGAGTAGTCTAGATTGATTGACCTCTGCTTTTCCCAATAGATAAAGCTGTCAGTAAAAGGAAAAAATAACTTGGCAGCCATTTTGTCTGAAGATGTTCTTGAAAACTGACAACGTATAAGGTGTAGGACAGAGCAATGACAGCCTTTTGACCTAGGACGTAAAACAGAGGAAGTCCTAAAATGGACACAGTGTATTTGACCCATCATAGACTGTACCGTGTTTCTGTATTGATCCAATGCTCCAACATGGCAAACATTTTATGACATCTGCACAACTCAGACAGAGCACAACTTTCCTAATGAACATGTGTACTGGTAAGAAGGGAAAGTTGAGCATATGTATTATTCTGCATTAATGAAGAACATGAATGCTTGGCTAATTAGACAGAACTAGAGCTCACTTGTTATGTGCTGATGCTGTTTGAGGAAGTGGAGGAAGCACTGCATGGTAGAATAGCAAAACAGCTGAGGAAACAAGGAAAAAGACTCTACAGTATGTAGCTAGATTGTTTTCCACCTCTTTAAATCGAATCAGGATAAGCAGGAGCGGGAGAGTGTAGAAATATACAACTTTGATCAGGAGAGGCTCAGACAGGTGTTTAGCCAGGTAATTAGGTGGTATATGCATTTCAGTTCTCACATTTAATGATGTGATGACTCACTGTGCTACAGTACATGCCACAGTACAGCACAACACCCACATTACCTGACCAGTACCTAATCAAAAACGACAAACATATTCCATACTAGCATACTGATGTTAACGAGCATTACTGAAATTAATAAATATCTAATAAACAACTATCTCCACCTGCGAAACTACCATTTTGATCCTTGTCTTTAATTTGAATTGTTCTATTAATAACAACATTGAGCTGTTTAAACAATTCTACAAGATAATGCATTACCTAAGACAAAATAAAGAGACAAAAGTAAAAGACTTCGCAGTTTGAACTTAACGTTTCGACTGAAAGTGTTGCCATTTTCAATGACGGTAATTATACTGAGAACAAACCGCTGTGCAACAGATGAGCTATTTGTTTTAATGCTCTACTTATTTCTCCCTACTGCTGTGTCTCTTTAGACATGTGTCGTGTGTACAATCACGCCCCTGAGGACTCCAGACACTAAAAGAGGCCTCTTTCACAATAAACAGGCCCTCATCTGAACCACAGATAGAGCTCGCTGCCCACTCAAACTGTACAAATGTTATAATCTGGCCACAAAGATATGTTTTAAAAAATAATGTCAACATATATAATGTCCATCATTCCCAAGGCACAGATTTGTTATGTCTTGTATTCTGCAAATGCAGCTCAAATCTGGGCAATGTGTCAGTCTAATAATTACCCCAAGGCATTGATCTTGAGTGGGGGCACATGTTTGGGTATGTTGTGTGGCTACAGTTCTTCTTAGTAAGTAAGTGTTCTTACGGCCTTTCCTCTCTGGACAGGAATAGTTCCTTATAAGAATAAATCACTCATGTACAGAGGTACAAAGAAACCCCAGGGACTAGGGCAGTTGGATAAGGCCTCAATCTGCAATCGTGGGTTCTCTAGGGGCAATGATAATTCATCCGCTGTCCAGGACTCTGTCTAAGGGGGAAAACAGGCAGAATGCAAAGAACTTACAGCCAAGTGGAGAGTTTACATTACCATGCCAAAGTGCAGGTATAGAATGATAGGAATCACCCCACTATGTGCAGTTGGACATAAACTGTACAATCAGATAGAGATCACTAATAAACTGATTTCTGTGTTGTTGGTTACATATTCAGTGTTTATTTTTTTCTTGAAGTCTAAACACTGACAAAGTAATGAGATGTAAGCAATTCTCTGAATTATGATTCAAAGAATACACTGATGGACTAGTTAATTCATTTATTTGAATAACATCAATCTAATCCCAATAGGGTCTATGATTCAAAGAGTCAATCCTAATCCCAATAGGGTCTATGATTCAAAGAGTCAATCTAATCCCAATAGGGTCTATGATTCAAAGAGTCAATCTAATCCCAATAGGGTCTATGATTCAAAGAGTCAATCTAATCCCAATAGGGTCTATGATTCAAAGAGTCAATCCTAATCCCAATAGGGTCTATGATTCAAAGAGTCAATCTAATCCCAATAGGGTCTATGATTCAAAGAGTCAATCTAATCCCAATAGGGTCTATGATTCAAAGAGTCAATCTAATCCCAATAGGGTCTATGATTCAAAGAGTCAATCTAATCCCAATAGGGTCTATGATTCAAAGAGTCAATCTAATCCCAATAGGGTCTATGATTCAAAGAGTCAATCTAATCCCAATAGGGTCTATGATTCAAAGAGTCAATCTAATCCCAATAGGGTTTATGATTCAAAGAGTCAATCTAATCCCAATAGGGTCTATGCAGACAATGCACTACAATAAAGAAGGAACATTTTCTGTCTGGATATTTGTGTTGTTCTGCACCTCGATTCAAAACAAAACTCTCCTAATTCAATAGTGTAAGAAAAGGAATAATTTAATGACCTGAAAATATTGCGCATTGTTTGTGTTGTTTCTGGGGCAATTATAATCCAAAGATAGGAGTATAATGTCCCTATTCTTATCAGATATATTCAACCCCAATTTCAATGGCAGTTGCATTTGTTAATCATGACTTAAAGATTTTCTCATTTAGAATGTACTTTTTGTTCAGAGCCCAGCACTTAAAGCCAAGCCTCCTCAATGTCATCTATCTCGCTCGCTCTCTCGGTCTCTCCCTCCCTAACCCTCATAATGTCAGTCACATCTCAGCCCTACACTTGTCTGTCTATGAGGAATGTGAAAAAGTAGCTTACCCGGTCCATAGAAAGCTGCTCTGTCTGCACCGATTGGTGGATAGAAAGCTTCTCTGTCTGCACCGAATGGTGGATAGAAAGCTTCTCTGTCTGCACAGATTGGTGGATCGGAAGCTTCTCTGTTTGCACCGATTGGTGGAGTCATTTAATGAGCTAGAATTCTCCAGATTGAGTGCTCTCTAGAGAAATCAAATCAAATGTATTTATATAGCCCGTCATACATCAGCTGATATCTCAAAGTGCTGTGTAGAAGCATGGTGGCTAGGAAAAACTCCCTAGAAAGGCCAAAACCTAGGAAGAAACCAAATCAAATCAAATCATCAAATCAAATTTTATTTGTCACATACACATGGTTAGCAGATGTTAATGCGAGTGTAGCGAAATGCTTGTGCTTCTAGTTCCGACAATGCAGTAATAACGAGCAAGTAATCTAATTAACAATTCCAAAAAAACTACTGTCTTATACACAGTGTAAGGGGATAAAGAATATGTACATAAGGATATATGAATGAGTGATGGTACAGAGCAGCATAGGCAAGATACAGTAGATGATATCGAGTACAGTATATACATATGAGATAAGTATGTAAACCAAGTGGCATAGTTAAAGTGGCTAGTGATACATGTATTACATAAGGATGCAGTCGATGATATAGAGTACAGTATCAACATATGCATATGAGATGAACAATGTAGGGTAAGTAACATTATATAAGGTAGCATTGTTTAAAGTGGCTAGTGATATATTTACATCATTTCCCATCAATTCCCATGATTAAAGTGGCTGGAGTAGAGTCAGTGTCATTGACAGTGTGTTGGCAGTAGCCACTCAATGTTAGTGGTGGCTGTTTAACAGTCTGATGGCCTTGAGATAGAAGCTGTTTTTCAGTCTCTCGGTCCCAGCTTTGATGCACCTGTACTGACCTCGCCTTCTGGATGACAGCGGGGTGAACAGGCAGTGGCTCGGGTGGTTGATGTCCTTGATGATCTTTATGGCCTTCCTGTAGCATCGGGTGGTGTAGGTGTCCTGGAGGGCAGGTAGTTTGCCCCGGTGATGCGTTGTGCAGACCTCACTACCCTCTGGAGAGCCTTACGGTTGAGGGCGGTGCAGTTGCCATACCAGGCGGTGATACAGCCCGCCAGGATGCTCTCGATTGTGCATCTGTAGAAGTTTGTGAGTGCTTTTGGTGACAAGCCGAATTTCTTCAGCCTCCTGAGGTTGAAGAGGCGCTGCTGCGCCTTCCTCACGATGCTGTCTGTGTGAGTGGACCAATTCAGTTTGTCTGTGATGTGTATGCCGAGGAACTTAAAACTTGCTACCCTCTCCACTACTGTTCCATCGATGTGGATGGGGGGTGTTCCCTCTGCTGTTTCCTGAAGTCCACAATCATCTCCTTAGTTTTGTTGACGTTGAGTGTGAGGTTATTTTCCTGACACCACACTCCGAGGGCCCTCACCTCCTCCCTGTAGGCCGTCTCGTCGTTGTTGGTAATCAAGCCTACCACTGTTGTGTCGTCCCCAAACTTGATGATTGAGTTGGAGGCGTGCATGGCCACGCAGTCGTGGGTGAACAGGGAGTACAGGAGAGGGCTCAGAACGCACCCTTGTGGGGCCCCAGTGTTGAGGATCAGCGGGGAGGAGATGTTGTTGCCTACCCTCACCACCTGGGGGCGGCCCGTCAGGAAGTCCAGTACCCAGTTGCACAGGGCGGGGTCGAGACCCAGGGTCTCGAGCTTGATGACGAGCTTGGAGGGTACTATGGTGTTGAATGCCGAGCTGTAGTCGATGAACAGCATTCTCACATAGGTATTCCTCTTGTCCAGATGGGTTAGGGCAGTGTGCAGTGTGGTTGAGATTGCATCGTCTGTGGACCTATTTGGGCGGTAAGCAAATTGGAGTGGGTCAAGGGTGTCAGGTAGGGTGGAGGTGATATGGTCCTTGACTAGTCTCTCAAAGCACTTCATGATGACGGATGTGAGTGCTACGGGGCGGTAGTCGTTTAGCTCAGTTACCTTAGCTTTCTTGGGAACAGGAACAATGGTGGCCCTCTTGAAGCATGTGGGAACATCAGACTGGTATAGGGATTGATTGAATATGTCCGTAAACACACCGGCCAGCTGGTCTGCGCATGCTCTGAGGGCGCGGCTGGGGATGCCGTCTGGGCCTGCAGCCTTGCGAGGGTTAACACGTTTAAATGTCTTACTCACTTCAGCTGCAGTGAAGGAGAGACCGCATGTTTCCGTTGCAGGCCGTGTCAGTGGCACTGTATTGTCCTCAAAGCGGGCAAAAAGTTATTTAGTCTGCCTGGGAGCAAGACATCCTGGTCCGTGACTGGGCTGGGTTTCTTCCTGTAGTCCGTGATTGACTGTAGACCCTGCCACATGCCTCTTGTGTCTGAGCCGTTGAATTGAGATTCTACTTTGTCTCTGTACTGGCGCTTAGCTTGTTTGATAGCCTTGCGGAGGGAATAGCTGCACTGTTTGTATTCAGTCATGTTACCAGACACCTTGCCCTGATTAAAAGCAGTGGTTCGTGCCTTCAGTTTCACACGAATGCTGCCATCAATCCAAGGTGTCTGGTTAGGGAATGTTTTAATCGTTGCTATGGGAACGACATCTTCAACACACGTTCTAATGAACTCGCACACCGTATCAGCGTATTCGTCAATGTTGTTGTCTGACGCAATACAAAACATCTCCCAGTCCACGTGATGGAAGCAGTCTTGGAGTGTGGAGTCAGCTTGGTCGGACCAGCGTTGGACAGACCTCAGCGTGGGAGCTTCTTGTTTTAGTTTCTGTCTGTAGGCAGGGATCAACAAAATGGAGTCGTGGTCAGCTTTTCCGAAAGGGGGCGGGGCAGGGCCTTATATGCGTCGCGGAAGTTAGAGTAACAATGATCCAAGGTCTTTCCACCCCTGGTTGCGCAATCGATATGCTGATAAAATTTAGGGAGTCTTGTTTTCAGATTAGCCTTGTTAAAATCCCCAGCTACAATGAATGCAGCCTCCGGATAAATCGTTTCCAGTTTGCAGAGAGTTAAATAAAGTTCGTTCAGAGCCATCGATGTGTCTGCTTGGGGGGGGATATATACGGCTGTGATTATAATCGAAGAGAATTCTCTTGGTAGATAATGCGGTCTACATTTGATTGTGAGGAATTCTAAATCAGGTGAACAGAAGGATTTGAGTTCCTGTATGTTTCTTTCATCACACCATGTCACGTTGGCCATAAGGCATACGAGAGGAACCAGGCTATGAGGGGTGGCCAGTGCTCTTCTGGCTGTCCCGGGTGGAGATTATAACAGAACATGGCCAAGATGTTCAAATGTTCATAAATGACCAGCATGGTCAAATAATAATAATCACAGTAGTTGTCGAGGGTGCAGCAAGTCAGCACCTCAGGAGTAAATGTCAGTTGGCTTTTCATAGCCGATCATCGAGTATCTCTACCACTCCTGCTGTCTCTAGAGAGTTGAAAACAGCAGGTCTGGGACAGGTAGCACGTCCGGTGAACAGGTCAGGGTGCCATAGCCGCAGGCAGAACAGTTGAAACTGGAGCAGCAGCACAGCCAGGAGGACTGGGGACAGCAAGAAGTCATCATGCCAGGTAGTCCTGAGGCATGGTACTAGGGCTCAGGTCCTCCGAGAGAAAGAGAGAATTAGAGAGAGCATCCTTAAATTCACACAGGACACCGGATAAGACAGGAGAAGTACTCCAGATATAACAAACTGACCCTAGCCCCCCGACACATAAACTACTGCAGCATAAATACTGGAGGCTGAGACAGAGGGGTCAGGAGACACTGTGGCCCCATCCGAAAGTGTCCCAAAATGGCTTCTTGACAGAGACAAAAATCATTTTGGAACACTTAGGTCCTAGAGACATTAGGCTTGGTGGCTTGATTAGACTGACACTGGTGATGGGGGAAAACATTGATCCAGTTACATATCACAATATTAGATTTTTTACCCCTAATTGGTAGTTACAGTCTTGTCCCGTCGTTACAACTCTAGTACAGACTCTGGAGATGCGAAGGTCGAGACCTGTGCATCCTTTGAAACAGGATCCCGACCAAGCTGCACTGTTTCTTGACTCAATGCCCACTTAATCCGGTGTTGTAACGGTGTTCGTCTGTTGAAGGAGAGTCGGACCAAAATGCAGCGTGGTGGTTACTCATTTTCTTTAATAAAAAAATAGCGATACATGAAATAACTAAATAAATACAAAAACAACAAACGAAACGTGAAAACCTAATTACAGACTATCTGGTGAACACTACACAGAGACAGGAACAATCACCCACAAAATACACAGTGAAACCCAGGCTACCTAAATATGGTTCCCAATCAGAGACAACGAGAATCACCTGACTCTGATTGAGAACCGCCTCAGGCAGCCAAGCCTATGCTAGACACACCCCTAATCAGCCACAATCCCAAAGCCTACAAAAACCCCAATACGACAACACAATAAACCCATGTCACACCCTGGCCTGAACAAATAATTAAAGAAAACACAAAATACTAAGACCAAGGCGTGACAGGTGTGTTGTGAAATATGTGAATGTATTGTAATGTTTTTAAAATTGTATAAACTGCCTTAATTTTGCCGGACCCCAGGAAGAGTAGATGCCACTTTGGCAGCAGCTAATGGGGAGCCATAATATATACAAATACAAATCCGGTAGCACCAACACAGTAGACCTGGCGGATCATGTATGCGACCAGCCTGCCACAGGAGTCGCTAGAGCACGATGGGACAAGGACATCCCGGCCGGCCAAGCCCTCCCCAATTGTTTGCAGCCTCATGGGTCTCCTGGTGGTGGCTGGCTGCGACACAGCCTGGAATCAAACCAGTATCTGTAGTGAAACAGCTAGCACTGTGATGCAGTGTCTTAATTGTCTTAGACCGCTGCACCACTCAGGAGGCCCTATTTTGAGACGATAATATATCGATACTTTGATATAGTATTGATACATTAACTAGCGCTTGTCGACTGTACCTGAACCAAATCTCCAGTATTTTTCATCCTGTAGCTTGTTCTCCATCTTCTCTTTAAAAGTGAGCCAACATGTTTTCAGCACTTGTATTTTTGATCAAATCTAGTATCGCAATACATATCGTATCGGCACTTAAGTATTGTGACAATATCATATCGTGCGGTCCCTGGAAATTTCCAGCCCTACCTCAAACCAATAGATTTTGCTTTTATATGTTTTCAATTATAGCTTTTGTATACATTTTTTGCATAAAGAGGAATCTTTAGGAATGAGATATTGATAACCGTTTTAATTTACGGGAACTAGTAATGATGCACTTTCACCACAATAGTCATTAGTGTTTACAGATGTAGCATCTTAATTTGAGCCACAATAGGCATTAGCGATTACGGATGTAGGATCTTAATTTGAGCCACAATAGGCATTAGTGTTTACAGATGTAGGATCTTAATTTGAGCCAGTTTGCTGCAGTCGGAAAAGTTTACCTGCAGCAAAAGGAATTATTATGTGGATTATGTGGAAAACTGAAGCCTCCAGCAACAGGGTGATGAAATGAAGATCCTTCATCTGTATGACATTAATGACCGCGTTCAAATCAGTCTTTCTCCAAAAGCAGAAACTTGTGTAATTGGTATTCATGCAACACAAACTATCACCTACCACCGAGGTATCAAACTCAAGTCAGGATGCTTGATGTAAAATATTGCCAGGCATCACATTATAAAGCATATACTCTTAGAAAAAAAAGGGTTCTTTGCCTGTCCCTGTAGAAGAACTCTTTTGGGTTCCATGTGGAATGGTTTTGACATGAAACCCAAAAGGCAACCTGCAACCAAAACGGGTTCATCAAAGGGTTCGCCCATGTGGACAGACTACAGAACCCTTTTAAGGTTCTAGGTATCACTTTTTTTTCTAAGAGCATAGGGCTCAGCATGAGCATGAGATATGTTCATTTTACAGTGAAAAGCAACATATTTCAGTGGAGCGAAGATAGGTAAGACAACCGTTGTATGTTAGAAGCAGCTACTCTAATTACTGTCGGATGTGGAACCTCATTACCCATCTATTCAGCGTCGATGTTTCTTCAATTTCCCTTTGAACAAAGAAACGTCTCATGCTTTAACATAATCCAATGGGATAGCACCGTTATCTGACTGGGATCCAACTGGGTTATATAAAACAATTAGCATATCTACCAGCTCGATCTGTAGCTGCCGGATGCAGTTTTCCCTCATTTTATTTGAAATCAAAGGTTAATTTAATGTTAAGGTTAATTGACCAATTAGGGTGCAGCACTCATTCTGACCTTCTCTGACTGATTGGTATCGGACACATTGATCCTGAGAGCACTGCGGTGCTGGTAGAGCTTTAAGACACTGATTACATGACGGGATTACAGCAGCAAACCCCAAGACGCACAATTTGTGATAAAACAAAAAAACATTGTTGTGATACAAAATAACAAGAGAAAAAATTAATACATGTTCCTTTACAATGGTTTTAGACCTGACCCTGCTTTGCAGAAACTGCAGAAGGAAATTACATTGACCACAATAGACAGTACATGTCTCCATTTTCCCTATTTTTCGATGAAAATGTTTTAGCAAGTTCAAGTTCATAATTGTGACCAATTAATTGATGTGAATGTTTTATTGCAAGTTATTGCAAGTTATTAGAACTGTTTATCAGCCGAATAATATATATTAGTTGATTAAAGAGATTCAAGAGATTTTCTGGTACGTTTGTATACTTGTCAGCCAGCAGTTCCGAAAGTATCGCTCATGAGCCAAAAGTGGTCCCCGTAAATTGTGTTCTACGTTACTTATGTGCAGATATGTGCACCACGCCTTTGCTGTCTCTTTCGCTCTGCTGTGGGTGCGTCATGCAACTCTTGCCAGCTGTCACTCAAATGACGAGGGGCTGAAACTCTAACTGTAATTGCTAGAGGGCTGGCCCACGTGGGGGGAAAATTTAGGGAAAACGGCAGAGCACTGCTTCCATAAAAACTGTCGCTTTCAAACTAGTGATTCCGTGGCTAATTGAGGCAAGACAGTAAATCTGCTCATAGATTATGCATATATGAACCACACATTGACACATCCAGCCCAAAGCGAGAGGTTTAAAAATACTTACTAGTCCCTAAAGTTCCGGAGCATGTCTTTAATGGGGCCTATGTGAATGACCTTTAAACATTGTGGTTGAATTATTTTGACATTGATAGTTTTGAATAATTAAATAAAATTGATGATATAAAAACAAAAGGCTGTATCAAACCAAAACACACTGCAGGCTTCTCAGAGCAGAGCCACAATGCTTTAGGATGATCGTTTTCTGAAAAGATGGGTAAAAAAACAAACCCGCAGCACAGTGCTGCTAGGTGAGATGACTGGACCATTGCAGACAGAAAATCTGTGACCGTCATTTCAGTCGGTCCCCGGCATCAAGTAGCATAAGAAAGAGAAATGAGAGTGACAGGAGGAGACAGGTAATTGCTGCTCAGAGGACAGAATGAGGGCACTTGTGCGTGGAGAGACATTCAGATGCTCCTCGGCATTTCAGTTCTGATCATTTTCTTCAAGCAGCCGATAAGGGGGGGGGGGATTATATAACATCACCCTGACCTCATCCACACCTTTATCAAACTTGGTTGCGTAACAGCGCCATTGTGTAACCCATGAAAGGATTTGCCAATCTGAATGTGAATAATTTGAGGCCCATTCCTTCAGATACAATTGACGACGCAACTGCTGTAGCCACTCTTGATCATGCTAGGTAGCGTGTAGCGAGTCTGTCAACAGCACACCCTGTAGTAGACATAGGCTGGGTTTGGCAGGATATCTGAGGGTTGAAATAACACCATGTGGCTCTTGTTTTCTACACATTTCTCTGTCTAGGAGGCTCTTAATACTGATGTCATGTGTTGGAAAATAGACCTGAGAAGAATGGAGACCGTGCATCACTTAGCATCATAATGGGAGTTGAACGCCACTTTGCATATCCCTGAAGTAACGTGTATGGTGGTTGAGTAATTTTGCCATCTGTTAACAGCATTGACACAATTTGTCATTGGAAACAGCAGGACCAAAACGAACATGTTTATTGGTGATCCATTCACAAAATGTAAATATCATTGGACTTAACATGATATTTCTTCAACTCTTTACACCAGTATTGACATCAACACTAGTGTACACTATGTTAATATAACGTAGCTATTTAGATTGGGAAGGAGTTCATTGTAGAGAACTGGTTTGATTAATGAGTTTGTAAGGGGGGTTTGGGTTTTCCTACCAGACACGGTTCTTGAAATTGCAGTTGGAGAAGCCTGAAGGATCAATATTTGTTCTTTTCAAAACAATACAGCAGAGAAAGGTCATGGAAACTTACTCCAATATTGGATGTGTGAGATCAAAATTACTGCGGCAGGGAAAAAAAAAACTATCCAATCCGTCTCAATGGGCATTTGGAATTCAACTCACCGCCGAAATTGTCTACTTAAGTGATAACGCCAGAGAAGTCGGTGTTTGCAGGATATATTGGCACGGGTGTTGTTAGGCCCGAGACAAAATTGAGGGTAGGCAAACCTGCTGATGTATATCCTCCAAACACCAGCTTCGAGGGCATTATCACTTTATTACAATGGGTTACCAACATATTAAAATAATGATTGACATATTTTCATTCAAAACTTTGTTTGGATGAATTTATTCATACTATTTCATGCTTCCACGAGATATAGTCCTATCACAATTATACTGTAGGGTTGCTACCGAAGCCGGCTGGTCATTGTAAAATGTATTTGTCACATCGCAGATGTCTGGTGACAGACAAACCCAAGCAAATAGAAACCAGCTGTGATGAATGCGAGGAATATCTGATAGGAAGGATAGGGTTAAATAGAAATCGGTTTTGATGAAAGCGAGGAATATCTGTGGAGGTTAAGCCTTTCATACATTGAAGCCTTATGTTAGGAATCAAAAGGACAACGTAACAGTACAGTAGGTTAAGTAATTAAATATGAACTGAAATCCAATTTATATTCAGTCAATAAAAAACAAGTGCCATTTGAGAATTATTAATTGAAACCGTAATATCAACTGGTCCACAAATGCTATTAGGCCACCGAAACATATCTTACGTTATGAGCGGTGTTACCTGCTTGGCTGTGGCGGGGTCACAGCGGCACTTTGCACTGACAAAAGATGTGATGCGAGATTGCTGCTGCTTGTCCCTCTCGGAGAACGTTTCTTTGTGTTTGATAAGCATGGGATTTCTCATGGAGCTCGTTGTGCTGTGAGATGAGAGCTGAATGTTCTATAGATGTTCTACAGTTTGAATAGCTGTATAGCCTTGTTTTGTTATAATTTTGCGGATAATGGTATTATTTCCTGTGTCCTTATCACAGTCAAGCCACACCCATTTTATAGTTAAAAAAAACCATGCTGTAATATAATAGAATATATTCCAAATTGAAAAAGTTGCCAGTGCAAAGTGATGAGCATCTCGCGTCTGGAACAGTTATTCATTGTCAAAGCGTGATCATTTGAAACGGGGCTAAATTTAGGGGGGTTTTGAAAGAAAAAAAAAGAGAAAAAATCAGGGTTACAAACCAAAATTGGTCTGTTTTTTTATATACAGACATTCTATTTAGTTTATTCTGCCTGGTCTTTCAAATGTTCTACATGGGTGAACAATTCCACATTGAATACTGCATGATGGTGAATTATGCTCATAACATCTGTTTGGAGAGCTGGACCTAGGCTTAATGATTCTGATTCTTCATCTTTAACAAACTAAGGTTTTGCAAATGTTCATGGTGGAACTTTTCTATATAAATATATATATATATATATATATATATATATATATATATATATATAGGGTGGTTATTGTCATGCCTTGGTCTTAGTATTTTGTGTTTTCTTTATTATTTTGGTCAGGCCAGGGTGTGACATGGGTTATTATGTGGTGTGTTTTGTCTTGGGGTTTTTTGTAGGTCATGGGATTGTGGTTAGTGGGGTTGTCTAGAATAGTCTATGGCTGCCTGGAATGGTTCTCAATCAGAGGCAGGTGTTTATCGTTGTCTCTGATTGGGAACCATATTTAGGCAGCCATATTCTTTGAGTGTTTCGTGGGTGATTGTTCCGGTCTCAGTTTTCACGTTACGGTTATTGTTTTGTATTGTTTGTGTTTATCGTTTATTAAACATGTATCGAAATAACCACGCTGCATTTTGGTCCGCCTCTCCTTCACCGGAGAAAGAAAACCTTAACAGTTATAGATTAGGCCAGGGGTAGGATCTGGCCCGCAGGTGGTTGGAGAAAAAAATAAACCCAACATACTTTCAAATGACTGAAACCAAATTGAAACTGTGCAGAACATGATCATGGACATGCATTGATCAACTGGACATTCACACAGTTTGACTGTGTCCAGCTTGCTTATAACCATGGAAATGAAAGCTAGACAGTATCCAAAATTCCAAAAACGATGTATAGATAGAGGGCTATTTATTTATTGTTTTGACAGCGAGGAAATATAAAACATTTTCAATGCGGCCCTCCGGCCCTCTTTGAAGACAGGAACTCAGCCCTGGGGCAAAATTTATTTTGCAACCCTGGCCTAGGCTAACCAATTCTAAATGGCACTAGCAGTTTGCAAAGTAGTCTAAGTGGAAAATAGACGGGATGCAATTATTCCAAAACTTCAGCTCGTGGTTGGAACACATATTTCCCTACTTCAATCAATCAGTCCATTTTGAATTTGGGGGAAAAAAAACATTGTTATTTGGCAAGGCTTGAAGCTTGTGTATCCCATCAGTTGAATACGTTTTTGTAGGCCTAATGGGGGCCTTGGTGCACACTCAGAATGCATGTGTGTAGAGGGAGCAGTCTGAATGCAATTGAGTGAGTGAGACAGAGAGGGAGAAAGGGAATTTGGGGAGAAGAACTGTGTGATCCTTGGCTTGGTTTCTTTTTTTGTTGTGCCCCGCAAATTCACATGTACACATGGAACACTAGAATCAAAGCAAAATAACTTTGTATATTTTTATGGACACAATTTCACTTGCCTCTTCGGGCAGCCACAAAGCACATTCCACCAAATACCTTTACTGTATTAGATTATTTTTTAAAGCTAGTTAAATATTGAGTTTTAATGTCCATTCAAGTACTTGATTATGCATGCTCATCTCTACTGCGAAGTGGGCTTTTGATATATATTTTTAAAGCAGCACCACCAGCGGCAGAGGCATTAGGGGTAGCGCCCCACTTGTGATTGATCCCAAAAAATAAGTAATTGTACTTAAAATAACATATATATATGTATATATATGTGTGTGTAATTCATGGATTGTTTTAGATGTTCAGAAAAGTTCAGTTACTTACTACTCTGCCCCTCAGTGACTGCTAGCTCTGCCTTAGTGACTGCCAGCTCCGCCTTGGTGACTGCTAGCTCCGCCTTGGTGACTGCTAGCTCCGCCTTGGTGACTGCTAGCTCCGCCTTGGTGACTGCTAGCTCCGCCTTGGTGACTTCTAGCTCCGCCTTGGTGACTGCTAGCTCCGCCTTGGTGACTGCTAGCTCCGCCTTGGTGACTGCTAGCTCCGCCTTCGATTGCTTTGCTATGAGGGGGAACTGCCCCAATGAAATCGTAGGATTTCATAGCATAAATTATAACAAAGTAAATGGACAATCCTGGGGCGCTCAAATCTGTGTCCGTTCAGTCAGAATTTCTGGGTCTGCTCTAGTCTCCTCCTACCAATGAGTCTCTCGCGCCAGATGGTTTACTTACTTCCACACACGAGACTAGATCGAATCTATCAGGTACAGATAGCACTCATTGTAATTCACTTATAAATAAATTAATAATAATAATAATAATATAACAGTAATAATATAAGAATGGCCAATTATATTGTTTACAGCTGACGTTGTTCATCAGGTTCTACTGTGGGTGACAGGGCGACATGTTGTGTGGACTAAAACAGCATAAAATCGGTTGGATCACAAAGCATCAAATTAATTAGCCAGGTACAATCATTTTGTTTTTCATGCTTTGTGAAATTATGTCAGTTAGCTATACCCAGGTACAATCATTTTGTTTTTCATGCTTTGTGAAATTATGTCAGTTAGCTATACCCAGGTACAATCATTTTGTTTTTCATGCTTTGTGAAATTATGTCAGTTAGCTATACCCAGGTACAATCATTTTGTTTTTCATGCTTTGTGAAATTATGTCAGTTAGCTATACCCAGGTACAATCATTTTGTTTTTCATGCTTTGTGAAATTATGTCAGTTAGCTATACCCAGGTACAATCATTTTGTTTTTCATGCTTTGTGAAATTATGTCAGTTAGCTATACCCAGGTACAATCATTTTGTTTTTCATGCTTTTGTGAAATTATTTTGTTTTTCAGTTAGCTATACCCAGGTACAATCAATTTTGTTTTTCATGCTTTGTGAAATTATGTCAGTTAGCTATACCCAGGTACAATCATTTTGTTTTTCATGCTTTGTGAAATTATGTCAGTTAGCTATACCCAGGTACAATCATTTTGTTTTTCATGCTTTGTGAAATTATGTCAGTTAGCTATACCCAGGTACAATCATTTGTTTTTCATGCTTTGTGAAATTATGTCAGTTAGCTATACCCAGGTACAATCATTTGTTTTTCATGCTTTGTGAAATTATGTCAGTTAGCTATACCCAGGTACAATCATTTTGTTTAATTTATTACATCAGCTTGTTGCATTCTTTTTTGTGCAATCGTGTTCTTTGGTGAGCTGCTTGATCCAAATAGTATAATCTAATTTCTTCAAAACAGTGGCAGCATGTGCAGCTGTGGTCATTCGGTTTTTCACATGCAAAAGTGAAATAGGTGTATTTATGAGGTTTTTCAAATGCACAGATGACTTTATATACATTGAGAATGTGAATTATTAAGAACACTGCTCTTTCTATCACATAGACTGATCAGGTGAATCCAGGTGAAAGCTATGATCCCTTATTAATGGTACTTGTTCAATCCGCTTCAATCAGTGTAGATGAAGAGGGGGGGGGACAGGTGAAAGGAGGATTTTTAAGCCTAGAGACAATTGAGACATGGATTGTGGATGTGTGCCGGGGTATGGTAGTAGGTGCAAGGCACACTGGTTTGAGTGTGATAAGTACTGCAGCACCGCTGGGTTTTTCACTCTCACCAGTTTCCCATCCATATCAAGATTGGTCCAACACCCAACGGACATCCAGCCAACTTGACACAACTGTGGGAAACATTGGAGTCAACATGGGCCAGCATCCCTGAGGAACGCCCCGGATATTCAGCCAATCAGCGGCCCCCGCTGAGCACCACTCTCGAGCAAGGCCCCTCCAAAATACCAAGTAAAGCCTGCCATAAAACTGACGTAAGCCTTAAATTCCTTTAATGGGACATGTCATATGGCTCACACACAAACGCTTATGCATAAATGTAAGATGTTCACAGGATAAAGATGCTTTTATTGATTGATACACAAGTATACTTATGAAAAACAACTTTCAGATAAAAAAAAACATCCACAATAATAATTGCAGTAAGTTAGTGTCTGCTAAATAATTACTATTTAGCGGACGCTTTTATGCAAAGAACCCACTATCCTGTCGTTGCAAGCCCCATGCTCTACTAACTGAACTACAGAGGACCGTCTTCTACTAACTGAACTACAGAGGACCATGTTCTACTCAGTGACACCCTGAATGTCAAATACGAGTCAAATGAGTTGACAAATTAAATGAATAATCTCAAAGGTGGACTTAATTGCAATATGTCGTAGCAATGTGCTAGATTAGATCAATATATGGGATAAAAATTTATCAATTTTTGCACTTCTGTGAAGTAAAATATTTCATTCATGAGTGGGTTGATATTCAAAGACGTTGAGAGTCTGGCTATCTTTAAATCAATCATTTCCATGTAACGCCTTTGAAAGCTTGAGTTAATTATTTGAAATGCATTAAACATCAAAGTTTAGCATTCTCAAAGAGATGAATTGACATTTTTGAATAGTTTGTGTTAACAAAGTTCTAATCACTGTGCTCTCTGTGGGTTTGTGAAGAAAACGTTACTCCATGCTAGTCATGACTTTTATATTTTTATCAAAGGAAAGAGTGGGAATGCACATTAAATGGACAAAACATGAAGAACAGCTGCTCTTTCCATGACATAGACTGACTGGGTTAATCCAGGTTAAAGCTATGATCCCTTATTGATGTCACCTGTTCAATACACTTTAATCAGTGTAGATGAAGGGGGAAGAGACAAGTTAAAGAATGATTTTTAAGCCATGAGACAATTGAGAGAATTCTGTGCGTGTGCTATCCAGATGGTGAATGGGCAAGACAAAATATTTAAGTGCCTTTGAACGGGGTATGGTAGTAGGTGACAGATGCTCCGATTTGTATCAAGAACTGCAACACTGCTGTTTTTTTTTTTTAACGCACAACAGTTTCCCGTGTGTATCAAGATTGGTCCACCACCCAAAGGATATCTAGCCAACTTGATACAACTGTGGGAAGCATTTGAGTCAACTGTGGGGGCCACAAAAAAACACAATTTATTATGAGGGGCGACAGTGGCTGTGTACCCACATCCATATACACCCCCCCCCATCTTTCGGGGCTAAATATTCAGAGGCCCCCCTCATAAAAGAAAATATAACAATTTAAGTTTTAAAGGTAATTTCCTGCAATTCTATATATATTTTGTCTTGGGGTGGAGAGAAGATTTAGCAAGTTATATTTAATTACACATTTCATGGAATTCTACTCATTTTGCCATAGGGTTCAGCAAATGTTTGCAGTTTTTAATACGATTTAAAAACTCCACCAACCAAAAAAGTATGATTTATATATCATACACCTGGTGTCTCTTAGAATCTCCAAGCAGTTTTGACGTTCATAACACATTCACAGGGGGATTTTGGCATTAATGAACGCTGAAAGAAAGCTGAATGAGATCTCGGTTTATTGTTTTTGTAAAGTTGACAGTGTTACGTTGTACATTTCATTTATATATACACACACTTGTATTTTATTTTGGATCCTGCGGCTATTTTGGGATTACATGTAGTTGCTGTGAGCACTGCTGTCTGTCCTAGGATCCTGCCAGATTCCACATAGGGGGAGAGACATGGACGCCCAGCTAGCCGAGTACACGGCCTGACGCGGCCTGACGCGGCCTGACACGGCCTGACACGACCTGACACGGCCTGACACGACCTGACACGGCCTGACACGACCTGACACGGCCTGACACGACCTGACACGACCTGACACGGCCTGACAGGGCGGTCTCAAATCGCTGTTGAACGTTTCCAGCGTTGCAGGAGCTGTGTTTACTTTGCTTTGTTCCGGGACAATGTGGACCACGTTGACTTTCAATGTAACAACTGCTTGCTTGACTACAGGTGCAAAGTGTCTACTCTTAGCAAGGAGGTAGTAAACCTACTCAAGCTACTGGGGAATCCATGGCCCGCCTACTTTTTTGTTTTTCTTCCACCCCAGTAGCCGGACACCACTCTAGTTTGATGGAAGTGTTGCCGCTGTGTCGGCTCCCCACAGCCGACTGGCCGTTGCTTAGCAGGGATCGATCCATCGCCGAAGGGGTCTCCCCCTTCCCCGGAGAATGGAGCTGTTTTTAACCCAACCAGCCATGGAGAAACATCACTCGCCGTGGAAGTCGAAGAAAGTGTCCTCTGGCAACTGGGGCTCTCCTTAGAGATGTTAAGCCCGGACCTGACACAGACCAGAAACGGCTTTAGCGCCCTGGATCCAGAGGTTCCCTTACAATGACACTAATGGCGTCAGTCCAGCAACTGACTTGATGACTCCCACTGGTGAAACATTTAGCGATATCAGAGACCGATATCCTCGTCTCAGTTCACAGGTACTGAAGAGGTTGCCACACGCGGACGCTGTGGTGACTGATAGCCCTTGACAGCCACTGAGCGTTTTAAAACACAAACACCAGGAGATTTGGTTGAAAGGTTACAGCCATTATCATAACAACGCAGCCGTTTGACAACTCGTACATAGGGTACGACCTTTTCGTTTGTGCCTCGGATACCAATACCACCCGTAGCCCTGACCCAGACCAATGAGGCCTAAATCTAGTTGCAAACTCCCCTATGAGAACAGTGAGGAGCAGACAGGGCCCTAGACAGGGATAATCTTAGAACATATCTAAGATATTGCTGAGGTGTACCATGCCTTGCCATGTGTAGGTTAAACTACAATGCAACTAGTAAAATGCTCTAATCATGCGTTCCAGTAGGATAATATTTCAGAATAAATTGTTAGGATAACTGGTCCCCTTGAGTACCAGTACCAATGCCAGCAAGTCAGACCAGCTACAGTAAGAAGGTTAGAGACCTAACAAATCAAATTGCCCTTGACAACAGCGACAGAGTAGTTAGGAGTAGGAGTGCAACACGGGGAAGGGAATCTCCAATGCACTCTTCCAATGGTTAACACACATGCCACTAATAAATAGAACCCTCCATTCAGGAGGAAAGTTATTAGAAGTCATGAACCATGATCCCACCACGTATGACTGGTCCAATACTTAGAGGTCTTCCGTCATGAGGTTAGGTCCTCCGTGGATAAAATAGCTATGAAAGACTTGTTCATACCTATCGCCACTAAAATTTTGGAAAACAGTGACTCGTAGTAAAACCACTACAGACTCCCTCGACACCAATTCTGACTGACCTCCAAGGCATTGACCTGAAAATTACCTGATTATATCAGACTAATTTTGACCAAGTTGTAGTCTGCCAGGATACTTGGTACTTCTTCCCTTGACAGGTGCGCTAGTGTAAGCATAAGCGCACATGTACAACAGAACATCCCATTAGGATTTATGCTAGGATCACTTAAGGGTTCAAGCAAAATACCAGCCTTAGTAAAATTTAACATTTACTTTGAGGCCTTTGACACTACAGCTACAGTACTCACCAGTTTTCTTCCCAGAGGTCCATAGGTCATCCCTGTAGACTGCCCAAAACTAGCGCCTTACATCTGTAGACTTATCATATAGCTATCAACTTAGGATAGTGCCTAAGCAACACACCAAGTAGGAAAACCCTAGACATGACATTAGAGACAAAGCCATAACAGTCATTTTGCCAGAACATTGGACGTACATAGAACACAGTCCAATTAGATGATTTTGGTGTGAAAATTATAGTTTGTATATCTTTTGTTTATGCTTTCCATACCTTTTCAGTTCAGTTCCTTTGTCACTTAGGACGCGATAGAGCCATAAACTAGTGACTGAGCATGTGTAAAGGATTAGCATTTCAGCTAACTTCTTATGGATGACATCCTGGATCCAGGATCGATTTGACAACAGCCAGTGAAAGTGCAGGGCGCCAAAATCTCATAATTAAAAAATCCTCAAACATACAAGTATTTTACACCATTTTAAAGAAACTTGTTGTTAATCGCACCACAGTGTCCGATTTCAAAAAGGCTTTACGACGATAGCACACCATCTGATTATGTTAGGTCAGGACCTAGTCATAGAAAAACACAGCCATTTTTTCAGCCAAAGAAGAGTCACAAAAAGCAGAAATAGATCAAATTAATCACTAACCTTTGATGATCTTCATCAGATGGTACGCATAGGACTTCATGTTACACAATACATGTATGTTTTGTTCAATAAAGTTCATTTTTTTATCCAAAAATCTGTTTACATTGGCTAGTTATGTTCAGTAATGTTTTGCTTCCAAAACATCTGGTGATTTTGCAGAGAGCCACATCAATTTACAGAAATACTCATAATAAACATTGATAAAAGATACAAGTGTTATGCATTGAACTTTAGATAAACTTCTCCTTAATGAAACCGCTGTGTCAGATTTTTCAAAAGTTTTACAGAAAAAGCACACCATGCTATAATCTGAGTACAGCGCTCAGAGACCAAAACAAGCCAAACAGATATCCGCCATGTTTTGGAGTCAACAGAAGTCAGAAATAGCATTATAAAAATTCACTTAACTTTGATGATCTTCATCAGAATGCACTCCCAGGAATCCCAGTTCAACAATAAATGTTTGTTTTGTTCAATAAAGTCCATCATTTATGTCCAAATACCTCCTTTTTGTTTGCGCGTTTAGATCACAAATCCAAATTCACGACGTGCAGGCCAGACAAAGTAAAAAAATTCCTTTACAGTTCGTAGAAACATGTCAAACGACATATAGAATCAATTTTTAGGATGTTAACATAAATCTTCAATAATGTTTCAACCAGAGAATTCCTTTGTCTTTAGAAATGCAATGGAACGCAGCTACCTCTCACGGGCACACGCCTGACTGAGCTCATGGCCTTCTGGCAGACCTCTGGTTGAAACGGCTCTTATTCTCTCCCCTTTCACAGTAGAAGCCTGAAACAAGGTTCTAAAGACTGTTGACATCTAATGGAAGCCTTAGGAAGTGCAATCGGACCAAATTTCCACTGTATATTGGATAGGCAAAGACTTAAAAACCTACTAACCTCAGATTTCCCACTTCCTGATTGGATTTTTTCTCAGGTTTTTGCCTGCCATATGATTTCTGTTATAGTCACAGACATCATCCAAACAGTTTTAGAAACTTCAGAGTGTTTTCTATCCAAATCTACTAATAGTAGTTTACTCTGGGCACCTTATTCATCCAAGCTACTCAATACTGCCCCTCATCCATAAGATGTTAATATAATTATCAACTGTGAAGTGATCCCTTTTGTCTTTCCTGCATGTTCTCGGTCCACACCCACATCCCTTTGTCCACCGAGCCGTCATATCAGCTTAGCCCACTAGGGAACCTCCCCTATCATTTCCTTGTTACCATAGCTACTGTCTGTTTGTTTATGCATTTCTGTGATTATTGAGTCAGTTAGTGAATCAATTATTAAGCCAATTTGTGTATGGATGATTAATAGTAAAGGCTGGGTTCGTGCAGATAACCAACAATTTACAATGTTTGGAATGAGACTGATGTAAGGTAAATAATAATTCATTAAATTAGAAGACTAATTGATCAGATATTAACATATTTGAAGAGTTATATTAGGAAAATTATAACTTTGTAATCTGAAGATTTTCCTTGGTGCCCCGACTTCCTAGTTAATTGCATTTACATGTTTAGTTTAATTACGTAATAATTATTACAGATAATTGATTTTCTAAAATAAACAGTCTTCATGATGCCAAAGACCCGACAGGGGTGGTGTTGCTGTCTATATTCAGAACCACATTCCTGTAAAGCTTAGAGACGATCTAATGTTAAATACTGAGTAAGTAATATGACTACAGGTTCATCTGCCTCATGAGCCCATTCTTGTGGCAAGCTGCTATAGACCACCAATTGCTAACAGTCAGTATCTGTATAATATGTATGAAGTGTTTGATAATGTATGTGAAATCAACAGAGAAGTATATTTTCTGGGTGATTTCATCAAGCTGCCCACTCAAGAAAAAACTTCAAACTGTAACCAGTGCTTGCAAACTGGTTCAGGTTGTCAGTCAACTTACCAGGGTATTTACACAGGAATGAAATCATCACATCTTTACGAATGCTGCAGAAATTTGCATTAAAGCAGTATCCATTGGATGTAGTGATTACGGTATTGTAGCCATAACTAGGAAAACCAAAGTTTCAAAGGCTGGGCCAAATATAGTGTATAAGAGGTCATGCAATAATTTTGAAAAAAGGCTTACTCGACTCCAACATTCATTGAATCAAAACCCACTGTTAATTCATCATAAAAAACCCTGATATTGTCAACTACTTTAATGACTTTTTCATTGGCAAGATACGCAAACTTAGGTATGACATGGTGTGGGGGCTGTGCTTTGGCAAAGTGGGCGGGGTTATATCCTGCCTGGTTGGCCCTGTCCGGGGGTATCGTCGGATGGGGCCACAGTGTCTCCCAACCCCTACTGTCTCAGCCTCCAGTATTTATGCTGCAATAGTTTATGTCTGGGCTATTGCTCCTGTCTTATCCGGTGTCCTGTGTGAATTTAAGTATGCTCTCTCTGTCTCTCTCTCTTTCTCTCTGAGGACTTGAGCCCTAGGACCATGCCTCAGGACTACCAGGCCTGACGACTCCTTGCTGTCCACAGTCCACCTACTGCTGCTCCAGTTTCAACTGTTCTGTCTGTGGCTATGGATCCCTGACCTGTTCACCGGACGCGCTACCTTGTCCCGGACCTGCTGTTTTCGACTCTCTCTCGCTCTACTGCACCTGCTGTCTAACTCCGAATGATTGGCTATGAAAAGCCAACTGACATTTACTCCTGGGGTGCTGACCTGTTGCACCCTCTACAACCACTGTGGTTATTATTATAAGACCCTGCAGGTCATCTATGAACGTTTGAACATCTTGGCCATATACTGTTATAACCTCCACCCAGAACAGGACTGGTCACCACTCAGAGTCAAATCAAATCAAATTTTATTTGTCACATACACATGGTTAGCAGATGTTAATGCGAGTGTAGCGAAATGCTTGTGCTTCTAGTTCCGACAATGCAGTAATAACGAACAAGTAATCTAACTAACAATTCCAAAAAAACTACTGTCTTATACACAGTGTAAGGGGATAAAGAATATGTACATAAGGATATATGAATGAGTGATGGTACAGAGCAGCATAGGCAAGATACAGTAGATGATATCGAGTACAGTATATACATATGAGATGAGTATGTAAACCAAGTGGCATAGTTAAAGTGGCTAGTGATACATGTATTACATAAGGATGCAGTCGATGATATAGAGTACAGTATCTACGTATGCATATGAGATGAATAATGTAGGGTAAGTAACATTATATAAGGTAGCATTGTTTAAAGTGGCTAGTGATATATTTACATCATTTCCCATCAATTCCCATGATTAAAGTGGCTGGAGTAGAGTCAGTGTCATTGACAGTGTGTTGGCAGTAGCCACTCAATGTTAGTGGTGGCTGTTTAACAGTCTGATGGCCTTGAGATAGAAGCTGTTTTTCAGTCTCTCGGTCCCAGCTTTGATGCACCTGTACTGACCTCGCCTTCTGGATGACAGCGGGGTGAACAGGCAGTGGCTCGGGTGGTTGATGTCCTTGATGATCTTTATGGCCTTCCTGTAGCATCGGGTGGTGTAGGTGTCCTGGAGGGCAGGTAGTTTGCCCCCGGTGATGCGTTGTGCAGACCTCACTACCCTCTGGAGAGCCTTACGGTTGAGGGCGGTGCAGTTGCCATACCAGGCTGTGATACAGCCCGCCAGGATGCTCTCAATTGTGCATCTGTAGAAGTTTGTGAGTGCTTTTGGTGACAAGCCAAATTTCTTCAGCCTCCTGAGGTTGAAGAGGCGCTGCTGCGCCTTCCTCACGATGCTGTCTGTGTGAGTGGACCAATTCAGTTTGTCTGTGATGTGTATGCCGAGGAACTTAAAACTTGCTACCCTCTCCACTACTGTTCCATCGATGTGGATGGGGGTGTTCCCTCTGCTGTTTCCTGAAGTCCACAATCATCTCCTTAGTTTTGTTGACGTTGAGTGTGAGGTTATTTTCCTGACACCACACTCCGAGGGCCCTCACCTCCTCCCTGTAGGCCGTCTCGTCGTTGTTGGTAATCAAGCCTACCACTGTTGTGTCGTCCGCAAACTTGATGATTGAGTTGGAGGCGTGCATGGCCACGCAGTCGTGGGTGAACAGGGAGTACAGGAGAGGGCTCAGAACGCACCCTTGTGGGGCCCCAGTGTTGAGGATCAGCGGGGAGGAGATGTTGTTGCCTACCCTCACCACCTGGGGGCGGCCCGTCAGGAAGTCCAGAACCCAGTTGCACAGGGCGGGGTCGAGACCCAGGGTCTCGAGCTTGATGACGAGCTTGGAGGGTACTATGGTGTTGAATGCCGAGCTGTAGTCGATGAACAGCATTCTCACATAGGTATTCCTCTTGTCCAGATGGGTTAGGGCAGTGTGCAGTGTGGTTGAGATTGCATCGTCTGTGGACCTATTTGGGCGGTAAGCAAATTGGAGTGGGTCTAGGGTGTCAGGTAGGGTGGAGGTGATATGGTCCTTGACTAGTCTCTCAAAGCACTTCATGATGACGGATGTGAGTGCCCTGGGCGGTAGTTGTTTAGCTCAGTTACCTTAGCTTTCTTGGGAACAGGAACAATGGTGGCCCTCTTGAAGCATGTGGGAACAGCAGACTGGTATAGGGATTGATTGAATATGTCCGTAAACACACTGGCCAGCTGGTCTGCGCATGCTCTGAGGGCGCGGCTGGGGATGCCGTCTGGGCCTGCAGCCTTGCGAGGGTTAACACGTTTAAATGTCTTACTCACTTCGGCTGCAGTGAAGGAGAGACCGCATGTTTTCGTTGCAGGCCGTGTCAGTGGCACTGTATTGTCCTCAAAGCGGGCAAAAAGTTATTTAGTCTGCCTGGGAGCAAGACATCCTGGTCCGTGACTCGGCTGGGTTTCTTCCTGTAGTCCGTGATTGACTGTAGACCCTGCCACATGCCTCTTGTGTCTGAGCCGTTGAATTGAGATTCTACTTTGTCTCTGTACTGGCGCTTAGCTTGTTTGATAGCCTTGCGGAGGGAATAGCTGCACTGTTTGTATTCAGTCATGTTACCAGACACCTTGCCCTGATTAAAAGCAGTGGTTCGTGCCTTCAGTTTCACACGAATGCTGCCATCAATCCACGGTTTCTGGTTAGGGAATGTTTTAATCGTTGCTATGGGAACGACATCTTCAACGCACGTTCTAATGAACTCGCACACCGAATCAGCGTATTCGTCAAT
This sequence comes from Oncorhynchus tshawytscha, assembly GCF_018296145.1. Lineage (NCBI taxonomy): Eukaryota > Metazoa > Chordata > Actinopteri > Salmoniformes > Salmonidae > Oncorhynchus > Oncorhynchus tshawytscha. The sequence goes on from NC_056444.1 coordinate 7,854,192, forward strand.
GTTGTTGTCTGACGCAATACGAAACATCTCCCAGTCCACGTGATGGAAGCAGTCTTGGAGTGTGGAGTCAGCTTGGTCGGACCAGCGTTGGACAGACCTCAGCGTGGGAGCCTCTTGTTTTAGTTTCTGTCTGTAGGCAGGGATCAACAAAATGGAGTCTGATTCCTCTCTAGGTTTCTTCCTAGGTTCTGGACTTTCTAGGGAGTTTCTCCTAACCACCGTGCTACTACATCTGCATTTCTTGCTGTTTGGGGTTTTAGGCTGGATTTCTGCACAGCACTTTGTGACATCGGCTGATGTAAAAAGGGCTTTATAAATACATTTGATTGATTAAAATTTGATTGACATGTTAGCAACAAACGCTGATACTACACATCCAAGTATATCTGACCAAATTATGAAAGACAAGAATTGTACTTTTGAATTGTGCTTGACACATTTATGAAATTGCTTATTCCAGTTACTAATAAGCACACACACCTATTAAGAAAATGACGGTAACAACTGTTGAATATCCTTTGATTGATTGAAAAAGTCTATGGTTGACAGGGATGAGGCAAAAGGCATGGCAAATACATTTGACTGGCAAACGTACAGCAAATTAAGAAATCATGTAACTAAATAAAATAACTATACTATGAAAGAAAAATAAATGAGATGAAGAATGATAATAAAAAGCTTAGGAGCACCTTGAAACCATTTCCAAAAATGTCATTTATTGCCATTATTGCCAACTACTTTAATTACTTTTTTAATTGGCAAGATAAGCAAACTTAAGTATGACATGCCAGCAACAAACGCTGACACTACACATCCAAGTATATCTGACCACATTATGAAAGACAAGAATTGTACTTTTGAATTCCATAAAGTCAGCTTGGAAGAGGAGAAAAAATTATATTTGTCTATCAACAATGACAAGCCACCGGGTCTGACAATCTGGATGGAAAATTACTGAAGATAATAGTGGACAATATTGCCTCATCTTCAATTTAAGCCTACTGAAAGGTGTGTGCCTTCTGGCCTGTAGGGAGGCAAAAGTTATTCCCCTACCTAAAAGTAGTAAAGCCCCCTTTACTGGCTAAAATAGCCGACCAATCAGCCTGTTACCAACATTTAGTAAACTTCTGTAAAAAAAAGTGTTTGAGCAGATAGTGCTATTTCACAGTAAACAAATTGACAATAGATTTTTAGCACACTTACAGGGAAGGACACAATAAGCACAGTACCTACGCAAATGACTGGCTGAGAGAAATCGATGATAAAATGATTGTGGGGGCTGTCTTGTTCATCTTCAGTGTGGCTTTTGACATTATTGATCATTGTCTGCTGCTGGAAAAAATTTGTTATGGCTTTACACCCCCTGCTATAATATGGATAAAGAGTTACTTGTCTAACAGAACACAGAGCATGTTATTTAATGAACACCTCTCAAACAAAGACCAGGTAGAATTAGGAATTCCCCAGGGTAGCTGTTTAGGCCCCTTAATTTTTTCAATCTTTGCTAATGTCATGTCACTGGCTTCGAGTAAACCCAGTGTGTCTATATATGCGGGTGTCTTAACACTATACACGTCAGCTACTGAAATGAATGCAACACTTTACAAAGAGCTGCAGTTAGTTTCGAAATGGGTAGCAAGGAATAAGTTAGTCCTAAAAACTAAACGCATTGTATTTCGGACAAATCATTCACTAAACCCTAAACCGCAACTACATCTTGTAATGAATAATGTGGAAATTGAGCAAGTTGAGTTGACTAAACTGCTTGGAGTAACCCTGGATTTTAAACGGTCATGGTCAGAACATATTGATACAACATCAGCTAAGATGGGGAGAAGTCTGTCCATAATAAAGCACTGCTCTGCCTTCTTAACAGCACTATCAATAAGGCAGGTACCTCAGGCTCTAATTTTGTTACACCTAGACTCCTGCTCAGTGGTGTGGTCAGGTGCCACAAAGAAGGACATAGGAAAATTGCAGGTGCCTCAGAAGAGGGCAACACAGCTGGCCCTTAAAAGTAGAGCTAACATTAATGACATGCATGTCAATCTCTCATGGCTCAAAGTGGAAGATAGCTTACAAAAATAAGCAGTGATTGAGTCAATCTGTCTGTTTAAAATACTTGCACACAGCTCAGACACCCATGCATACCCCAAAAGACATGCCACCAGAGGTGTCTTCACAGTCCCAAAGTCCAGAACAGATTATGGGAAGAGCCAGTACTACATGGAACTCTATTCCACATCAGCGGTAAAATCAGATACAAATGTGTAAAAAAATACACCTTATGGAACAACGGGGACTGTGAAGAGACACAATGTTACTGACACATGCATACGCATGCATTGTAATATTGTTGTATGGTGGTATTAAACATTTTGTATTGTAGATATGTGGTAGTGTAATAATGTTATATGATGTACCGTTCTATATTTTGTTTTATATGTAATGTAAGTGCTTTAATATGTTTGGACCCAGGAAGAGTAGTTGATGCCTTGGCAACAGCTAATGGGGATCCGTAAGAAATTCAAATAAATACAAATAAAACGTTTCTTTGAGTTCAGCCCATGTATATTTATGTGTCAATGTGAGGGTATTGCTTCCGGCTAAAGATGAGTGTTATGGCTGTAAATCATTGGGCATGAGTCTTTCTCTATGTCCCCGTCTTGATTGAGTTAAACTATGACGTTGTGAGTACGTCATCTCTGTTGAGATTTTACATAACTTATTTTAACTATGATGATGCATGATGCCACAGTCACAACAACAACCACTGGTCGACAACACATATGATGACTCACATAACAGTCATACATCACGAAACTTTAAAGAAAAACTCAACCAACAATCCAATTGTTATATTCAGTACACTCTTAGAGAAGGAGCTACCTAGAACGTAAAAGCATTCAGCTGTCCCCATAGGAGAACCCTTAGAATAACCCTTGTGGTTCCACGTATAACCCTTGTGGTTCCACGTACAACCCTTTTGGGCTCCACGTAGAACCCTCTCCAAAAGGGTTCTCCATTGAACCAAAAAGGGTTCTTCTTTGGGGACAGCCGAAGAACATTTTATGAACCCTTTTGTCTAAGAGTGTATATGATACAGCAGATTATTATTGTTCCTCTGACTCCTGGCTCTTATGAAACCAAAATACAGCAGCCTTTCACTGTTACGAGAGCTGACATGGGATGGAACGAAAGTTAGAAATGTGTCATTCTTTACATAAGTGAGGCTGAGTGAAGTATTTCCCCCCTATCTGTAGCAACAAGCAATCCATCCCTGCTTCCCCCTCCCCCTCCCATTCTATTGACTTTTCTATAAAACAGTTGATTTAGTGATCGTTTGAATGATTTTCCCGTCGATAAGTTGAGCTTAGCATTTCAACCACAAATGTTTCTACCTGGCTAGTATTATTATATCAATCAAGTTCAAAAAAAAACTTGCCTGTTGATTAATGATACCTCGTACACTCCACTGGCTTCCAGTCAAAGCTCACATCCTCTTCAAGACCCTGCTGCTTGCCAACGGCGTAGCAAGAGAAACTAACTTCACGCTATGCTCAAACCTTACACTCCAACCTAAACACTATGTTCCTCCACCCCTATGCGAGGTCAGCTCCCACTCAGCCCAGTCAGATCTTCTCTGTCCTCCCACTCCATTGGTGGAACCAGCTTCCCCCTGATGCTAGGACAGCATATTCCCTGCCCATCTTCCAAAAATGACTGAAAACCCACCTCTTCACAAAATATCTTGACTGATCCCACAGTGCCCACATCCCCCAACCCCTTCTAACCCCCTGACCACCCCCTATCTACCCAAAATAAAAAACACCCTTGCATTTCTTGAACTAAGCCTCACATTTGTATTTTCTTACTAGCACTGACAGCTACTTTGAGAAAAACTGTACTTACTATGACTGTAATATGTGTTTGTCCCACCTATCTACCTTAAGATGACTGCAATGACTAAGTCGCTCTGGATAAGAGTCTACTAAATTGCTAAAATGTAAATGAGGTGCAGTAGTAGTCCTTTTTAAAAGTCTAGAATGTAAAATTGTTGCCAAAATATCTTCAGGCAGAGCAGATTTAATGATGAGTACTTATTATGTACATCGCTAGCCGGCTACCACCCGTTTACTCAACCTTGCACCTTAGAGGCTGCTGCCCTATATACATAGACATGGAATCACTGGCCACTTTCATAATGGAACACCAGCCACTTATGTTTACATACTGCTTTACTCATCTCATGTATATATACTGTATTCTATTCTACTGTATTTTAGTCAGTACCACTCCGACATTACTCGTCCTCATATTTATATATTTCTTAAATCCATTATTTTACTTTTAGATGTGTGTGTGTGTATTGTTGTGAATTGTTAGATACTACTGCACTGTTGGAGCTAGGAACACAAGCATTTCGCTACACCTGCAATAACATCTACGACAAATGTGTATGTGACGAATAAAATTGTATTTTATTAGATTTTAACAACTTTTGTTTCATTCATTTAATGATTTAATACATTATTTAATTTACAGCCCATAGAAATAGTGGACTAGGTTGCAAGTGCTGTGATGCATTTCAGTGATGGATTTCAGTGCTACTTCATCCTTGGGTTACTCTAATGATTAAAAACAAATCTTCCTCGATTAGAATTCTTCATGAACTATGTGTAAGCTGAGCTCCTTAGACATGTGTATTATGGATGCCGTCAGTACTGTCTGTATGGTTCGATTGTCTCCTCTGTAAACTCCAACATCTGAATCTCTTGACAGGGTATTAATCTTTTATCTTTCAGTTTTAATATCTCCCTTTACAACTTATGTAATGTGAGGTTGAATTACACAGCAAGTTGGGATATTTTCTATACATTTTATTCACTTTCATCTGATTATTTTGGGTTTGTTGCTACAGATAGGGGGGGAATTACTTCACCCAGCATCACTTCTTATGTAAAGCATGACACATTTCTACCTTTCGTTCCATCCGATGTCAGCTCTAACAGTGAAAGGCTGCTATAATTTGGTTTCATAAGAGCCAGGAGTCATAGGAACAATAATAATCTACTGTGCATTCAGTAATATATATTGTAGATAACAATTGGATCGTGGTGGATTATTATTTATTTTTTTACTGTGGCGTGATGTATGACTGTTATGCGAGTCCCCATATGTGTTGTCGACCAGTGGCTGTTGTTGTGACATCATGTACAGTTGAAGTTGGAAGTTCACATACACCTTAGCCAAGTACATTTAAAACACAGTTTTACACCATTTCTGACATTTAAAACTTCAGGCCTATTTTTCTCCACTTCTTGTCTGACTGACGTGTCCAAAGTAAACTGCCTGTTACCAGAAGCCAGGATATGACTATAATTGGTACCATTGGATAGAAAACACTTTGAAGTTTGTAGAAATGTACAAAAACTGTATGAGACTATAACACAATAGATATGGTAGGAGAAAATCCAATGAAAAACCAACCCAAAAATAGATATATTTTTTGAGAGCCCATGCTCTTCCAATGGAACATATAGGGTCATATCCAAATCCAAATCCAGCTCACAGATTGCAATTCCTATGGCTTCCACTATATGTCAACAGTCTTTGTTCAAGGTTTCAGGCTTGTTTCTTCCCAAAAGAGGAAGAAGTTTGAGTTTTACTACTGGGAGTCAGAGTTGGAAATCAGTCTGTGCGTGAGCGACAAAGAGGACACGCACCTGCCAATTTTGCTTTCCTATTGAACATACTTCTTTCCGTATTAAATAGTATAGTTTAATTACATTTTAGGGCACCTGAGGATTAAATAGAAACATATTTTGGATTCCTTTCTCTGCATGTTGAACGAGTAGATTACTCAAATCGATGGCGTCCACTTCAGACTTTTTAGGATATAAAGAAGGATTTCATCTAACAAAACGACCATGCATGTTGTAGCTGGGAAACTTTGGATTACAAATCAGAGGAAGATTTTCAAAAATAAGTGAATATTTAATTGCTATTTGTGATTTTTATGAAGCCTGTGCTGATTGAAAAATATTCTGATGAGGGGCGCCGTCAAACAATCGCATGGCAGGCTTTCACTGTAAATCAGACCATGCAGTTAAATGAACAAGACTTTAAGCTTGCAACCGATATAAGACACTTGTATGTACCGAAATGTTTAAATATCCATAATTTCTAAGATTACTTATTTGAATTGCGCGCCCTCCAATTTCACCGGAGGTTGTCGTCAGGTGTCCCACTAGAGGGACAACTAGCCCTAATTAATCCTAGTAAAAATTCCCTGTCTTCGGTCAGTTAGGCTTGCCACTTTTTTTAAAGAATGTGAAATGTCAGAATAATAGTAGAGAGAATGATTTATTTCAGCTTTTATTTATTTCGTCACATTCCCATTGGCTCAGAAGTTTACATACACTCAATTAGTATTTGGTAGCATTGCCTTTAAATTGTTTAACTTGGGTCAAACGTTGTGGGTAGCCTTCCACAAGTTTCCCACAATAAGTTGGGTGAATTTTGGCCCATTTCTCCTGACAGAGCTGGTGTATGTCCGCCTCCTTGCTTCAAATGCTTATTTCAGTTCGCCCACATATTTTCTATAGGATTGAGGTCAGAACTTTGATGGCCACTCCAATACCTTGACTTTGATGTCCTGTTGTCACAGCTTTGGAAGTATGGTTGGGGTCATTGTCCATTTGGAAGACCCATTTGCGACCAAGCTTTAATTTCCTGACTGACGTCTTGAGATGTTGCTTCAATATTTCCACATAATTGTTCCCTCCTCATGATGCCATCTATTTTGTGAAGTGCACCAGTCCTGCAGCAAAGCACCCCCACAACATGATGCTGCCACCCCTGTGCTTCACAGTTGGGATGGTGTTCATCGCCTTGCAAGCCTCCCCCTTTTTCCTCCAAACATAACGATGGTCATAATGGCCAAACAGTTCTATTATTGTTTCATCAGACCAGAGGACATTTCTCCAAAAAGTACAATCTTTGTCCTCATGTGCAGTTGCAAACCATAGTCTGGCTTTTTTTTTTAATGGCAGTTTTGGAGCAGTGGCTTCTTCCTTGCTGAGCGGCCTTTCAGTGTTATGTCGATATAGGACCAGTTTTACTGTGGATATAGATACTTTTGTAGCCGTTTCCTCCAGCATCTTCACAAGGTCCTTTGCTGTTGTTCTGGGATTGATTTGCGCTTTTCGCACCAGAGTACATTCATCTCCAGGAGACTGTTACAAATCCCTTTTTGGCCCGACAGTCTAGGGGGGGATGGGAACGAGACCCGTAACATAACTCATGCAAATTATAAGTGACAAAGTAAAAGTGCAAACGAAAAACCACAGACAACTTAATTACCATCAAACACTCAGGGTTTATTTGAAAACACACGGTAAAGGGGGGGCAGGAAAAGGGGCTGAGCTGCACCCAAGATTGAGCTCTTGAGAAAACAACTGATTGGGTTTTTAAACCAAGGGAAAGGAAATGTGATTGGGTAAGGGAAAAGGAGGTGTGTCTTCTGATTGATGACTGCATGTAGACTGATTGGGGAATGATGATTGCCACCTGTGAGGGAAGGAGAGAAAATAAATACACACAGGATACACACACAGAATACCTGTATCTGTAACACTCCCACTCCCTCCAAACACATAAGAACTAAATTCATTTAACACCTTCCCAAACTCGCACTTTGCCAAGTTCAGGGTTAGAGAAGCAGCTGCCAAACGTTCACATACTACCCTTAGAGAGTCAACATGATCTGCAAGATCAAGATATGCACTACAATTGGGAACACCAGCTAATACAGAGTTAACCAGTCGTTGGAAAGTGGCTGGTGCATTCCGCATCCAAAAAGTACTGTAGGAAGTTGTCTGGGGTCACAAAGGCAGAAATCTCAGAAGCACGTGAGGTTAACGGAACCTGCCAGTAACCTTTTAAGAGGTCCAACTTAGTTACATAATTAGCAGCTCCAATAGTGTCGATACAGTCGTCCAGTCTGGGTAACGGGTACAAATCTGGCATTGTGACAGAATTTACCTTTCGATAATCTGTACATAACCTGGACGTACCATCATGTTTAGGAACCAGAATACAAGGACAACTCCAAAGACTGGAACTTGGCATAGCCAGGTCATTCTCAAAGCCAGGTCTCAAAGCCAGGTCGTTCTCCAACAAATATTTAACTTCATCCCTCATCATCTTCCTCTTAGAAACGTTGATACGATATGGGTGTTGCTTGATAGTAGCAGCATTTCCAACATTGTCATGTTCCAACACGTTTGTGCGAGTAGGAACGTCATTAAATAGACATGGAAAACTGTGTAGTAGCCTCACAATATCGTCGGCCTGTCCGTCCATTAAATGAACCAGACCTGATTGGATAGACAGCAGCATTTCTGAGTTGGGCAATCTAACGCACTGCTGCTGAGTATTGCGCAACTCCAATCCATCAACATCATCAATATGACAGTCCACTATCATAGCAGTAGAAGCAGAGGAGACAGTAGTGCCTGCCTCTGTTTTTGAACTATCTAACTGAGTGATGGGTCGGGTGTGGTATGCCTTCAACATGTTAATGTGGCACACACGAGATTGGCGTTTTCTATCAGGAGTTTGAAGCACATAATCAGTTTCACTTAATTTCTTTTCAATGAAATAAGGACCAGAGAAACGAGTTGACAGTGAAGATCCTGGAAAAGGCAACAACACCAGTACTTGGTCACCTGGCTGTATTGGGCGAGAAACAGCCTGTTTATCATAGTGTCTTTTCATAACGTAGTCCAACACATTCAACAAATTCTCGTAGTCCAACACTCATGGGACTCTTGGACAAAAACTGTTTAAGGACTTCATTGGTCCTCTCACTATGTGACCAGACACTAGTTCAGCCGGGCTGAACCCTAGGGACTCCTGTACAGTTTCACGAGCAGCAAACATAACTAGAGGAACTCCCTCATCCCAATCTTTCTCAGATTCCAAACAATATTTGCGTAGCATAGACTTCAGTGTCTGATGCCATCTTTCAAGCGCACCCTGAGACTCTGGGTGATATGCGCTTGCCACACGGTGACAAGGATTTTAACACCTGTTTAAAGAGCTTTGATGGGAAATTGGTACCTTGATCACTTTGTACCACCTTAGGTAACCCGAATGTCGTGAAGAATTTAATTAAGGCTTTACTCACTATCGGAGCTGTAATCCTTCTCAGAGGAATGGCCTCGGGGTATCTTGTAGCCATACACATAATCGTTAACAAAAACTGGTTACCCGATTTTGTCTTCGGAAACGGTCCGACACAATCAACCACCACTTGTTCGAATGGTTCACCTATGACAGGTATGGGACAAAGAGGAGCGGGAGGAATAACCTGATTTGGTTTTCCTGTTATCTGACATGTGTGGCATGTCCGACAGAACTGAGCCACATCTTGTTTTAAACCTGGCCAAAAGAAATGTTGAAGGATCCGATCATAAGTCTTTGTGACTCCTAAATGACCAGACTACAGGTGATCATGAGCAAGGGATAACACATTTTGTCGAAAGGCTGTAGGAATCACTATTTGGTAAACAGCATTCCAATCTCCGTCCACGTCTACATGGGATGTCCATTTACGCACGAGGAGATTACCATCAATGAAGTAAGCCACGTTCTTCTTCTCTACATCTTCCAATGAGACAACACTAGAAAAACATTTAGCATGCCTGTCGTCAACCTTTTGGTTAGCAAACAGCTGCTCACGAGTGACTGTATTACATCAGCAATAAATTCAACATACTCTGATTCTTTCCTGGGCTGTTTGTCAGAGGTGATCAGCTTCCCAGAGGTAGCACACAACCTATCCTCTTGATCAACCTCTGAACAGCACAGTGTTCGAAAAATCTATCACGTCACCCATTTGTCGTGCCTGAGCACGAGTGACAGCACAAGCGGGGAACACATGTGGATAACTGTGCCAGCTCATTAGAGAGAGAGAGGTCACTTTTATCCAATACTTCCATTACGGGTACTACCTTTCCTCCGGCAATATCATTACCCATTATAAAGGTCACACCTTTTACTGGCAACATAGGACGTACCCCCACTCTGAATATTCCACTGATTAACTCCGAGTGTACTTTCACAAAGTGCAATGGCACTGGGACAAAACCCATTTCAATACCCTGAACTAACACACTGGGACCAGACTATGTATCGTCGGATAAAGGTAACACATCAGACAATATAAATGACTGCGCCACTCCAGTATCTCTAGGGATTTTAATCGGACGCTGAGACGAGTCGTCATTCGCTCGGGACACAAACCCCTCAAATGACCGGTTCATAACTGCGGTCAGGGACTGGGTCTTTCAAACTACAGTTACCCTGAGGCATCTGTTCCGTTCCAGACCTCACAACCGTACGAATTAGACCAACACCTGTTGGCGTCTTGGCACGAATAAGCATCCCTTGTTTGCGTTTAAGCAAGGAAGCGATCATTAATCATATGTCCCACCTCATGACAATAGAAACAGGGACGCTCATTTTTATGGCGTGATTGATATACTGCTGGCCGACTAGGGCTAAAAGTAGGCACGTCAGTGGCTCTACTCTCAGTTTGAGCCGAAAACACACTCTTGTGCGTCAACACAAACTCGTCTGCCAACACAGACGGTTCTGCCAGGGAGGATACTTTCTGTTCGTTTAGGTAAACTACAATGCGTTCGGGTAAGCAATTTTTAAACTCTTCTAACAAGATTAACTCCCGGAGAGAGTTGAAATCAGTTACCTTACAAGCAGCATGCCATTTATCAAACAGATTTCCTTTGTCTCTAGCTAATTCCACATAAGTCTTACAAGGAGACTTCTTATGAGACCTAAATCTCTGCCGGTATGCCTCAGGCACAAGCTCATAGGCACGAAGAACAATAGCTTTGACCGCTTCATAATTCAAACTGTCTTCAAGAGGTAGCGCTGACAAAACCTCTTGGGCTTTACCAGTTAATTTACACTGAAGTAATAGGCACCATATCTCTTCAGGCCATTTCAATGCTACGGCTATACGCTCAGATACACAAAAAAAAGGCAATCTGCCTACTAATGTCAAACGTGTTAGAAGCTCCAGCTGGTGAGGACATCTCACTAATAGTCACAGCCGGAACGGAGGCTAGCCTCGCTGTCTCTGCCTCCAGTGCCATCTGGCGCATTTTGAACTCCATCTGCTGCTGGTCTCTTTCTTTTTCTGCCTCAATTTTACACATCTCCAACTGGAGAGTCTCTCCCGCCTAATTTGGGCTCTCTCCTCCGCCTCCAGTTGAAACTGTATTGAACGGACATCCCTCCTGGCATCACCGGTTGACAGTGGGGAGAGTGGATCAAAACGGGGCAATGTGGCTGGAGCTTTAGCCTCGCCCTCATTCTCAGACACCAATGGGCTTACAGGAGCAGCAACATCCCCTACAGGGGTGGTAGGTTCAGGCTGCGGTAATACAAGCACCTGCTCTTCCAACAAAACATTTAACACTAGCTGTTTAACCTCCACCTTAACTACATTCTGCGGAATCGATACAGGATAATGGTCAGCCAAGGTCTGTAAATCAACTCTACGACATTTGTCAAAAATCTCCCACGAAGGGTTATCCAAAAAGGATTTCAAATCAAAAGTAGCCATCTTGAACTACTACACAAGAGCAAAAAATAGCACACACTAATGCCACATCAGCTATGACGCTCAACACTGAACTATACCGCTAACAATCTGCACGAGGGGCATGAGTGTCAGTTATGACAGATCCCGGGCGAACCCCTACTTATGTTACGGATCCCTTTTTGGCGCGGCAGTCTAGGGGGGAGATGGTAACAAGACCCATAACATAACTCATGCAAATTATAATAGTGACAAAGTAAAAGTGCAAACGAAAAACCATTGACAACTTATTTACCATCAAACACTCAGGGTTTATTTGAACGCACACGGTAAAGGGGGGGCAGGAAAAGGGGCTGAGTTGGACCCAGGGAAAGAAACAAATATCCAAAAACACCCCTAAGCTAGACTAGTCTACTACTATACAGCTAACTAACCAAAAATACAGTGGGTGGTCTGCCCAGTTCTACCTAGTGTTCTTAGACAAAGTAGTCCTTCGGGTGGTGTATGCCCATGTTCAACTTGTCTTGGTTCCCCTTTTCCCACCATCAAACACCATAACAGAAACAATACTCACAGGTGGGGACAAAGTGATCTGGAGATGCTAAAACAAACAAGAGAACTAACGAGAGATTGTATGACAGAGATATTGACAGCGAGATTGACAGAGAGATTGAGCTCTTGAGAAAACAACTGATTGGGTTTTTAAACCAAGGGAAAGGAAATGTGATTGGGTAAGGGAAAAGGAGGTGTGTCTTCTGATTGATGACTGCATGTTGACTGATTGGGGAATGATGATTGCCACCTGTGAGGAGGGGAGAAGGAGTGAAAAGAAATACGCACACACACACACAGAATACCTGAATCCGTAACAGAGACAGAACACGTCTCCATCCTGATTGATATGACGGCTGGTGCCATGGTGTTTAAACTTGCATACTACTGTTTGTATAGTTGAACGTGGTACCTTCAGGCATTTGGGAATTGCTCCCAATGATGAACCAGACTTGTGGAGGTCTACAATTTGTTTTCTGAGGTCTTGGCTGATTTCTTTAGATTTTCCCATGATGTCAAGCAAAGAGGCTCTGAGTTCGAGGGGTAGGCCTTGAAATACATCCACAGGTACACCTCCAATTGACTCAAATGAGGTCAATTAGCCTATCAAAAGCTTCTAAAGCCATGACATCATTTTCTGGAATTTTCCAAGCTGTTTAATGGCACAGTCAACTTAGTGTATGTTGACTTCTGACCCATTGGAATTGTGATAAAGTGAATTATAAGTGAAATAATCTGCTGTAAACAATTGTTGTAAAAATGACTTGTGTCATGCACAAAGGAGGTGTCCTAACCAACTTGCCGGTAACAAGAAATTTGTGGAGTGGTTGAAAAACAAGTTTGAATGACTCCAACCTAAGTGTATGTAAACTTACGACTGTATCATCAAAGTTCAAATAAATTATGTAAAATTTCAGTTGAACTCAATCAATACAGGGACAAAGAGGAAGATCCATGCCCAATGGCTTAAATCCATAACGCATTTACACTGCTCAAAAAATAAAGGAAACACTAAAATAACACATCCTAGATCTGAATGAATGAAATATTCTTATTAAATATGTTTTTCTTTACATAGTTGAATGTGCTGACAACAAAATCACAAAAATTATCAATGGAAATCAAATTTATCAACCCATGGAGGTCTGGATTTGGAGTCACACTCAAAATTAAAGTGGAAAACCACACTACAGGCTGATCCAAATTTGATGTAATGTCCTTAAAACAAGTCTCAGTAGTGTGTGTGGCCTCCACGTGCCTGTATGACCTCCCTACAACGCCTGGGCATGCTCCTGATGAGGTGGCAGATGGTCTCCTGAGGGATCTCCTCCCAGACCTGGACTAAAGCATCCGCCAACTCCTGGACAGTCTGTGGATGGAGCGAGACATGATGTCCCAGATGTGCTCAATTGGATTCAGGTCTGGGGAACGGGCCGGCCAGTCCATAGCATCAATGCCTCCATCTTGCAGGAACTGCTGACGCACTCCAGCCACATGAGGTCTAGCATTGTCTTGCGTTAGGAGGAACCCAGGGACAACCGCACCAGTATATGGTCTCACAAGGGGTCTGAGGATCTCATCTCGGCACCCAATGGCAGTCAGGCTACCTCTGGCGAGCACATGGAGGGCTGTGCGGTCCCCCCAAAGAAATACTACCCCACACCATGACTGACCCACCGCCAAACCGGTCATGCTGGAGGATGTTGCAGGCAGCAGAACATTCTCCACGGCGTCTCCAGACGTCTGTCACGTGCTCAGTGTGAACCTGCTTTCATCTGTGAAGAGCACAGTGCGCCAGTGGCAAATTTGTCAATCTTGGTGTTCTCTGGCAAATGCCAAACGTCCTGCACAGTGTTGGGCTGTAAGCACAACCCCCACCTGTGGACCTCGGGCCCTCATACCACCCTCATGGAGTCTGTTTCTGACCATTTGAGCAGACACATGCACATTTGTGGCCTGCTGGAGGCCATTTTGCAGGGCTCTGGCAGTGCTCCGCCTGCTCCTCCTTGCACAAAGGCGGAGGTAGCGGTTCTGCTGCTGGGTTGTTGCCCTCCTACGGCCTCCTCCACGTCTCCTGATGTACTGGCCTGTCTCCTGGTAGCGCCCCCATGCTCTGGACACTATGCTGACAGACAAACCTTCTTGCCACAGCTCGCATTGATGTGCCATCCTGGATGAGCTACACTACCTGAGCCACTTATTTGGGTTGTAGACTCCATCTCATGCTACCACTAGAGTGAAAGCACCGCCAGCATTCAAAAGTGACCAAAACATCAGCCAGGAAGCATAGGAACTGAGAAGTGGTCTGTGGTCACCACCTGCAGAACCACTCCTTTATTGGGGGTGTCTTGCTAATTGCCTATAATCTCCACCTGTTGTCTATTCCATTTGCACAACAGCATGTGAAATGTATTGTCAATCAGTGTTGCTTCCTAAGTGGACAGTTTGATTTCACAGAAGTGTGAATGACTTGGAGTTACATTGTGTTGTTTAAGTGTTCCCTTTATTTTTTTGAGCAGTGTACTTAGCTGGAAGCAATACCCTCACACTGACTTATAACTATATGTGGGCTGAACTGAAAGACCTATTTCATTAATACCAACATCCCCTAGTGAATGTTTTATGAACGTCAACACTGCTAGGAGATACTAAGAGGCAGCAGGTACAGCACAAATTAATGTTGAAACTGGGGAGAAGCTGTAAAGAGTCGGCCGCTACCTGGTTACGAATAGCCTGTCCTTTAGGAGCGACTTATGACCTGACTTGAATCCTGGGCACAATAAACAGCTTGCTGCTCTTCGCCTATAATATCATAATTTGTCTTGCGGGTCGCGCCGGCACTTATTAAGGAAGACAAGTGTACCTGGAGAGGACCCAGAGGGTTGTCATGTATTTGAATAATGACAGAAAACATGCTTGCTGTAACCAAACTATCACCAGGGAGGTCTTGCCACTTCAGAGAAATGAATACTTGACCCAGCGCTGCATAACTAAATGGTGAATAATGGTTTGGAGCTTATTTTGGATAGGTGACAAATAGTACAGTGTATTCAGAAAGTATTCAGACCCCTTGATGTTTTCCACATTTTGTTACTTTACAGCCATATCTTAAAATTGATTAAACAGTTTTTCCCCTCATCAATCTTCACACAATACCCCACAATGACAACGCAAAAACTGTTTTTTTTAGACATTTTTGCAAATGTATTAAAAATAAAAAGCTGAAATATCACATTTACATAATTAGTTAGACCCTTTACTCAGAACTTGTTGAAGCACCTTTGGCAGCTATTTCAGCCTCAAGTCTTCTTGGGTATAATGCTACAAGCTTGGCACACCTGTATTTGGGGAGTTTCTCCCATTCTTCTCTGCAGATCCTCTCAAGTTCTGTCAGGTTGGATGGGGAGTGTCAGTGCACAGCTATTTTCAGGTCTCTCCAGGGATGTTGGATCGGGTTCAAGTCCAGGCTCTGGCTGAGCAACTCAAAAAATTCAGAGACTTTTCCCAAGCCACTCCTTCGTTGCCTTGTCTGTGTGCTTAGGGTTGTTGTCCTGTTGGAAGTCGAACCTTCGCCCCAGTCTAATGTCCTAAGTGCTCTGGAGCAGGTTTTCATCAAAAATCTCTCTGTACATTGCTTCATTCATCTTTCCCTCGATCCTGACTAGTCTCCCAGTCCCTGCCCCTGAAAAACATTCCCACAGCATGATGCTGCCACCGTACTTTACCTTAGGGATGGTGACAGTTTTCCTCCAGACATGATGTTTGGCATTCAGGACAAAGAGTTCAATCTTTAAGTGGCTTTTGGCAAACTGCAAGCAGGCTGTCATGTGCCTTCTACTGAGGAGTAGCTTCGGTCTGACCACTCTGATTTGGTGTGATGGTTGTCCTTCTGGAAGGTTCTCCAATCTCCGCAGAGGAACTCTGGAGCTCTGTCAGAGTGACCGTCGGGTTCTTGGTCACCTCCTTGACCAAGGCCCTGCGCCCCCCGATTGCTCAGTTTGGCCAGGTGGCCAGCTCTTGGAAGAGTCTTGGTGGTTCCAAACGTCTTATTCTTTAAGAATGATGGAGGCCACTGTGTTCTTGGGGAAGTTCAATGCTGCAGAAATGTTTTGGTATCCTTCCTCAGATCTGTGCCTCGACACAATCCTGGCTTGATTTTTGTTCTGACATGCACTGTCAACTGTGGGACCTTATATAATAATGTCCAATCAAATGAATTTACCAGAGGTGGACTCCAATCAAGTTGTAGAAACATCTCGTGGATGATCAATAGAAACGGGGCACACCTGAGCTCAATTTCGGGTCTCATAGCAAAGGGTATGAATACTTTTGTAAATAGGGGATTCTTGTTTTAAATGTTAAATATAATTGCAAACATTTCAAAAAACCTGTTTGCACTTTGTCATTATGGCGTATTGTGTGTAGATTGATGATAATTAGCAAAAATGGAAGGGGTCTGAATACTTTCCGAATGCACTGTAAATAAAAGATTTGGGCGTTTGATGGGAAAAATCAATGGACACCTTGGGGTTACAATGAATTAAAAGCCTTTCATCATAATACAAGTGGCATGAAAATTCTCTTTGGGAGGCTCTCATTGGCCTGTCCTTATATCTAATAAGCCAATCAGATTGTTTGAATTCTCTGTGTTCTTTCAGAAAGATTGGTCCCACTTTACAGTAAGTGTCCCTAATACCTACCCTACTGTGTGTATTTGCATGGTAATTACTTAGGTTCAGTAAGTACACATTGTTACATATTACTTAAAAATGTTAAACATGAACAAGGTCAACGCGTTTTAACACAAACTGCGAATCATTCGGAGAGTGTTTTCCATTTAATTAGCTCGCAAGCTCTTTTAAATGTAATTGTAGTTGTCATCAACATTAAAAGAACAATGAGTATGTATTAAATCCCAGAGAGGATTATTAATTTTAAAGAACTCAAAGTTTTATCCAACCAGATTAGTCATGCGAGCATGGTCAATATGAAGTGTAAAAAACAACATTTTATGGGCTTTTTTTGTCTCTATGAACTAATTGCAGTGTAGCCTCTATGCTTTTAAGCAATGGACCAGCTCTGATCTGAGCTGTTTTACATAATGTATGTATCACTCTCACGATTTAAAACAACTTACAATTTATCCAGGCTAATGACATATCCGTCTTCTGCAGGCAAAGACTGAGTAGTCCCTCCAACCAAATGAGTTTTCCATTATTTCAAAGACATCTCCAGAGCACTTTCTGCTCTCTCTATTGTGTCTTGTACTAATGAGCTTGGATGAATCGTTATTATGAGCATTGAGATTTGAATGTGTTAATTCATTGCATTCTCTTGTACCGACGAAAGCTCAGTGAAAAGTGTGTCTAAAGCAACATAACAGAGATAGCCAATGCCAAATGTTGTCCCATTGGAAGACTGAGTTTCAGGTTTAGGTTTTTTTCAGCTACAGAGAGATGTCCCACTAAAAGATCTACTGTACTGTGCTGTATCAGTGTTGTACTATTGTTGAGCTCCTCTATTGTAGTGTGCTATATCACTGTTGTGCTTTTGTTGACCTCTTATATTGTACTGGCTGTAACAGGGTTGTTCTGTTGTTGACCTCTTATATTGTACTGGCTGTAACAGGGTTGTTCTGTTGTTGACCTCTTATATTGATTGTACTGACTGTAACAGGGTTGTACTGTTGTTGACCTCTTATATGGTACTGGCTGTAACAGGGTTGTTCTGTTGTTGACCTCTTATATTGTACTGGCTGTAACAGGGTTGTTCTGTTGTTGACCTCTTATATTGATTGTACTGACTGTAACAGGGTTGTACTGTTGTTGACCTCTTATATTGTACTGGCTGTAACAGGGTTGTTCTGTTGTTGACCTCTTATATTGATTGTACTGACTGTAACAGGGTTGTTCTGTTGTTGACCTCTTATATGGTACTGGCTGTAACAGGGTTGTTCTGTTGTTGACCTCTTATATTGTACTGGCTGTAACAGGGTTGTTCTGTTGTTGACCTCTATATTGTACTGGCTGTAACAGGGTTGTACTGTTGTTGACCTCTTATATTGATTGTACTGACTGTAACAGGGTTGTACTGTTGTTGACCTCTTATATTGTACTGGCTGTAACAGGGTTGTTCTGTTGTTGACCTCTTATATTGTACTGGCTGTAACAGGGTTGTTCTATTGTTGACCTCTTATATTGTACTGGCTATAACAGGGTTGTTCTGTTGTTGACCTCTTATATTGTACTGGCTTTAACAGGGTTGTTCTGAACTGGCTGTAACAGTGTCGGCACCAAAACATTTGTCTTACCAACCTTTGTTGATTCGCAATAAGACATTGTCACGTATACTCCCTCTCCGGCCTCTAGGTCATCAGGCTGCTGATTATCCCACACACCTGTCACCATTGTCAAGCGCACCAGCGCCTCATGACACTCCCCTGGACTCAATAACCTCCTTGATTATCTTCCCTATGTCTGTCACTCCCCTTGGTTCTTTCCTCGGGTGTTATTGACTCTGTTTTCATGTCAGGTGTGTTGTTTGTATTACGTGTTTTATTGTTTCATTCATTTATTCAAACACTCACTCCTTGAACTTGCTTCCCGACTCTCGGCGCACATCGTTACAGATACTCTGTCTGTCTGTCGTCTGTTATTTCCTATGATTTGATTTGTGACAAACCTATTATTTACACTCTGATCTAGTTTACCAACCGATGTCTTTCCTCCGTATCGGTATCAGCCGCTCATAGCTCTAAATATCTTCAACATTTGTCCACTCGTTTGTGTGCTCAGTGTAACACAGCCCAACTGAGAGGGTCAGGCAGAGGACTGGTTCTTAATGTAAATGGTGTTGTGTGTGTGCTCAGTGTAACACAGCCCAACTGAGAGGGTCAGGCAGAGGACTGGTTCAGTTAACACAGCCCAACTGAGAGGGTCAGGCAGAGGACTGGTTCTTAATGTAAATGGTGTTGTGTGTGTGCTCAGTGTAACACAGCCCAACTGAGAGGGTCAGGCAGAGGACTGGTTCTTAATGTAAATGGTGTTGTGTGTGTGCGCTCGCGTCCCCGCTGTGATTGTTTTGAAAACAAGCTCTGATGTCAGTGCGAAACTGCCACCACAAAGAAATCTCCTCTCAAATAGGCTTGTCTCGTTATAGCCTGATTAAACTATTCACAGAGAAGTAGAACATCACGTCACCTTGCACTGCGTTTTGTCTTGTATGGTATGTACTGTTATATAGGTCTGATTTTCACATTAATCAGAGTAGACCTATAGCCCCAGATGGTGACCAGGTTTAGTGACCAACATTGACCAGTCAATGTCAGTTGCCTATGAAAAGCCAACTAACATTAACTCTTGAGGTGTTGACTTGCTGCACCGTCAATAACCACTGTGGATATTATTATTATTATTGACCCTGAGGTGTTGACTTGCTGCACCGTCAATAACCACTGTGGATATTATTATTGACCCTGAGGTGTTGACTTGCTGCACCATCAATAACCACTGTGGATATTATTATTGACCCTGTTGGTTATCTATAGCGTTGCAAAGCCCCCTGATCCCACGAGCTGTACACTGTAGTGTTTAACTGTGAAGGGAAACACTATGACTATGATTATGATTTAGAACCCCAGCTAACTGTAAGTGGACATTGCCATACGGGCATTGTTGCATCACTGGCAGGAGAGAATTTTGGAACTCCCAAAAATGGCTGAATTTACGGAGTAGTTCCGAGTCGTCTGAGAATTAGTTTATTACAAAAAATTAAGTCATGTTAGTTGGGGAGCCAATAAACCTACACTGTAGTGTTTAAATGTGAGCTTGCAAGATCAGGTGGCTTTGTGAGGCTAGGTCATCTATGAACCTTTCTTCAAGATCAATCTGGCCTTAATGGCCATGTAATTTTATAATCTACCTCCCAGCACAGTCAGAAGAGGACTGGCCACCCCTCGGAGCCTGGATCCTCTCTAGGTTTCTTCCTAGGTTCCTGCATTTTCAGGGAGTTTTTCCTAGCCACCGTGCGTCTACATCTGCATTGCTTGCTCTTTGGGGTTTCAGGCTGGGTTTCTGTATAAGCACTTTGTGACAACTGTTGATGTGAAAATGGCTTCATAAAATACATTTGATTGATTGATTTTAAAAGATGAATGGTCACAAAGTGGCCTGTCCTTAACATGACAACGGGACATAACTAATGAATTAAACATATTGACTGTGTCTGATACATTATACTAAAATACATGGCACCAAGCTTCATAGAATCTGAACTGTATTGGAGATGGGTGTGGGACAATTATTTGGAGTCTTATACGCTCAATATAGTGATGTTTCACGAGACCAACAGCCACTACCAGGAACAATATAGAGCCCGACTTCCCAGATTTGCTTTAATTGAAAGACGACAACAATTATGTAGTCCACAGATTCAATTAGGCCCAGTGAGTCTAGCAGAGTTTAATCCACTGTTGTAAGCCAGTGTCTGAGATTGGCTACTCCATTATGAGAGATATAATCAGGGCAGGCATGAGTAGGCATAGTCAGTCATAAATCAAACATTAGACTGCACAATAAACCAGTATCAAATCTGAATCAATTAGGGGCTAGATTAGTAAACTAAACCACAGAGGGGTTGTATTAAGTATACATTTCCTTTTGTGTTTCTCTATTATTGTAATGTCGTCTGTGGGTAGCGGGACTAGAGGAGTCAGACGCAGGACAGCAGATATGAGTAAATAAATGTATTTTACTCAAAATAGAACAAATACAATACAACATTAGCGAGCCCACATTACATAAAAACTCACAAACAAACACGGGGGAACAGAGGGTTAAATCATAAACAGGTAATTGGGGGATTGAAACCAGGTGTGTAAGACAAAGACAAAACAAATGGAAAATGAAAAGTGGATCGGCGATGGCTAGAAGGCATGTGACGTCGACCGCCGAACGCCGCCCAAACAAGGAGAGGGACCGACTTTGGCGGAAGTCGTGACAATTATTGAGAATCGTATTCCAAAGTAAGTCAATTCTGAAGTGATGAGGTGGACAAGATTAATCAGATATGTATAAACACAGATATGAGTAAATATTGACTGAAATATATATCGTTTGGATAAAAAATGCGAAAACATTCTTCGATACAAAAATCAAAACAGCCTTCGATGACATTTTTTTCCCTCCACAATTGTTTTCTTGACATGTTTATTTTAAGTAGCTTTTCCATTCTATTCCAAGATGCATAATACCATGACCAGTCAAAGTTGTAATTGAGCATTTGTGAAAGATAAGGTCATTTTGAGCTTCAAGTGTGCCAAAATAATTTTCACTTGCTTCAATTAATTCTTAAATGTCATTTGGGAAAGAGAGAGGGAAAAGTCATGTTAAACTACCGGGACTTGAACTTTAAATGCCACCACACACCTTCCATACCTCTCTGTCCTATTTTTGTTTCCCCAAAATAACTACCAATTTAACTAGATAACATTAACACGCTAAGAGCAGTATTATAACATTAAGCCCATTGGACATGGAACGGTTGCATTTGATTAAGGGAAGAGAGGGGGGACTTGAATAGGAATAAGGCTCTCTGCTTCACGCTGGGTGGCATGATGTCTCAATCCCAATCGTAACATCAACTGTTGACTTGTGTTTCCTGCTCTTCAATGTAAGTTTGCTATAGGTTGTTCTTGTTGATGCTTTGGTCCATTTTTCTTAGATTCCTACACAAGGAAATGGTGCTCTAATTATGGGGGGAAAAAATCCCTTGCATTTGTATAGTGTCCATTTTAGGACATTCTCAACCTCATACCTCACCCACCCTAGAGTCAACCTTCAATAAACTTTCAGTATTGACTGAAGAAGCGGTGAGGTATGAGGCTAAGGATGTCCTAAAATGGACACCGTGCATCCTACTTGGGTCTCTGAGTTATTTTGTGGGGGATTTACTCCTAACTCCCCAGTCTGGAGAACATCCGTAATTATTAATAAATATCTAGGGAATCCTCTCTGTTCTGTTCTCTGTTCAACTCTAGTACCATGCCTCAAAGTGCCTTGGTCTATGTCAGATTACCAGGCGAAAAGAAGAGAAAACTTCAACAAAAACTCCCTGCTTACTGACCGGATAACTCTAACTTTTGTGTACGTCTATTCCCAAACATACAGTATTTCTTATTTTCCTATTAACGCTAAGAAGAAAAACTTCCATCACATATTTCCATAAGTTAATGAACATTTTCATGGGAGACCACTAATAATGAGATAGAACATTGTTTTCATGTGATAGAGATGCAGTTTAATAATTAACATAATGGTCATGTGATGTAGTTTATTCACTTACATAATGGTCAGGTGATAGAGATGTAGTGTATTAATGAACATAATGGTCATGTGATAGAGATGTAGTTTATTCATTAGATGAATTAGCTGCATGCTGTTGTTCTGCTACATAATAGCCCTTTATTTGCCAAGACGTCTCTGCTTACCTTAAACATTGAATGCACCATTGGCAAAGCAGCACTGCCTATTGTTTTAATGCCTAGCCACATAGGAGACAAATCCAGATGACACAACAGGACTCCCTGACCCCCATCTGTAAATTCATTATGTCACATGCTAAAATCCATTACTGACGCTGATTGCTACAGCCCAATGAGACAAAACATGTAGTGTGCATCCACAGAATTTCAAATGGCTGGCGATGCCAAAGGCCTTGCCCCCAGGGGGGAACTGAGGAAGTTCAATGCATCCTTCCACTGCTTTACACGTCTCCTGATAAAGGATGTACGATAACGGTATTTATAATGCATGTTTGAATTATCGTGACACGAAAACGCCTTGTTCAATTAATGGTGCAAATCAATGTCTTTGAAATCGTTGTTTCTTCCTGCTTTTATTTGTGGCCTGGCCTGAATTCAAAAACCAACTATTGGTCATTAGACAAATAAATGCACTCATGGGAGAATAAGCATTGGCTAATACAAGCTCCAGGCTCTTTAAATAAATTCTAGCTGGTATATGATAATGACTTGCAATGGGGATATAAGACCGTGCTAGTCCACTGGAGCCTGTTAACTGAAACGACCCGGGGTTCGAATGGTATAACTCATGAAATATCAAATGAAGCACGGATTTACATTATTGTTTTTCTCTTATATTGGCCACGTCCAATTAATGTAATTCCTTTTTCTGAAATGTCTAGAAAAAGAAAGTCGCCATAATGAATGTACACACCGAAATGGTTTCCTGTGCTGGTACCTACAGCATAATATTTTGCCTGAAGGCATTGTTGCTAATCTCCCTGCAATAACAAGTCTCCTTATTAATCACAGGACGTTATAGAATGTGTCACTGTTTTGGACATAATTGTATTTATTTGTGTTTACCCACAAGGTGCCATCTGTTTATCATACTCTACCATACAATTTCATTAATTAGTGACACAGTTGATATTACAAACACAATATTAGGAGATTGGGGCCGCGTAGAGAGAGAATGCCTCGGCCTGATTGCAGTGCAGATGGTTATGAAGTTAAGGCAGATGGCGTGTCAGATTGATTAAGCTCAGGTCTGCCAGCTGATAAATACACAACAAGGATTGAGATCCCCCATTACAGATGACTTGAAATGACAGAGATGTGTCAACTCGCCGGGTTAATCCTCTTGCCCATTCAAGCTGTTCCGGATGGCTTGCACCCAGCCATGTGTGGAGGCCCATAGGTTCTAGACAGGCTGATTACACTGTAAATAAGAGACAGCATTCTGACGAGGTGGGCACTGTCCATTTTCCCATATCTCTTTATTTCAGGAAGGCTACTCTCGCTTTCATCTTTTCATTCCGATGACATTTCGGCTGGCGTCGAAAGCTGCTTACCTGCTTGATAAGGTACTGAGGGAAATATCAAGGAACTGTCTATGACATCTGTTGTCATAGACAGTTGACATCATTTGTCTTTGTGCTTGTCTCCACCCCCCTCCAGATGTCATCCATCTGCCCCATTATCCCCAATGTATTTATACCTGTGTTCTCTGTTTGTCTGCTGCCAGTTCGTTTTGTTCGTCAAGCCTACCAGCATTTTTCCCCCTTGATCTTGTCTTTTTCTAGTTCCTGTTTTCTAGTTTTCCGGTTTTGACCATTCTGCCTGCCCTGACCCTGAGCCCGCCTGCCTGACGTTTTGTACCTTGTCACACAACCCTGAATTATTGACCTCTACTTGCCCTGACTCTGATCTGGATTACTGACCTCTGCCTGCCCTTGACCTGTGATTTTGCCTGCCCCCTGTTCTAGTAATACTGTCTGCATCTGGGTCTTCTCATTAAAAGTGATAACATCAGCTGTCATGCACTCCTCTGAATATATCACAACATTCTACAATCACATGATTATGTGTCTATCCCCTAATGGCCATTAAAAATGCCAGAAGAATTTTCAAGAAGTATCCCTGAATCAAGAAGTATGGAATACATTGAGGGATCCTGCAGCAATCAATATTTTTGATACCACGGACATACACAAGAAAACAATCGGTAAACAACTTACTTTAGCAACTCAATACATTCAAAATAACTGTTTTTTCCGTGGTAGTTATCGGCACCAAATGTCATCACTCCGTAAGCGTATTTGACGACTTGATACTTGCTGTTTTCTGAAGTTCCATCATGACGTTTACAGCCTCATTAGTGTGTTGATTGTGAACACTTCCTTCATCTCTTCATTCATCACTTTCTCCCAAGGGCTTCAATCTCTCTAGCAAGGCTTTGTGCAGCTCTGTAATCAAAGGAATCATATCAACGGACAACACAAAACACAGTAACGTTGAGGGATCACAAAAAATGTGATGGGTGTGGCGGCATCTCGTTTTCATGTCATATTTCATGTCATATTTTGATGCGGTTTGAGGCACATATTTAGTCTTCCAGCATAAATACCTTGCAGTTTAGCATGATAGAACTGAATTAGAATGATGACAGATGCTACCAAGCACACAGCAATAACTTGATTTGTCGAAAAGCATGACTTGCAGTTAACATTGTCATTAGATATTGAAACTGAACTTAAATACGTTATCTAAGGTGGTTCATAACTTGCAAACAAACCAACTTCTTTACTTGTTCTTAAACATAGCTAATGTTTTTCTGAAACGCTACCAACCTACAGTAAGTGTTACTAGTTGGGTGACAGTACAATACGTAATGTACTGGAGCTACTAGCTACTTCACTGGGTACTTCCCTGAGGAGAGCAGATGTTTCTTCCACAGACCCTCAAACAGATGAGACAGCTCTCTCTTAGGCGTTACGCCAGGCCCACATAATGGGGTGCCTGCAATCTGTATGTATTAGCAAATTGTAATGACCAAACCAAGGCTTGGCAAACCTTCTGAAAAGCTCCCTGTCTCTCTCTCTCTCTTTCTCTCTCTCTGTTGCCTCTTGAAGGCGATGTTGTTTCAAAGAGCCATGCTCCTTGAAACTACCGTGTTGACTTGAGTACCGACTTTCATTCAGTGGTCATCTCTCAGCATTTTTAGTGAATTGCCCTAGTTCTGTTTGGTCTAGGATTTGAATTGCAGATTGGGAACAGTCAATAAATGGTTTTGTGAGGAAATGTCCTCCGTAGAGTCTTGAGGTTGTGTCAGAGTTTGAAAGCAGATTATCATAAAGAATGAGCCTCCTCCCATTGAGCAGGTCAAAGGGACCAGTACATCACCTAAAAACAATTCCCTGAGAATGGCGTAAATACATAATAGATCCTTGTCAGCAAAAAATACACATTGTAACAAGGATAGCTAGTGGTTAAAGCGTTGGAACAGTAACCGAAAGTTCACTTCAAATCCCAGAGTTGACAAGTTGAAAAATCTCCCAATGTACCTTTGATCAAGGCACTTAACCCTAATTGCGCCAGGGTTGTGGTTGATTATAGCAGACCCTGGCTGTGACCCCACTCTACGAAGGTGTATCAGGGAGAGAGTAATATGCAAAAAAAAAAAAACATTTCCAAATCACACGTATGTTAATATACACTTGTACATGTGTGAAAAAGGACAAATATAAGCACCCAACAAACAATGTTTTTGCGGTACCTGTTGACTCATCAACTATCTGAGAGCATCGTTTGCATGGAGGTAGTGTCAATGTTCTGAGTATACTGTATGATTAATCTCCGCTTATTATACGGGCGGCAGGGTAGCCTAGTGGTTAGAGCGTTGGACTAGTGACCGGAAGGTTGCAAGTTCAAATCCCCGAGCTGACAAGGTACAAATCTGTCGTACTACCCCTGAACAGGCAGTTAACCCACTGTTACTAGGCCCTCATTGAAAATAAGAATTTGTTCTTAACTGACTTGCCTAGTTAAATAAAGGTAAAATAAAAATATATTCCTGTCAAAAACTACGGTGCACAGCAAAACATATAGCTAGAGCCTTGCCACTGTTCTCATGCAGTGAGTCATGCACTAGCATAATGGTCAGCGTCACATAAGGAGATATTCTTCTCACCACCTCCTGTGACCTCAAGACTCCCACTATATTGTGTGGTGTCGTCTTTAGCAGGTGAAACACGAATCAAGAGTGGATGATAGGAAGTTTCTTATTTTACGTAAACCACTTCTCTGAGATTTGATTTAATAATCCTAATAATGAGGGTAATCATGGATAATCACTGCAGTACAGTTATACAGTAGAATCATGTGTGGAAAATTACATAATACGGTACTACACCAGGAAATTACATCATACTGTACTCCATCAGGAAATGACATCGTACTCCACCAGGAAATGACATCGTACAGTACTCCACCAGGAAATTACATCATACTGTACTCCACCAGGAAATAACATCATACTGTACTCCACCAGGAAAATGACATCATACTGTACTCCACCAGGAAATGACATCGTACTCCACCAGGAAATGACATCGTACAGTACTCCACCAGGAAATTACATCGTACAGTACTCCACCAGGAAATTACATCATACTGTACTACACCAGGAAATAACATCATACTGTACTACACCAGGAAATGACATCATACTGTACTACACCAGGAAATGACATCATACTGTACTCCACCAGGAAATAACATCATACTGTACTCCACCAGGAAATAACATCATACTGTACTCCACCAGGAAATAACATCATACTGTACTACACCAGGAAATGACATCGTACTCCACCAGGAAATGACATCGTACAGTACTCCACCGGGAAATGAAATCATACTGTACTACACCAGGAAATAACATCATACTGTACGCCACCAGGAAAATGACATCATACTGTACTACACCAGGAAAATGACATCATACTGTACTACACCAGGAAATGACATCATACTGTACTACACCAGGAAAATGACATCATACTGTACTACACCAGGAAAATGACATCATACTGTACTACACCAGGAAATGACATCGTACTGTACTACACCAGGAAAATGACATCATACTGTACTACACCAGGAAATGACATCGTACTCCACCAGGAAAATGAAAACAACATTTTCAATACCATAGAAATAATTAAAACAATATGATGGGAGTTATGGTTTCTCATAATAGTACTGTAATATTGTTAGGAATGTTTAGGATGATTCTTTCATGATCCAAAAGGATCAAATCATGTTTTAACACGAAATGGAAAAACTAGAAATGAATCATACAGGAAGTATCTCACTTGTAATTCTACCGTTATCTTGCATTCTACAGGGCCTTATATGTTCACATTTAGTTCAAAGGCCTGATGTGTTTCCATGGGTATGTTTTGTGTACCATCTCACATGTCATCTCTAGAAGACACATAAAGCTACAAACACGATTCGTGAATGTAAATGTATTATTCTGTAATTCAATGATGTGATAATTGTGTACGCATTACACCAATACCGATGTCCTAAAAGGTTTTGTGTACGCTGTAACAATGTGCATTTTGGTGAGTCATTTGAACATTTTTGGAATAAATATACATGCTGAGCAGAACGTGTCATCTTCTCGGAGGAAATAGGATGCATTGCAAAGATAGCATAGCCACTGAATTACAATACCCTGGAAAACACTAAATAAAACCAGCATGCTACAGCTGTTTGCCTGCCATCATTTGAAAATCAGAATTTGGGTAAATCTTTAGATATCCAATATACTATACATTTGTGTGTGTGTGTGTTAAACCGGTATTAATTTGGCCTAGCATGCCAGGTTACAGGCTACTGATTTAAGGGTGATTTTTTTTTGTGTGTGGGGGGGGGGGCTTTCAGCTCAAGGTTCAGACAGCGATAGCCCACCTTCTTCATTATATAGTGTCTGTGAGGCAAGGTGCTGCACTACTTGTCCTGAAAAATAACATCTGTTCCATGCATTGAACACAGCATACAGAACATGCAAGCATATGCAGGTTTAATTTTAAGAGGTAAGCAATGCTGGGGCTTCGCGTGTTACAGGATGTGTCTGTGTATTGACTTATGTGTCATGGACAGTGACACATACCTTTTAGCAAAAGCATCACTTTCTGTGGCTTATTCAATGATACTACACGTAACTGGCAAAGTAAAGGAAACACTTGAATAAATTAGGGATACAGAGTATATTGAAAGCAGGTGCTTTTACACCAGGTGTGGTTCCTGACTTAATGAAGCAATGAACATCCCATCATGCTTAGGGTCATGTATAAAAATGCCCAGTTGCCCATTATCTTGGCTACCATGGCTAGAAGAAAACATGTCAGTGACTTTGAAAGAGGGGTCTCAAAGGAGCATAGGGGGTTTAAAGGGTGTGTGTGTGTGTGTGTGTGTGTGTGTGTGTGTGTGTGTGTGTGTGTGTGTGTGTGTGTGTGTGTGTGTGTGTGTGTGTGTTCGTGCGTGTGCGTTTGTGTTCATGTGCGTGTGCATGTGTGTGTGTGTGTGTGTGTGTGTGTGTGTGTGTGTGTATGTGGTTTTGCTATCATTTTGGGGAACAGATGGAAAAACAAGGACAATTCACTGATCTCCACAAGGGTAAGGCTTAGGGGTTAGGTTTACAATTAGAGTTAGCCTTCAAATTTAAATTAGGTTTTAGGTTTAGTCAATTCAAATCAAATCAAGTTTTATTGGTCACATACCTGTATTTAGCAGATGTTATTGTGGGTGTAGCGAAATGCTTGTGTTTCTAGCTCCGACAGTGCACTAATATCTAACAGTAATATCTAACAATTTCACAACAGTACACACAAATCTAAAGTACAGGAATGGACTTAGGAATATCTAAATATTTGGGCGAGCAATGACAGAGCGGCATAGACTAAGATACATTGAAATAGGATAGAATACAGTATTTACATATGAGTAATGCAAAACAACTAAACATTATTAAAGTGACTAGTGTTCCATTACTAAAGTGGCCAGTGATTCCAAGTCTATGTATATAGGTCAAAAGCCTCTAATCTGCTAGTGATGGCAATTTAACAGTATTTAACAGTCTGATTGCATTGAGATAGAAGCTGTTTTTCAGTCTCTCAGTCCCAGCTTTGATGCACCTTGCCTTCTAGATGATAGAGTGGTGAACAGGCAGAGGCTAGGTTGGTTGATGTCCTTGATTATCTTTTTGGCCTTCCTGTGACATCGGGTGCTGTAGGTGTCCTGGAGGGCAGGTAGTTTGCCCCTGGTGATGCGTTGGGCAGACCGCACCACCCTTTGGGTGATACAGGTTGTGATACAGCCTGACAGGATGCTCTCAATTGTGCATCTGTAAAGGTTTGTGAGGGTTTCAGGTGCCAAGACACATTTTGTCAGCCTCCTGAGGTTGAAGAGACACTGTTGCGCCTTCTTCTCCACACTGTCTGTGTGGGAGGACCATTTCAGTTTGTCAGTGATGTGTACGCTTTTTCCACTGCGGTCCCATCAATGTTGCTAGGGGGTTCTCCCTATGCTGTTTCCTGAAGTCCACGATCAGCTCCTTCATTTTGTTGACATTGAGTGAACGGTTATTTTCCTGGCACTACACTCCCAGGGCCCTCACCTCCTCCCTGTACTGTTGTGTCGTCTGCAAATTTGATGATTGAGTTGGAGGCATGTGTGGCCACCCAGTCATGGTTGAACAGGAAGTACAATAGTGGGCTGAACACACATCCTTGTGGGACCCAGTATTGAGTATCAGCAAAGTGAAGGTTCTTTTTTCTACCTTCACCACTTGGGGGTTTTCCGTCAGGAAGTCCAGGACCCAGTTGCACAGGGCGGGGTTCAGACCCAGGGCTTCAAGCTTGTAGTGAACTATGGTGTTAAATGCTGAGTTATTGTCAATGAACAGAGTTCTTACATAGGTATTCCTCTTGTCCAGATGGGATTGGGCGATGGTAGTGCGATGGTGATTGCATTGTCTCTGGATCTATTGGGGCGGTAAGAACATTGAAGTGCGTCTAGGGTGTCAGGTAAGGTAGAGGTGATATGATCCTTGACTAGTCTCTCAAAGCACTTCATGATGACAGAAGTGAGTGCTACGGGACGATAGTCATTTAGTTCAGTTACCTTTTCTTTCTTGGGTACAGGAACAATGGTGGTTTGAATATGTTCGTAAACACTCCAGCCAGCTGGTCTGCATATTCTCTGAGGACGTAGCTAAGGATGCCGTCTGGGTCAGCATCCTTATGAGGGTTAACACTCTTAAAAGTTTAAATCACGTTGGTCAAGAAGAAAGAGAGCCCACACTCACCTCTGCGTCGGTGGTGTTATCCTGAAAGTTGGCGAGGAAGGTGTTTTAGCTTGTCCGGAAGCAAGACGTTGGTGTCGGCAGTGTGGCTGGTTTTCCTTTTGTAGTTCATAATTGTCTGTAGACCTTGCCACATACGTCTCGTGTCTGAGCCGTTGAATTGCGACTTCACTTTGTCTCTATACTGACTTTTTGCCTGTTAGATTGCCTTACGGAGAGAATAACTACACTGTCACCTTACCATGGTTAAATGTGATGGTTCGCGCTTTCAGTTTGCTGCCATCTATCCATGGTTTCTGGTTAGGGTAGGTTTTAATAGTCACAGTGGGTTCAACATCTCCTATACACTTCCTGATAAACTCAGTCACCGTATCAGTGTATTCGTTGATATTACTCTCAGAGGCTACCCCGGAACATATCCCAGTCCACGTGATCAAAACAATGTTGATGTGTGAATTCTGATGGGTTAGACCAGCGTTGAATAGTCCTGAGCCCGGGAACTTCCTATTTGAGATTCTGCCTATAGGAAGGGAGGAGCAAAATGGAGTCGTTATCAGATTTGCCAAAATGAGGACGGGGCGGGCCTTGTAGGCATCCCAGAAGTTGGAGTAGCAGTGGTCGAGTATTTTAGCAGTGAGAGTACAATCATTGTGTTCATTGAACTTCGGCAGCCTTTTTCTCAAATTTGCTTTGTTAAAATCCCCAGACACAACGGCCTCAGTATATATGGTTTCCAGTTTGCATAAAGTCCAATGATGTGCTTTGAGGGCTTTTGTGGTATCGGCCTGAGAGGGGATATACATGGCTGTGACTATAACCAGAGAGAATTCAATTGGGAGGTAATAGGGTCGGCCTTTGATTGTGAGGTATTCTAGGTCGGGTAAATAAAAGGACTTGAGTTCCTGTATGTTATCACAATCACACTATGAGTTGTTAATCATGAAACATACACCCTCGCCCTTCTTCTTCCCAGAGATATATTTATTCCTGTCTGCGCCATGAAATGAGAACCAAACTATCTGGATAGACTCAGACAGTATATCCCGAGAGGGCCATGTTTCCGTGAAACATGGTATGGTACAATCCCTGATGTCTCTCTGGAAAGAAATCCTCGCCTTGAGGTAGTCAACTTTTTTATCCAGAGACTGAACATTAGCGAGTAATATACTCGGAAGCGGTGGGTGGTGTGCACGCCTCCTAAGTCAGACTAGAAGACCACTCTGAGTACCTCTCCTCTGCCACCGGTGTTTTGGATCAGCCTCTGGAATCTTTTAAATTGCCCTGGGGGGTACGAACAAAGGATCTGATTCGGGAAAGTCGTATTTCTGGTTGTAATTCTGGTAGTGCTGGTGAGTTTCCACCGCTCTGACATCCAATAGTTTTTCCCGACTTTATCTAATAACGCAAAAAAATTCTGGGCTAATGATGTAAGAAACGACATGTAAAAAAAAAAAAAGTACAGCAACGTTTCCTACGAGCTAGAAGCACGGCAGCTCTCTCTGTCGGCGGCATTTTCATCATTTAGAGTTACAGTTAGAGTTAGAGTTAAGGGTTAGGTTTAAGGTTAAAGCTTAAAGTTAGGTTTAGCGATTAGGGAAAACAGGATTTTGAATGGGAATCTATTTTTTGGTCCCCACAACATGTGTGTGTTGTGTATCTCAGTCAACATATCTAAATCCAATTGAACACTTATGGGAGATTCTGGAGTGGTGCTGAGACAGCATTTTACATCACTATCAGCAAAACACCAAATTATGGAATTTCTTGTAGAGGAATGGTCTTGCATCCCTCCAATAGAGTTCCAGACACGGGTACGATCTATGCCAAGGTGCATTGAAGCTGTTCTGGTGGCTTGTGGTGGCCCACCGCCTTATTAAGACACTTTATGTTGGGGTTTCCTATATTTTGGCACATACCTGTACAGTATGTTGTCTGTGAACATACTTAAACGCAACCTGAACTTTAGGTGACCCGTTTGCACAGCTTTATGAAACAGAGCTGTGCCCGTCATTATTCCTTCAGCCAACTGCAGAGATTTTATTGAGTCCTGAAGCTTATATTAAGTGGTGAATCAGGTGTTGTAGAATGAGCCATTGATTTAGTCCTGACGTTGGTATTAAGTATCAGGTCTTGTAGAATGAGCCATGATTTCAAATGGTCTCCTACTGTAGAGTGCCACCGTAAAAAATGGCATGCTACAGATTCTGATACACGCTAAGCATAACACTAAATCCCCAGTGCACCCACCCACTGTGTGAATAAATGCCATTCTAGTGTGTCTGGAAAATATAAAATCCCCGGGGACCAGATGTCCTCTTCGGCAACGGGAGAGAATTTAGGAGGTGACAGTCACATGGGCGACAAGGTGTCACGCTCCAGTAGATGCATTATTTAATTACATTACTGTCACAACGCAATCAGCTATCTGCCTGTCATAAGCCCTTACCTGGCATATCAGTTCTTGAATAATGGAGGAAGGATGGTGGTGGTGTTGAGGGTCATGGGTGGTGGTGGGGGGTGATGGTGGTGTTGAGGGTGGTGGTGGTGGGGGGTGGTGGTGGTGGTGGGGGGTGGTGTTGGTGGGGGATGGTGGTGGTGGTGGGGGTGATGGTGGTGGTGGTGGTGGTGGGGGTGTGGTGTTGGTGGGGGATGGTGGTGTTGAGGGTGGTGGTGGGGAGATGGTGGTGTTGAGGGTGGTGATGGCGGGGTGGGGCGGTGGTGGTGTTGAGGGTGATGGTGGTGGTGGGGGTGATGGTGGTGTTGAGGGTGGTGGTGGTGGGGGGTGATGGTGCTGGTGGTGGGGGGGGTGGTATTGGTGGGGGGATGGTGGTGTTGGTGGGGGGGGGTGGTGGTGGTGGTGGTGGTGGTGGGGGATGGTGGGTGGTGGTGGGGGGATGGTGGTGTTGAGGGTGGGGTGGTGGTGGGGGGGATGGTGGTGTTGAGGGTGGTGGTGGTGGGGTGGTGATGGTGGTGGTGGTGGTGTGGGGGGTGATGGTGGTGGTGGGGGTGATGGTGGTGGTGTTGAGGGTGATGGTGGTGGTGGGGGGGGTGATGGTGGTGGTGGTGGTGATGGTGGAGGTGTTGGTGGGGGTGATGTTGGTGGTGGGGGGTGATTTTGGTGGTGGTGTTGGTGATGGTGGTGGGGGGTGATGGTGGTGTTGAGGGTGATGGTGGTGGTGGGGGTGTTGAGGGTGATGGTGGTGTTGAGGGTGATGGTGGTGTTGAGGGTCATGGTGGTGATGGGGGTGTTGAGGGTGATGGGGGTGTTGAGGGTCATGGTGGTGATGGGGGTGTTGAGGGTGATGGGGGTGTTGAGGGTCATGGTGGTGATGGGGGTGTTGAGGGTGATGGGGGTGTTGAGGGTCATGGTGGTGATGGGGGTGTTGAGGGTCATGGTGGTGATGGTGGTGTTGAGGGTCATGGTGGTGATGGGGGTGTTGAGGGTGATGGTGGTGATGGGGGTGTTGAGGGTCATGGTGGTGATGGGGGTGTTGAGGTTCATGGTGGTGATGGGGGTGTTGAGGGTGATGGGGGTGTTGAGGGTCATGGTGGTGATGGGGGTGTTGAGGGTCATGGTGGTGATGGGGGTGTTGGGGGTGTTGAGGGTCATGGTGGTGATGGGGGTGTTGAGGGTGATGGGGTGTTGAGGGTGATGGTGGTGATGGGGGTGTTGAGGGTCATGGTGGTGATGGGGGTGTTGAGGGTCATGGTGGTGTTGGTGGTGTTGAGGGTGATGGGGGTGTTGAGGTTCATGGTGGTGATGGTGGTGTTGAAGGTGATGGGGGTGTTGAGGGTCATGGTGGTGATGGTGGTGGTGTTGAGGGTGATGGGGGTGTTGAGGGTCATGGTGGTGATGGTGGTGTTGAGGGTGATGGTGGTGTTGAGGGTCATGGTGGTGATGGGGGTGTTGAGGGGGTCATGGTGAGGGTGATGGGGGTGTTGAGGGTCATGGTGGTGATGGGGTGTTGAGGGTGATGGTGGTGTTGAGGTCATGGTGGTGATGGGGGTGTTGAGGGTGAAATATCACCGATAATATTTTGTTGGGGATGTTAAATACTTTTTCTCTCATGACTAACTATCAGGAAGTTTGAAAAGACAAGGCTGAGTGGGCGGGGAGCTTATATTTATGAGCTCGCCTTGACTGACAGCTCTTTAAAACGCCTATGCAGTGAGCAGTGTTGCAGACAATGATCTCAATAAAATTTTGTGACAGCGTCTCAAACCACATTGAAATTGCATCAACGACGTAAGAAAAAAAATGATACATCTTCCGTTTGGCATGTCTCTTGTGATGCGGTTCACATCAGGCACTGACTGATGTGTTGACATGACAACTGCGTCAGTGTTTTGAATGACCCTTCCCCCCCTTTTGTTCCATGCTGGCTGAAGACGTAGCCAGTGACTAGTTAACACCAGACACAGATGAAGACCTAGATAGTCATGAACTAGCTAACACCAGACACAGATGAAGACCTAGATAGTCAGGAACTAGCTAACACCAGACACAGATGAAGACCTAGATAGTCAGGAACTAGCTAACACCAGACACAGATGAAGACCTAGATAGTCAGGAACTAGCTAACACCAGACACAGATGAAGACCTAGATAGTCAGGAACTAGCTAACACCAGACACAGATGAAGACCTAGATAGTCAGGAACTAGCTAACACCAGACACAGATGAAGACCTAGATAGTCAGGAACTAGCTAACACCAGACACAGATGAAGACCTAGATGGTCAGGAACTAGCTAACACCAGACACAGATGAAGACCTAGATAGTCAGGAACTAGCTAACACCAGACACAGATGAAGACCTAGATAGTCAGTAACTAGCTAACACCAGACACAGATGAAGACCTAGATAGTCAGGAACTAGCTAACACCAGACACAGATGAAGACCTAGATAGTCAGGAACTAGCTAACACCAGACACAGATGAATACCTAGATAGCCAGGAACTAGCTAACACCAGACACAGATGAAGACCTAGATGGTCAGGAACTAGCTAACACCAGACACAGATGAAGACCTAGATAGTCAGTAACTAGCTAACACCAGACACAGATGAAGACCTAGATGGTCAGGAACTAGCTAACACCAGACACAGATGAAGACCTAGATGGTCAGGAACTAGCTAACACCAGACACAGATGAAGACCTAGGTAGTCAGGAACTAGCTAACACCAGACACAGATGAAGACCTAGATAGCCAGTAACTAGCTAACACCAGACACAGATGAAGACCTAGATGGTCAGGAACTAGCTAACACCAGATACAGATGAAAGGGAGAGATACAGTGAAATCGGAAAGTATTCAGACCCTTTCACTTCTTCCTCATTTGGTTACGTTACGGCCTTATTACGGCCTTATTCTAAAATGGACTAAATTGTTTTTTTTCCCTCATCAATCTACACACAAATCAAATCAAATCATAGTATATACGTATATACAGCAACATTTTTTGTAGATGTTATTGCAGGAGTAATGACATGCTTGTGTTCCTAGCTCCAACAGTGCAGTAGTATCTAACAATTCACAACAATACACACAAATCTAAAAGTAAGAAAATGGAATTAGGAAATATATACCTATTAGGATGAGTAATGTCAGCGTGTCAGTGACTAAAATACAGTAGAATAGAATACAGTCTATACTTATATGAGATGAGTAAAGCAGTACGTAAACATTATTAAAGTCACTAGTGTTCCGTTATTAAAATGGCCAGTGATTCCATGTCTATGTACAGTACCAATCAAAATTTTGGACACACCTACTTTTTTATTTATTTTTACTATTTTCTACATTGCAGAATAATAGTGAACACATCAAAACGGTGAAATGACGCATTTGGAATCATGTAGTAACCAAAAAAGTGTTAAACCAATCAAAATATATAGATTCTTTATAGATTCTTTAAAGTAGCCAGCCTTTGCCTTGATACATGCTTTACACACTGTTGGCATTCTCTCAACCAGCTTCACCTGGAATGCTTTTCCAACAGTCTTGAAGGCGTTCCTACATATGCTGAGCACTTGTTGGCTGCTTTTCCTTCACTCTGCGGTCCATCTCAATCCAAACCATCTCAATTGGGTTGAGGTCAGGTGGTTGTGGAGGCCAGGTCCTCTGATGCAGGCCAGGTACTCTGAAGTAACTCTGGGTTAACTCTGAGAGCCAGTTTCATCATAGTGCTTGATGTTTCTTTAAACTGCATTTGAAGAAACTCAAAGTTTGACTGAACTTCATGTCTTAATGTAATGATTTGAGATGTTCTTGCCATAATATGGACTTGGTCTTTAACCAAATAGGGATATCTTCTGTATATCACCCCTACCTTGTCAACACAACTGATTGGCTCAAATGCATTAAGAAGGAATTAGATGTCTCAAATGAACTTTTACCAAGACACACCTGTTAGTCAAATGGAATACATTTCAACTATCTCATGAAGCTGGTTGAGAGAATGTGAAGTGTGTGCAAAGCTGTCATCGAGGCAAAGGGTGGCTACTTTGAACAATCTCAAATATAAAATATACTTTGTAGAACACTTTTTTGGTTACCACATGATTCCATATGTGTCCTTTCATAGTTTGTATGTCTTCACTATTATTCTATAATGTAGAAAATAGTAAAAAATAAAGAAAAACCATTGAGTGAGTAGGGGTGTCCAAACTTTTAACTGGTACTGTGTATAGGGCAGCAGCCTCTAAGGTGCAAGGTTGAGTAACTGTGTGGTAGCTGGCTAGTGATGGCTATTTAACAGTATGATGGCCTTGTGATAGAAGCTGTTTTTCAGTTTCTCGTTCCCAGCCTTGATGCACCTGTACTGACATCGCCTTCTGGATGATAACAGGGTGAACAGGCCGTGGCTTCGGTGGTTGATGTCCTTGATGATCTTTTTGGACTTCCTGTGACATCGGCTGCTGTATGTGTTGATGAATGTGTTGGAGGTGTGCGTGTCCAAATCAAATCAAATCAAATTTTATTTGTCACATACACATGGTTAGCAGATGTTAATGCGAGTGTAGCGAAATGCTTGTGCTTCTAGTTCCGACAATGCAGTAATAACGAACAAGTGATCTAACTAACAATTCCAAAAAAACTACTGTCTTATACACAGTGTAAGGGGATAAAGAATATGTACATAAGGATATATGAATGAGTGATGGTACAGAGCAGCATAGGCAAGATACAGTAGATGATATCGAGTACAGTATATACATATGAGATAAGTATGTAAACCAAGTGGTATAGTTAAAGTGGCTAGTGATACATGTATTACATAAGGATGCAGTCGATGATATAGAGTACAGTATCAACGTATGCATATGAGATGAACAATGTAGGGTAAGTAACATTATATAAGGTAGCATTGTTTAAAGTGGCTAGTGATATATTTACATAATTTCCCATCAATTCCCATGATTAAAGTGGCTGGAGTAGAGTCAGTGTCATTGACAGTGTGTTGGCAGTAGCCACTCAATGTTAGTGGTGGCTGTTTAACAGTCTGATGGCCTTGAGATAGAAGCTGTTTTTCAGTCTCTCGGTCCCAGCTTTGATGCACCTGTACTGACCTCGCCTTCTGGATGACAGCGGGGTGAACAGGCAGTGGCTCGGGTGGTTGATGTCCTTGATGATCTTTATGGCCTTCCTGTAGCATCGGGTGGTGTAGGTGTCCTGGAGGGCAGGTAGTTTGCCCCGGTGATGCGTTGTGCAGACCTCACTACCCTCTGGAGAGCCTTACGGTTGAGGGCGGTGCAGTTGCCATACCAGGCGGTGATACAGCCCGCCAGGATGCTCTCGATTGTGCATCTGTAGAAGTTTGTGAGTGCTTTTGGTGACAAGCCGAATTTCTTCAGCCTCCTGAGGTTGAAGAGGCGCTGCTGCGCCTTCTTCACGATGCTGTCTGTGTGAGTGGACCAATTCAGTTTGTCTGTGATGTGTATGCCGAGGAACTTAAAACTTGCTACCCTCTCCACTACTGTTCCATCGATGTGGATGGGGGGTGTTCCCTCTGCTGTTTCCTGAAGTCCACAATCATCTCCTTAGTTTTGTTGACGTTGAGTGTGAGGTTATTTTCCTGACACCACACTCCCAGGGCCCTCACCTCCTCCCTGTAGGCCGTCTCGTCGTTGTTGGTAATCAAGCCTACCACTGTTGTGTCGTCCGCAAACTTGATGATTGAGTTGGAGGCGTGCATGGCCACGCAGTCGTGGGTGAACAGGGAGTACAGGAGAGGGCTCAGAACGCACCCTTGTGGGGCCCCAGTGTTGAGGATCAGCGGGGAGGAGATGTTGTTGCCTACCCTCACCACCTGGGGCGGCCCGTCAGGAAGTCCAGTACCCAGTTGCACAGGGCGGGGTCGAGACCCAGGGTCTCGAGCTTGATGACGAGCTTGGAGGGTACTATGGTGTTGAATGCCGAGCTGTAGTCGATGAACAGCATTCTCACATAGGTATTCCTCTTGTCCAGATGGGTTAGGGCAGTGTGCAGTGTGGTTGAGATTGCATCGTCTGTGGACCTATTTGGGCGGTAAGCAAATTGGAGTGGGTCTAGGGTGTCAGGTAGGGTGGAGGTGATATGGTCCTTGACTAGTCTCTCAAAGCACTTCATGATGACGGATGTGAGTGCTACGGGGCGGTAGTCGTTTAGCTCAGTTACCTTAGCTTTCTTGGGAACAGGAACAATGGTGGCCCTCTTGAAGCATGTGGGAACAGCAGACTGGTATAGGGATTGATTGAATATGTCCGTAAACACACCGGCCAGCTGGTCTGCGCATGCTCTGAGGGCGCGGCTGGGGATGCCGTCTGGGCCTGCAGCCTTGCGAGGGTTAACACGTTTAAATGTCTTACTCACTTCGGCTGCAGTGAAGGAGAGACCGCATGTTTCCGTTGCAGGCCGTGTCAGTGGCACTGTATTGTCCTCAAAGCGGGCAAAAAAGTTATTTAGTCTGCCTGGGAGCAAGACATCCTGGTCCGTGACTGGGCTGGGTTTCTTCATGTAGTCCGTGATTGACTGTAGACCCTGCCACATGCCTCTTGTGTCTGAGCCGTTGAATTGAGATTCTACTTTGTCTCTGTACTGGCGCTTAGCTTGTTTGATAGCCTTGCGGAGGGAATAGCTGCACTGTTTGTATTCAGTCATGTTACCAGACACCTTGCCCTGATTAAAAGCAGTGGTTCGTGCCTTCAGTTTCACACGAATGCTGCCATCAATCCACGGTTTCTGGTTAGGGAATGTTTTAATCGTTGCTATGGGAACGAGATCTTCAACGCACGTTCTAATGAACTCGCACACCGTATCAGCGTATTCGTCAATGTTGTTGTCTGACGCAATACGAAACATCTCCCAGTCCACGTGATGGAAGCAGTCTTGGAGTGTGGAGTCAGCTTGGTCAGACCAGCGCTGGACAGACCTCAGCGTGGGAGCTTCTTGTTTTAGTTTCTGTCTGTAGGCAGGGATCAACAAAATGGAGTCGTGGTCAGCTTTTCCGAAAGGGGGCGGGGCAGGGCCTTATATGCGTCGCGGAAGTTAGAGTAACAATGATCCAGGGTCTTTCCACCCCTGGTTGCGCAATCGATATGCTGATAAAATTTAGGGAGTCTTGTTTTCAGATTAGCCTTGTTAAAATCCCCAGCAACAATGAATGCAGCCTCCGGATAAATCGTTTCCAGTTTGCAGAGAGTTAAATAAAGTTCGTTCAGAGCCATCGATGTGTCTGCTTGGGGGGGTTATATATACGGCTGTGATTGTAATCGAAGAGAATTCTCTTGGTAGATAATGCGGTCTACATTTGATTGTGAGGAATTCTAAATCAGGTGAACAGAAGGATTTGAGTTCCTGTATGTTTCTTTCATCACACCATGTCACGTTGGCCATAAGGCATACGCCCCCGCCCGTCTTCTTACCAGAAAGATGTTTGTTTCTGTCGGCGCGATGCGTGGAGAAACCCGCTGGCTGCACCGCTTCGGATTGCGTCTCTCCAGTGAGCCATGTTTCCGTGAAGCAGAGAACGTTACAGTCTCTGATGTCCCTCTGGAATGCTACCCTTGCTCGGATTTCATCAACCTTGTTGTCAAGAGACTGGACATTGGCAAGAAGAATGCTAGGGAGTGGTGCACGGTGTGCCCGTCTCCGGAGTCTGACCAGAAGACCGCTTCGTTTCCCTCTTTTTCTGAGTCGTTTTTTTTTTTGGTCGCTGCATGTGATCCACTCCGTTACACTGGTTGTAAGGCAGAACACAGGATCCGCATTGCGAAAAACATATTCTTGGTCGTACTGATGGTGAGTTGACGCTGATCTTATATTCAGTAGTTCTTCTCGGCTGTATGTAATGAAACCTAAGATGACCTGGGGTACTAGTGTAAGAAATAACACGTAAAAAAACAAAAAACTGCATAGTTTCCTAGGAACGCGAAGCGAGGCGGCCATCTCTGTCGGCGCCGGAAGTCCACACAGTCATGGCTGAACAGGGAATAAAGGAGGGGGCTGAGCACGCAACCTTGTGGGGGCACCAGTGTTGAGGATCAGCGAAGTGGAAGTGTTGTTTCCTACCTTAACCACCTCGGGGCGGCCCATCAGGAAGTCCAGGGCCCAGTTGCACAGGGCAGGTTTCAGACCTAGGCCCCTGAGCTTAATGATGAGCTTGGATGGTACTATGGTGTTGAAGACTGAGCTATAGTCGCTGAACAGCATTCTTACGTAGGTATTCCTCTTGTCCAGATGAGATGAGGGCAGTGTGCAGTGTACCCCATAATAACAAAGAAACAGGTTAGACTTTTTTAAATTAAAAAAATAAAGTATCACAGCATAAGTATCTTTGCTTAGATGAGTACTGTAAACTTTTAATGATGTTTTCTGACACCATACAGTCAAATGTTGGCACCATTAGAGTTGGTATCTAGCTATATAAACTATGCCCCTCTGCAAACACACCTTCTTTGATGTTGGTTACAAGGCGGTACTTACAGTATTTAAATTAGGTAAGAAAATCATGTTACCATTGGTGTATTAAAATGAGAGTTAGGGTGATGTCTTCCTGTACCATTAATAATACCAACTCCTGAATGCAAGTGCTTGACATGGGGGAGAGGACCAATGACTTAACTACATCAATATAGAAGCAACAGTCCTTTTTTATACTTTGGTCATCATTCTTTGATCTGGTTTCATCCAAATATCATCCAATTCTATTAAAACATAATATTTTTGGACTGTTCATGACCTTCAAGAGCACTATGCTAATGTGATGACTGCATGAAATGAATGCCTACTCTGAACTGAGTGTGTGGATTAAACAGTCAATAATCATT
The DNA here is from genome assembly GCF_018296145.1 of Oncorhynchus tshawytscha. Classification (NCBI taxonomy): domain Eukaryota; kingdom Metazoa; phylum Chordata; class Actinopteri; order Salmoniformes; family Salmonidae; genus Oncorhynchus; species Oncorhynchus tshawytscha. The sequence goes on from NC_056444.1 coordinate 7,896,366, forward strand.
ATTATATTTATCATAATCTTTCTCCCCTTTGTTTTCCTCCTACTTATCATCATCATCATCACTATACATTATGGAGTTATTGACCATATAGAATGAGAGCACGGTTACCTTTTCAAAGTCGTCATCATCGCCACCATCGTTGCCGTCCATCTTCATCCTCTTCGTCATCACCACCATGTCTATCCCCACAAAAAGGCCATATGGATGTTTACCCTTTCCCTAGCTTTAACCCCCAGCTGAAAAGACATTATCTCATGTCCATTGTATCATTACTGAAATGGCTGGCTCAGTGGCCTGGGCCTAATCACTAGCAGTTCACACATTTTTGTAATAGCTACCTACACCTGGTACTGAATCATCCCCATTCTATTCAATGGTGCATCTAGCATCATTTTAAACATTCCAGGGGGTTCCAGTAATAACACCTCTAGTTGTGGACCATCCCAAACAGTCAGTCAACCCAAACAGGCAGTCAACCCAAACAGGCAGTCAACCCAAACAGGCAGTCAATCCAAACAGGCAGACAACCCAAACAGGCACAACATAGGCTCTTCAGTCTGGCCTTTTAGGACAACGCTAGTGATGGAAGGACAGCTCTGTCTTAAACGGATAGGTCGAAATAACACTGACCCACTCTGCCTGCCTGCAAACCAGCGGCTCGTCTAGGGCACGAACGAGACGAGCGGGATGATAACGGTGGCTCGTCTAGGGCACGAACGAGACGAGCGGGATGATAACACAGCAGTCCCCCCCCCCCATTTGCAGTGAGACTGACTGCTGGTATGGAAACACCTTGGGAGATTAATTTGGCAGCCTAAACCTGAACAGTATACTTACCTCTTCATAGTCAATGATGAAAAGCGTATATAATAGATCCCTCGATGCTAAAGTCAGATAGGATTTGTCCAATCAACAGCGTTGACAATGGGAGTGTATTTTGCATTTCTTGTCTTTTCACAACGGAGACGGGCAGACGGCTGTGTTGTATTACCTCTACCTGAATAGGGAATACAGCCTTCTTCTGCATTCTCAGTGTTATCTTATGCCTAGCCATGAAGCCAGCGCTGAAATGGCCTTGGTTGTCCCTCCTTTCAATTTGATGAATAGGTATTTTCATTTGGATCAGGGGACGGTTGGTATTTCACATTTGAAAGCAGCCACAGGTTATGTTCTATGGGACAGCTTCCTCAAGGTTAGAACAAACTAAGCATGCATTCTGGAATTCTCCGAGTATTGGAGCTGGAGGGAGACAGCATAGTCAGTGTGACATAATGACGACCGCGAGTTGTACAGTAAGTGACATTATGGGCTTCTGGCCAGAGCAATGTGATATGTCATATTTCATTCATTAATAACGTGACAGATACTTTTAACATTAGAGCAACGGACATGTACATGCTTTACTATGCTGTCTGTAACAACGATGATTCAACCAGTGTGTTTTCCCAGTGGGTATGCTACCTGTAACATGCTAATTACTTGGTACACGTATGTATGAGTTAAGTGTCATTATGTATAAATTGAGGGTTATTATTGATCAATTAAGTGTCAAAATGGGTTAATGAGTTAAGTGGATGAGTTCAGTGTCATTATGGATGAGTTAAGTGTCATTATGGATGAGTTAAGTGTCATTATGGATGAGCCGCTGTTAGCGGTTAGCATTTACTGTGTCTATTAGGATAACAACTAAATAAATAAACTGATTAGAAGACAGCTATTTTCACCACTGTACCACCAATGTGTGGAGGTGGTAATTATGCACCTAATAGCTGACAGCCATGTTTGAATGTACACATGCTAAATGTGTGCAGTCAGCTAATTGTAATAATTATATTTCTGTTTTGTACAGAAAAGACTTGCAGGCTGCATCCCCCCAAGTGACAAAATTCATTCAAATCAAGCCATTTGGGGCCTCCTGAGTGGTTCAATCCCTGGTGGTGCGCCTGCCAACCAGGAGACGCATGAGCGGCGCACAATTGGAACAGCGTAGATAGGGGAGGGTTTGGCCGGCAGGGATGTCCATGTCACATCGCGCTCTAGCGACTCCTTGAGGCGTGTTGTGCAAATGCGCTCTGACTTCAGTCGCCAGTGCAGCTGGCTTCCAGGTTAAGCGAGCAGTGTGTCAAGAAGCAGCGAAAAAGTGGGGTCGTGTTTCAGAGGACGCATGGCTCATGACCATTGTCACTCCTGAGTCCGTACGGGAGTTGCAGCGATGGGACTGTAACTACCAATAAGGGGTGAACATTTTTTTTATGTATCTAGCCATCTGACATCATGATGAGGTCAATTAAAAATGGTTTCCTACTTCTTAAGAGTAACTAAGTCTCTGGTATGAGAAACTGATGGCATTCAAAAGTCTTCAATATATTTAATACTCCAAATATATGTTTTAAATATACATTGCATTCGGGAAAGTGTTAATTTTGTTACGTTGCCTTATTAAAAAATGGATTAAATGAAACAATTTCCTCAGCAATCTACACACAATACCCCATACTTACAAATCAAAAACAGGTTTAGATTTTTTTTTAAATGTATTAAAAACAAAAAAACAGAAAAACCTTATTTACACAAGTATTCAGAACCTTTGCTATGAGACCCGAAATTGAGTTCAGGAGCCTCCTGTTTCCATTGATCATCCTTGAGATGTTTTTACAACTTGATTGCAGTCTACCTGTGGTAAATTCAATTGATTGGACATGATTTGGAAAGTCACACACCTGTCTATGTACTACGAAAACCGAGCAACATGTTCATGTTCACCCGAGAGTACTTCCCCTTCGCCTCCCACTGACCCCCAGGGGACACCTTCAACTAGTATGTACCTTATGTATGTACGTACCTTATCAAATATGAATGTTTTTATGTATGTATGTTTTGTATTTTATTTTGTGATACAAACAAAAACAGTAGACAGTAAAAACAGTATGAGCTACACTAACAAATCCCAGTCAACTCTGTTGATATGGCAATCACAAGAGTTACAGTTAAAGTCGGAAGTTTTTACATACACCTTAGACAACTACATTTAAACTCAGGTTTAATCCAAGTAAAAATTCCCTGTCTTCGGTTAGTTAGGATCACCACTTTATTTTAAAACCTCTCTGGGATAGGTGGGACGCAATCGTCCCACCTGGCCAATAGCCAGGGAAAATGCAGAGCGCCAAATTCAAATAAAATACTATAAAAATCGAACTTTCATTAAATCACACATGTAAGATGCCAAATTAAAGCTACACCCGTGAATACAGCCAACATGTCAGATTTCAAAAAGTTTTTTTGGCGAAAGCATAAGATGCTATTATCTGATGATAGCACAAAAGTAAACAAAGAGAGAAGCATATTTCAACCCTGCGGCACGACACAAAACGCAGAAATAAAAATATAATTCATGCCTTACCTTTGATGAGCTTCTTTTGTTGGCACTCCAATTTGTCCCATAAACATCACAAATGGTCCTTTTGTTCGATTAATTCCGTCAATATATATCCAAAATGTCAATTTATTTGGTGCGTTTGATCCAGAAAAACTTGCGCCATGTCACTACAAAATATCTCAAAAGTTACCTGTAAACTTTGCCAAAACATTTCAAACTACTTTTGTAATCCAACTTTAGGTATTTTTAAACATTAATAATGGATCAAATTGAAGACGGGATGATCTGTGTTCAATACAAAAAGAAAACAACCTGACGCAACTTTTCTGGTCATGCGCCTCTCTCAAACAGTCCACTTCAAGTGACTCTCATTCCAGATGGCCGTACTTCTTCATTTACACAAAGGAAAAACCTCAACCAATTTCTAAAGACTGGTGACATCCAGTGAAAGTGGTAGGAACTGCAAACAAGTCCCTTAAAAATCTGGTTTCCCAATGAATACACATTGAAAAGACAGACACCTCAAAAAAAATATCTGAATGGTTTGTCCTCTGTGTTTTGCCTGCTACATAAGTTCTGTTATACTCACAGACATGATTCAAACAGTTTTAGATACTTCAGAGTGTTTTCTATCCAAATATAATAATATGCATATCTTATATTCTGGGGATAAGTAGCAGGCAGTTGAATTTGGGCACGCTATTTATCCAAAAGTGAAAATGCTGCCCCGTATCCCGAAAAAGTTTTAAGAATGTTAAAAATGAATGTGAAATGTCAGAATAATAGTTGAGAGAATATATTATTTATTTCAGCTTTTATTTCTTTCATCACATTCCCAGTGGGTCAGAAGTTTACAGACACTCAATTAGTATTTGGTAGCATTGCCTTTAAATTGTTTAACTTGGGTCAAACGTTTCGGGTAGCCTCCCACAAGCTTCCCACAATACGTTGGGTGAATTTTGGCCCATTCCCCCTGACAGAACTGGTGTAACTGAGTCAGCTTTGTACACGCACACGCTTTTTCAGTTCTGCCCACAAATTTTCTATAGGATTGGGGTCAAGGCTTTGTTATGGCCACTCCAATACTTTGACTTTCTTGTCATTAAGCCATTTTGCCACAACTATGGAAGTATGCTTGGGGTCGTTGTCCATTTGGAAGACCCATTTGCGACCAAGCTTTAAGTTTAAGTTGTCTTGAGATGTTATCTCAATATATCCACAGAAATTTTCGTCCTCATGATGCCATCTATTTTGTGAAGTGCGCCAGTCCCTCATGCAGCAAAGCATCCCCCAACATGATGCTGCCACCCCCGTGCTTCACGGTTGGGATGGTGTTCTTTGGCTTGCAAGCCTACCCCCTTTCCTCCAAACATAACGAAGGTCATTATGGCCAAACAGTTATATTTTTGTTTCATCAGAACATAGGACATTTCTCCAAGAAGTACAATCTTTGTCCCCATTTACAGTTGCAAACCATAGTCTGGCTTTTATTCATGGTGGTTTTGGAGCAGTGGCTTCTTCCTTGCTGAGTGGCCTTTCAGGCTATGTCGATATAGGACTCATTTTACTGTGGATATAGATACTTTTGTACCTGTTTCCTCCAGCATCTTCACAAGGGCCTTTGCTGTTGGTCTGTTGGTCTGTCTCTAGGAGACAGAACGTGTCTCCTTCCTGAGCGGTATGACGGCTGCGTGGTCCCATGATGTTAATACTTGCGTCCTATTGTTTATACAGATGAACGTGGTACTTTCAGAAGTTTTGAAAATGCTCCCAAGGATGAACCAGACTTGTGGAGGTCTACAATTATTTTAGTTTTAGTTTTTTTCTGATTTATTTAGATTTTCCCATGATGTTAAGCAAAGAGGCACTGAGATTGAAGGTAGGCCTTGAAATACATCCACAGGAACACTTCCAATTGACTCAATAGCCTATCAGAAGCTTCTAGAGCCATGACATCATTTTCTGGAATTTTCCAAGCCTTTTAAAGGCACAGTCAACTTAGTGTATGTTAATTTCTGGCCCACTGTAATTGTGATACAGTGAATTATAAGTGAAATAATCTGTCTGTAAACAATTGTTGGAAAAATGACTTGTGTCATGCACAAAGTAGATGTCCTAACCGACTTGCCAAAACTATAGTTTGTTAATAATACATTTGTGGAGTGGTTGAAAAACAACTTTTAATGACTCCAACCTAAGTATATGTAAACTTCCGACTTCAACTGTATTTTAGTACGGTGAATGAAAGAAAATGTATTATTTAATGTCTTCTACATTTTCCATGCTTTATTTATCCTAGAGTGTGATAATTTCAGTAAGTAATACTTTGCTTTAGCTCAGATGTGATCACCCCATAAATCTGTAAGAATCAAGCTAAATGAAATTATGCTCATGCTTGTCTTACTCGACATGTAAGGATATGGTTTGCACAAATGCATCTTCTATGTAAGGTCCGGCAGTTTGCAGTGCATGTCAGATCAAAAACCAAGTCATGAGGTCGAAGAAATTGTCCATAGAGCTCCGAGACAGGATTGTGTCGATGCACAGATCTGGGGAAGGGTACCAAAAAATGTCTGCAGCATTGAAGGTCCCCAATAACACACTGCCTCCATCATTCTTAAATGGAATAAGTTTGGAAACACTGAGACTCTTCCTAGAGCTGGCCGTCCGGACAAACTGAGGAATCAGTAGAGAAGGGCCTTGGTCAGGGAGGTGACCAAGAACCCAATGGTCACTCTGACAGAGCTCTAGAATTCCTCTGTGAAGATGGGAGAACCTTCCAGAAGGACAACCATCTCTGCCGCACTGCACCAATCAGGCCTTTATTGTACGGGCAAGAGGCACCTAAAGATTCTCAGACCATGAGAAACAAGATTATCTGGTCTGATGAAACCAATGAGGGAAAGATAAACGGAGCAAAGTACAGAGAGATCCTTGATGAAAACCTACTCCTGACTGTTCAGGACCTCAGACTAGGGCAGAGGTTCACCTTCCAACAGGACAACAACCCTATGCATTGAATGGCCCAGCAAGAGCCCGGACTTGAACCCGATCAAACATCTCTGGAGAGACCTGAAAATAGCTGTGCTTCAATGCTCCCCATCCAACGTGACAGAGCTTGAGAGGATCACCGGAGAATAATGGGAGAAACTCCCCAAATACAGGTGTACCAAGCTTGTAGCATCATACCCAAGAACACTCGTGGCTGTAAAGGCTCTGAATACTTACAGTGGGGCAAAAAAGTATTTAGTCAGCCACCAATTGTGCAAGTTCTCCCACTTAAAAAGATGAGAGAGGACTGTAATTTTCATCATAGTTACACTTCCACTATGACAGACAAAATGAGAGCGAAAAAAATCCAGAAAATCACATTGTAGGATTTTTAATGAATTTATTTGCAAATTATGGTGGAAAATGACCTCTGTCATTGCCAACACTGTATGTAAATGTAATATATATATATTTTTTTATATACATTTGCAAAAATTCATGAAAACCTGTTTTTGCTTTGTCATTATGGGGTATTGTGTGTAGATTGGTGAGGAAAGAAAAAACAAACAATTTAATCCATTTTAGAATAAGGCTATAATGTAAAAAAAATTGGAAAAAGTCAAGAGGTCTGAAAACCTTCCAAATGCACTGTATGTACACCAAAGAGCTATCAAACTAGAACAACTTTTTTTTGTTTGATATGAACCAGAAAAAAGAGTGAGTGAGATCTCTGGTTTCCTCTTCCGTTTCTGGCTAGGCTTCAGACCACGTTCTACACCTGCACACACACACTCAACATTAATTAGAGCAAGATCTTTTTGGAAACCAACGATTGGCCTAGAAAACTATATGCCAAAGCTCAGAACAGTTGTCCTGTTTGAGAGAGTGTTAGAAAAGAAGTCTGTGTTAGAAAATAAGTCTGTCTTGAACACAACACTATGATTTTGCCTTCAATCATGATGTTTCAATGCTTAAATTAGATCCCGCTAACGGGATCGATATGACAACAGCCAGTGAAAGTGCAGGGCGCCAAATTCAAAACAACAGAAAACCCATAATTAAAAATCCTCAAACATACAGGTATTTCACACCATTTTAAAGATATACTTCTTGTTAATCCCACCACAGTGTCAGATTTCAAGTAGGCTTTACGGCGAAAGCACCACAAATGATTGTCACAGAAAAACACAGCCATTTTTCCAGCCAAAGAGAGGAGTCACAAAAATCAGAAATAGAGAGAGAATTAATCACTAACCTTTGATGATCTTCATCAGATGACACTCATAGGACTTCATGTTATACAATACATGTATGTTTTATTCGATGAAGTTCATATTTCTGTAAAAAAAATCTCAGTATACATTGACGCGTTATGTAATTTCAAAAACAAGTGTTAAACATGCAACTTTAGATAAACTTCTCCTTAATGCAACTGCTGTGTCAGATTTCAAAAAAGCTTTACGGAAAAAGCAAAACATGCAATATTCTGAGTACGGCGCTCAGAACCCAAACAAGCCATACAGATACCCACCATATTGTGCAGTCAACGGAAGTCAGAAATAAAATTATAAATATTCAATTACCTTTGATAATCTTCATCAGAATGCACTCCCAGGAATCCCAGTTCCACAATAAATGTTTGTTTTGTTCGATAATGTCCATCATTTATGCCCAAATAGCTCCTTGTTAGCACATTTGGTAAACAAATCCAAACTCATGAAGAAAAAGTTCCGTTACAGTTTGTAGAAACATGTCAAACGATGTATAGAATCAATCTTTATTATCTTCAATAATGTTCCAACCGGAGAATTCCTTTGTCTGTAGAAAAACAATGGAACAGAGCTCGCTCTCACGTGAACGAGCGTCACGTGCTCAAGGCATTCTGGCAGACATCTGACTCATTCCCCTCTCATTCGCCCCCACTTCACAGGAGAAGCATCAAACAAGGTTCTAAAAACTGTTGACATCTACTGGAAGCCTTAGGAAGTGCAACATGACCGATTTCCCACTGTATCGTCAATAGGGAATGAGTTGAAAAACGACCAATCTCAGATTTTCCACTTCCTGGTTGGATTATTTCTCAGGGTTTTACCTGCCATATGAGTTCTGTTATACTCACAGACATCATTCAAACAGTTTTAGAAACTTCAGAGTGTTCTCTATCCAAATATATTAATAATATGCATATATTAGGCAGTTTACTCTGGGCACCTTATTCATCCAAGCTACTCAATACTGCCCCCAGCCATAAGAAGCTAACCTGCAGGGTGATGGCTGAAAAAGCCCTATTGAGCTGAGTGAAGAGAACATTATGAAACAAATCACATCCCATTTCATTTTTGTACAATCAACAATTATGTAGACCTAATCATGTATCATTTGACATGGCAGATTTTTGACCACTATCTGTTCTGAAGTCAACAACCATTTTTTGTTCTGACCAAGGTAAGTTGCCTGCTATGTTACCCGTTTATATAGAAAACATTTGAACGGCCCTATCTGACAGATGAAAAAATAACATGGATTCAACAATGACCAAGTGCTTTTCAGGTGGACAATCCTTTATAATAAATCTCTCTGTGCAAACAGAACTTTTCCAATCAACAGCCTTGATTCTTTAAGTTCAGCTTTTTGTGTTTATCTACTACCCAAAGAAGGGATTCAGCTGGCAGCCTTATACCGCATTTCGTCTTATTAACGTCCTACAAACTAACTCTGAAATGGCCTTGAATTCTCACTCTTCAATTTGATGAATACCTCTACATTTCACCTAGTTGACACTGCATTAGTCACATTCATTTGACATTTTTTAAACTAAATTCAGCTCTGTGAAAATGTACTCCTTTCTAAAAAAGCCTTTGCTGTTTTCCAACACTGTTACTGTTTTCCCACCGCAAGTTCGATGTAGACCTCCATACTGTTATGGTAATGTTTTAGCAGCTCCATTTCGTGAGGCACTTTCACCTCTGTGAAAGCTACTGACATATTTGGCGGGTTTGGGTACAACTGTGGGAACCCCATAGGAAGCCTCCGAGAAGAAACTTCTCATGTTTCTGTATGTTTGTTATGAATTGTCCATCTGTCTTCCCATTATTCATTCATCCTGTTAAGGACTTTGAGGGCAACAACAAGTCGTCAACCTCAAATGACGAGGCGTAGTCACCCTCAATTTGAAGCCACATTTAATTGCAGTTGATTGGGTCTGTAATGGACATTATTGTGCTTGTGCGAGGGTTTCTGGCCAGTCCGCTTGCTTGACCTGGAAGATTTGACCCCATTTACGTTTTTTTCTGTTGAGCTGAAGTACAATATAATGTTGTTTTTTTTAAAGACAAATATCAGTCCAAATAATAACTGTCTTGGAGGTATCAGCACTGCAAATGAAGGAGTTGATTGTTGCCAAGCGCGAGGGCCATTAATAATGAGTAATGAAGTGTCTGAGCTTATCGTAACCTTCAACCTTGTCACTCGTGTGAAGCTGACTACAAGTCAATTGTGTGCCACTCCAACGGAGCATCATTATCCTCAATCTACACTCTGTGTGGTGCCTGAGTAAACAATCACACGTAACAGCTTGTATCTACATTCTAATTATATCAGACATCTTATTAAAACCTGTTCCGTTGAATTATACAATCAAAGATGGACACTTAAATCAGTGGGAGAAGAGTGAGACATGCATTGTGGGATTCCTTTCTACTGTGATTATTTTACTTAATAATCTGTATTGTTAAATGGGAAAAGTAGTTAAGTTCATTCTAATAGTATATAACAATAGTATATATACAGTAGCAGTCAACAGTTTGGACACACCTGCTCATTCAAGGGTTTTTCTTTATTTGTACTATTTTCTACATTGTAGTATAATGGTGACGACATCAAAACTATGAAATAACACATATGGAATAACCAAAAAAGTGTTAAACAAATACAAAAAGTTGCCACTAGGGGCAACAGTGAGTGCCACTAGGGGCAACAGTGAGCATGGTGGATGGGCATAAGCATCTGCCTCTGATTGACCAGATTCGAAAGGTTACATGTTTGAATACAGTAGAAGAAAGGTGTCTTTCTATTTGATATCCCAAACCTTAACACTTACCTTAACCATTCAGAGTTAATGGCTAACCTTAACCATTCAGAGTTCATGGCTAACCTTAACCATTCAGAGTTCATGGCTAACCTTAACCATTCAGAGTTAATGGCTAACCTTAACCATTCAGAGTTAATGGCTAACCTTAACCATTCAGAGTTAATGGCTAACCTTAACCATTCAGAGCTGAAGGCTAACCTTAACCATTCAGAGTTAATGGCTAACCTTAACCATTCAGAGTTCATGGCTAACCTTAACCATTCAGAGTTAATGGCTAACCTTAACCATTCAGAGTTCATGGCTAACCTTAACCATTCAGAGTTCATGGCTAACCTTAACCATTCAGAGTTCATGGCTAACCTTAACCATTCAGAGTTAATGGCTAACCTTAACCATTCAGAGTTAATGGCTAACCTTAACCATTCAGAGTTAATGGCTAACCTTAACCATTCAGAGCTGAAGGCTAACCTTAACCATTCAGAGTTAATGGCTAACCTTAACCATTCAGAGTTCATGGCTAACCTTAACCATTCAGAGTTCATGGCTAACCTTAACCATTCAGAGTTAATGGCTAACCTTAACCATTCAGAGTTCATGGCTAACCTTAACCATTCAGAGTTAATGGCTAACCTTAACCATTCAGAGTTAATGAGTTTTTATTTTTTGATTGTGTTATTGACTGTATTCTTGTTTATTCCATGTGTTGTTGTTTGTGTCACTTTTGCTTTATCTTGGCCAGGTCGCAGTTGTAAATGACAACTTGTTCTCAACTAGCCTACCTGGTTAAATAAAGGTGAAATAAAAATGTTTAAAAAAATGTCTTTAACCTTAAGAATTCTGAGTTAATGACTAAACTGAACGCTACCCTTCAACACGTTGGAGTTACAGTAATACGAAAACTTCAATTTAAACACTTCAAAAGTTGACGTTTGGAACAACTTTGAATTGTAATGTTTGAGAAATGTTACACCTGCATTGCTTGCTGTTTGGGGTTTTAGGCTGAGTTTCTGTACAGCACTTTGTGACATCGGCTGATGTGAAAATGGCTTTGTAAATACATTTGTTTAATTGATTGATGTGTGTGGGCGAGAGGGTGTGAGTGGGTGTATGTGTGAGTATGTCTCTATGAATGTGAGAGGGAAGGATGAATGAATATGTGTGGGGGGGCAGGAGAGAATGGGTGTAAGGAGGCGTTGTGTATATGTTGTGTGAGAATGACGGAGAAGGGATGAGTAAGTAGATGTATAGAGAGGTGTAAATGTGTCTGAAAAGAAGGGAGGGGGGCAAGGATGGGAGTTTGGGATAAATTTGGCCTTCGTGGGCAAGGTTGAGTTAAGATGGGAGCTGGGGATAAGCTTGGCTTGGGTGGGCAAGGGTGAGTTAAGATGGGTGGTGGGGATAAGCTTGGCTTGGGTAGGCAAGGGTGAGTTAAGATGGGAGCTGGGGATAAGTTTGGCTTGGGTGGGCAAGGGTGAGTTAAGATGGGAGCTGGGGATAAGCTTGACTTGGGTAGGCAAGGGTGAGTAAAGGTGGGAGGTGGGGATATGGTTGGCTTGGGTGTGGTAAAGCGGGGAGATCTGGGAGGGGGTGGTGGAGAGGGACGGATTTGGTTTAGGAGAGAGAGAGAGAGACACTTATTTATATTACTATGTAATTGTATTTATTTTTTTATGACTTGTAAACCCATTGTAAAATAAATTAGAGTTCTGGACAGATATGGAAAGGATGTTGAATTATTATTATTATTATTCCTAGTTTGTCATTACAACTAATATTTAATGGGGAATGTTTGTGAGAATGAGGCTATATCCGAGGAGATTGAGTTCGGTGAATGGGAGGGCGTCAGACACTTCTCTAAGGTGTGCATGGGGACTCCACTCATTCCATTTCAGTCTTTCGGAGGACCCTCAACCAGCCACTATACTTTCATTTCATTTATAAGGTAATACAAACTGTACTTAAGTGGCACTCAGTACTTAAGTGGTACTCTTTCTGCATCCACAGCTCTTCATGGTAGTCGGAGGTAAAAAGAAGATGTACTTTGCTAAAAGGTTTTTATTTTATATGTCCACACACTCTATATATTGTATGTAATGTATAAATAAATAAATAACTAAAGCAGTTTTAATTTTAAAAGATAAAGATACAAAATCCGTAATTATAAACAACAATGTGATTAATGGCCATTTTAAAATCTTGTATAAATATTTATATAAATCAGAATTAACACAACAGTTTGGACTGATCCTATAGCCTTCTTAGACTCAACAACCCTGGATCAATTATCAACAGACATCATCTCTAAAAACGGAGATCATCCAAGAAGAAATATTAGATACTGTTAAAACATTTGTGTGGGGGGAAAAAAAAAGCACCAGGAATGGATGACTGTCCTTTTCAGCATTTTGGGACAAAGTAGTCCCCCTACTTACACAAATGACAACACACGTCACCCACTTCCTAGATCCATGTATCAAACAGCTATTTCAGTCATATTAAAACCAGGAAAATATAGAGTCTCCTAAAGTTTAATAAACTGTGACAATGAAATAATAACAAAGCCTATAAGAAATAGAATGGCAAAAGTCTCACCAGACTTGATGTATATAAATCAAACAGGGTGTAATAAAAATAGACACTTACAAATACAAGAACATGTTTCAGTTTAATACAATACGCAAAAAAAAACATCAATATAAACTACAATTATAAGCATTGGAGTTAACATGGGGCCAGCATCCCTGTGGAACGCTTTCAACACCTTGTAGAGGCCACGCCCCAACAAAAGAACATGTTTCAGTTTAATACAATACGCAAAAAAAACAAGACACACATTGCTTTCGGAAGTATTCAGATCCCTTGACTTCTCCCATATTTTGTTAGGTTACAGCCTTACTCTAAAATGTATTAAATTGTGTTTTTTTTTCTTCATCAATCTACACGCAATACCCCATAATGACAAAGCGAAAACAAGTTTTTAGAAATGTTTGCTAATTTATAAAATAAATTAAAAATGAAATATCACATTTACATAAGTATTCACACCTTTTACTCAGTACTTTTATGAAGCAACTTGCGATTACAGCCTTGAGTCTTCTTGGGTATGACGCTATAAGTTTGGCAAGCCTGTATTTGGGGAGTTTCTCCCATTCTTCTCTGCAGATCCTATTAAGCTCTGTCAGGTTTGATGGGAGTGTTGCTACACAGCTATTTTCAGGTCTCTTCAGAGATGTTTGATCGTGTTCAAGTCCGGGCTCTGGCTGGGCCACTCAAGGACATGCAGGGACTTGTCCCAAAGCCACTCCTGCATTGTCTTGGCTGTGTGCTTAGGGTCGTGGTCCTGTTGGAAGGTGAACCTTCGCTCCAAGGTCCTGATCACTCCGGAGGAGGTTTTCATCACCGATCCCTCTGTACTTTGTTTTTATTCATCTTTGCCGCGATCCTGACTAGTCTCCCAGTCCCCGCCGCTGAAAAACATCTCCACAGCCTGATCCCGCCACCACCATGCATCACCATAGGAGATGGTGCCAGGCTTCCTCCAGATGTGACACTTGGCATTCAGGCCAAAGAATACAATCTTGGTTTCATCAGACCAGATAATCTTGTTTTTCGTGGTCTGAGAGAATTTAGGTGCCTTTTGGCAAACTCCAAGCGGGCTGTCATGTATCTTTTACTGAGGAGTGGCTTCCGTCTGGCTACTCTGCCGTCTTCCTAAGTCTTAGCTTCTTGAGACGATGGGTTCCCCTACAGGAACTCCACCCCCCCGTTCAGCTGAAATGGTGGCGCAGGGAATGCAAAAATATTCTTTAGAAATATTTAACCTCCACACATTAACAAGTCCAATAACTCAAATGAAAGATAAACACCTTGTTCATCTACCCAGCGTGTCAGATTTTGCCGTCTTCCTAAGTCTTAGGGTCGTTCTAACCTTTCCAGACTTGGAATTGTATCAACTCTCTACCCAAGGCTTTTACTTGTGACATATACTGTAGTTAAATGCACTAAAGATGAACAATGGTTACATATTGAAGATGCACATGTTCATCCCCAGAATCTTTTTATGTGTATATTTTCAAAGGATAAAGCTAAGAACATTAACAATTTCATAGTAAAGAACACTAGAACAATATGGAAGAAAAAGAAAAGTATTCTACAAGAACCAATATCCCTCCCTAGAAACACAACCTTATGGAACAATCCTTGGGTAACTTTTCAGAGTTCACTGATAAATTAGCCCACATGGAAAACTAAAGTCATATAAACTGAAAATTAATTGGTAACAGGAAATACATTTATTACCATGACGAAAGCAGATGGTTTCAAATTCATGCCACTTAAAGTTATCTTTTGGACATCAGAGCATCCTTGAGTGAATCTTATTTGAGTCAGAAAATTGTGTTTTTATGAGAAACGGTATACGAAACCTTGAAGAGAGCATATTGAACTGACAATCTCTTAGAAAAATATAAAAACTATTCAAACTAAGAATGAAAAAGAACTGATGTTGGCACAAGATGGAGGGAAAGTTGGAGAATAACTAACACAATTAGTTAACGAACAGTTACACTTAATCCAGTATAAACTACTGTATTATACAAGAGACACATTTCACAAAATCTACAGCACAATGGCAGAGCCATGTGTGCAAGTGTAAAACTGATAATGACTCAATAGGCTTTCTGGGAATGCTGTGGGCGGAGCTACAAAGTTGGCTCTCAGAAGTATTACCATGTAAACGTTCCTTTAATCCACCTGTCTGCATATTTTTCCAGACCACAGGAGGTTTGTGGCACCTTAATTGGGGAGAACTGGCTCATGGTAATGACTGGTGCAGAATGAGTGGAACGGTATCAAGTACATCAAACACATGGTTTCCAATGAATCAAATGATTTATTATTTAAATATTGAAATAGCATTGGCAACCGAGAAAAACAAATTGATACAATTTTAAGGCCAAGTGGCAAACAATAATGCAGGCACTAGAGCTGGAGGTGTGAGCATGCGAGTCTGGGCAGATAAGATGTAGTCATTGTTTGTGTGCATGTGTAAGTTGTTGTTCGTGTGTATTTTTTTAAATTTTCCTTTATTTATCTAGGCAAGTCAGTTAAGAACAAATTCTTATTTTCAATGACGGCCTGGGAACAGTGGGTTAACTGCCTGTTCAGGAGCAGAACGACAGATTTGTACCTTGTCAGCTCAGGGATAAGTTTTGTAGCTGGAGTAAAAAAAAAGTCTAGTTCTGACTTGAGACTGTGAGAGCTGGTAGGTTTCTTAGTGTATGTATGTCATGATACTCATTTGCTACAACAAGTGGCAACTTTGTTTCAAAGTTTCATCGGCCCCGTAAACACGCTCTGTTACCGTAGAACCGGTCTCAACCATTCGTCTAGTCTTTTTGATCTGAAGGCCCGTCTTTACAGCACAACATTCTAAAACGGCCAAGTTGTCTCGTCTCAGCTGCTGTATCTGAACCGGACTTCAGAGTCACTCGGACCTGTCAAAGTCACAAGGATTTGGTGTCAGAGTGAAGCTGTCCTAATAGGGTCACCTGGACTCCACTCCCACAGCATTGATGATCCCTAATTCGGCCGATCAGCTTGATTTATCCATACAACAGCGGAATGTGGATTAGATTTATAGGGCGAACAGAGATTCCTCTCTGAAGAGAGATAACCGTGCAATTAATGAGACTCCCTATTCCGTCCCCCTGGTCTCGCTCTGATCGTTAGGCTAATGATTTTTCTATATAGTTTTTTTTTACATCTTTGTTCTTCGTAATTGTGTTTTGCCACTGCAATTACCGATCTGATTTGTACAAACAAGCGAGTAGTGGCTTTGCATAGTGGCTTTGTGTTGCTCCCGTCGTGCGTTGCTCCCGTCGTGCGTTGCTCCCGTCGTGCGTTGCTCCCGTCGTGCGTTGCTCCCGTCGTGTTGTTTCATGCCGGCCTGTGTGTTCCGTGTTGGGAAATGCTTCGGACGACACCAGGGGCTCTCCTATTCCTGATACGAGTGCTTTTAATTATCACTCTTTGGTCCTTCCCTCCCTTGTGATGTACGCATCAAATACACCTTGATGGAATCGCTCACTGTCTCTCTATGGCCATCTCCTGATTGAATGCCTTGCACCTTTCCTTAGTCCGACTCTGCCTGCTGCCAGGATCGTTGCAGACAAAATGGTCTTGGCAGACGTGTCTTATCAGATATGCCCCACTCTTCTTTCTCCCCAGGGATGTGCCTTTGCAAAAGGTCTACTTTTTGAAAACATTTTTACTGTTATTTTATCTTATTCATTCAGCAAAATGTCATGTGCTTTTATATGTAGGCTATTAGATAGATTATGTTAGAGATACTGTACTTCATATCAGGAAATCATAGAGATGAAGATCATGTGACCAACCTGAAAATCATGAGAATTGATCAAACAGAAATCGTATAGTTTTGGTGCACACACTCAACAGTTCCAACACAACTGTATGTTAATTGATTAACAATTTTTTGATTTCAAATTGATATTTTTCCAATGGATCGTTTATTTTTAAGAAGAAGAGGACCTATAGACATGGACTATGTCTATCCTTAATGATATATTAAAACCAGCTGAATTCATACTCTTGGAGTAGGTGCTTCCACAATAATGTTGATTTGTACTTACAGCATACAAGGTCAATCATTCAATTTTTTTACACACCAGAATAGGACAATATCCCATTATGTTACCCTGTCAAACGAACAGTCCTGTACGGTGAAGAAAAACCCAGAACAGAAAATAATCACCCACGAAACACAGGTGGGAAAAGGCTACCTAAGTATGATTCTCAATCAGAGACAACTAACGACAACTGCCTTTGATTGAGAATCATACCAGGCCAAACACAAAACACAACATAGAAAAACGAACATAGAAATCCCACCCAACTCACACCCTGACCATACAAAAACAAAGACAATAAAAGAACTAAGGTCAGAACGTGAAAATTAAGCTAAGGATCACTTGTGTTTAAAACATGGCCCGGTTTGATCAATTGCTGTGCTGATCAATGGACAGTTCATTACCTTTGTCAAAATAAAATGTAGCTTAGAGTTATGTTTGTACTTATTTTTGCAATAAAGATGGTGAAGCAAGAATAATACACATTTACAATAGGCCTATTTCAAAAAATACATACAGCATATATATATATATATATAGTGGGGCAAAAAAGTATTTAGTCAGCCACCAATTGTGCAAGTTCTCTCACTTAAGATGAGAGGCCTGTAATTTATCATAGGTACACTTCAACTATGTCAGACAAAATTAGATTTTTTTTTCTCCAAAAAAATCACATTGTAGGATTTTTAAAGAATTTATTTGCAAATTATGGTGGAAAATAAGTATTTGGTCACCTACAAGCAAGATTTCTGGCTCTCACAGACCTGTAACTTCCTCTTTAAGAGGATTCTCTGTCCTCCACTCATTACCTGTATTAATGGTACCTGTTTGAACTTGTTATCAGTATAAAAGACACCTGTCCACAACCTCAAACAGTCACACTCCAAACTCCACTATGGCCAAGACCAAAGAGCTGTCAAAGGACACCAGAAACAAAATTGTAGACTTGCACCAGGCTGGGAATTCTGAATCTGCAATAGGTAAGCAGCTTGGTTTGAAGAAATCAACTGTGGGAGCAATTATTAGGAAATGGAAGACATACAAGACCACTGATAATCTCCCTCGATCTGGGTCTCCACGCAAGTGAATGACCTGCAGAGAGCTGGGACCAAAGTAACAAAGCCAACCATCAGTAACACACTACGCTGCCAGGGACTCAGATCCTGCAGTGCCAGACGTGTCCCCCTGCTTAAGCCAGTACATTTCGAGGCCCGTCTGAAGTTTGCTAGAGAGCATTTGGATGATCCAGAAGAAGATTGTGAGAATGTCATATGGTCAGATGAAACCAAAATATAACTTTTTGTAAAAACTCAACTTGTCATGTTTGGAGGACAAAGAATGCTGAGTTGCATCCAAAGAACCATACCTACTGTGAAGCATGGGGATGGAAACATCATGCTTTGGGGCTGTTTTTCTTCAAAGGGACCAGGACGACTGATCCGTGTAAAGGAAAGAATGAATAGGGCCATGTATCGTGAGATTGAGTGAAAACGTCCTTCCATCAGCAAGGGCATTGAAGATGAAACGTGGCTGGGTCTTTCAGCATGACAATGATCCCAAACACACCGCCCGGGCAACGAAGGAGTGGCTTCGTAAGAAGCATTTCAAGGTCCTGGTGGTGGCCAGTCTCCAGATCTCAACCCCAGAAAATCTTTCCAGATCTCAAGCCCCCATCACTGAAAATCTTTGGGCCAACATACCAGCAACAGTGTGTGGGAAGTTGAAAACATTTGACCTCTGTCATTGTTATTGACCAAATACTTATTTTCCACCATAATTTGCAATTCAATTAATTAAAAATCCTACAATGTGATTTTCTGGATTTTTTTTCTCTCATTTTGTCTGTCATAGTTGAAGTGTATCTATGATGAAAATTACAGGCCTCTCTCATCTTTTTAAGTGGGAGAACTTGCACAATTGGTGGCTGACTAAGTACTTTTTTGCCCCACTGTATATACACCTGTATACATATTTTTAATAGCAAGACACTGTAAGGTTCATCATCCCTCTGAATAGTATGAATTTGGCTGTTTGAGAAGGTTTGATTCATAAGCAACCTGTTGTCACATACTGTAGTTTGAAGTACAATACCAACATAACCACTGTAGTAGGCCAAAGCTGTGTGCTGAAAAACCTTGGTAGAACATGGGTGGAATGGGCATTTTGTTTAGTTTAGTTTATTAATTCAACCATTTTAAAAAACAAGCACACATACAACTTAGAAAAAGCCATACATGCACATGAATAAAATCCTGGTGTTACGGTTTTCTTCCGTCGAAGGAGAGTCGGACCAAAATGCAACGTGGTTAATAATATACATCTTTAATGAAGATGAATACGAACAATACAAAACAACAAACGGAACATGAAAACCTATACAGCCTATCTGGTGAAATACAAAACACTGAGACAGGAACAATCACCCACGAAACACTCAAAGAATATGGCTGCCTAAATATGGTTCCCAATCAGAGACAATGATAATCACCTGCCTCTGATTAAGCACCAATTCAGACAGCCATAGACTATGCTAGAAAACCCCACTAAGCCACAATTCCAAAACCTACGAAAACCCCCCATACATAAACACAACACAAAATAAACGCATGTCACACCCTGGCCTGGCCAAATAAATAAAGAAAACACAAAATAATAAGACCAGGGCGTGACAGAACCCCCCCCAAGGTGCGGACTCCCGACCGCACACCTAAACCCATAGGGGAGGGTCCGGGTGGGCGTCTGTCCACGGTGGCGGCTCCGGCTCGGGACGTGGACCCCACTCCAACCAAGTCTTAGTCCCCCTGTAACGCGTCCTTTGATTGGCGACCCTCGCCGCTGACCTAGGTCTAATAACCCTCCCCAAGGACCCCACTGGACTGAGGGGCAGCTCGGGACTGAGGTAGAAGCTCGGGACTGAGCTCGGGACTGAGGGGAAGCTCGGGACTGAGGGGAAGCTCGGCACTGAGGGGAAGCTCGGCACTGAGGGGAAGCTCGGCACTGAGGGGAAGCTCGGCACTGAGGGGAAGCCTAGCACTGAGGGGAAGCTCGGCACTGAGGGGAAGCTCGGCACTGAGGGGAAGCCCGGCACTGAGGGGAAGCCCAGTACTGAGAGGAAGCCCAGTACTGAGAGGAAGCTCAGGCAGGTAGTTGGCTCTGGCAGATCCTGAATAGCTGGTGGTTCTGGCAGATCCTGGCTGACTGGCGGTTCCGGCAGATCCTGGCTGACTGGCGGATCCTGGCTGACTGGCGGATCTGGAAAATCCTGGCTGACTGGCGGATCTGGAAGACTGGCGGACCTGGAAGATCCTGGCTGACTGGCGGATCCTGGCTGACTGGCGGATCTGGAAGTTCATGGCTGACTGGCGGATCCTGGCTGACTGGCGGATCTGGAAGATCATGGCTGACTGGCAGATCTGGAAGATCATGGCTGACTGGCGGATCCTGGCTGACTGACGGCTCTAGCTGCTCTGGCTGCTCCATGCAGACTGACAGCTCTGGCTGCTCCATGCAGACTGGTAGCTCTGGCTGCGCTGAACAGGCAGGAGACTCCGGCAGCACTAGAGAGGAGGAAGGCTCTGGCAGCGCTAAACAGGCGGGAGACTCCGACAGCGCTGGAGAGGAGAAAGGCTCTGGCAGCGCTGAACAGGCAAGGCGCACTGAAGGCCTGGTGCATGGTGCTGGCACTGGTGGTACTGGGCCGAGCACACGCACAGGAAGCCTGGTGCGGGGAGCTGCCACCGGAGGACTGGTGTGTAAAGGTGGCACAGGATGGACCGGACCGTGAAGGTGTACTGGAGAGCCTGAGAGCAGGGCTGGCACAGGACGTGTAAGGCTAGGTAGGTACACAGGAGGCCTAGTGCGTGAGGCTGGCACAATCTTCACCAGCCGACTAACACGCACCTCAGGATGAGTATGGAGCGCTGACCGAGGTGCCATCAAATCCCCGACACGCTCCGTCGGGCGAATATCGTACCAAAAGCACCAACCTAGCAACTCCCTCATAACTCTCTCCTCCACTTTCCCCATTAACTCCTTCACAGTCTCTGCTTCACTCACCTCCAACACCGGCTCTGGTTCTGGTCTCCTCCTTGGCTCCTCACGATAAACAGGGGGAGTTGGCTCAGGTCTGAACCCTGACTCTGCCACACCCTCCCTGAGCCCCCCCCCAAATACATTTTTGGGGCTGACTCTCGGACTTCCATCCACGTCGCCGTGCTGCCCTCTTCGCACTGCTCCAGCGAATCCCAGGCGGGCTCCGGCACTCTCTCTGGGTCGACCGCCCACCTGTCTATTTTCTCCCAAGTTGTATACTCTAAACTTCGTAGCTCCTGCTGCCGCTGCCTGTCACCACGCTGCTTGGTCCTGTTGTGGTGGGTGATTCTGTTACGGTTTTCTTCCGTCGAAGGAGAGTCGGACCAAAATGCAGCGTGGTTAATAATATACATCTGTAATGAAGATGAATACGAACAATACAAAACAACAAACGGAATGTGAAAACCTATACAGCCTATCTGGTGAAATACAAAACACTGAGACAGGAACAATCACCCACGAAACACTCAAAGAATATGGCTGCCTAAATATGGTTCCCAATCAGAGACAACGATAATCACCTGCCTCTGATTAAGCACCAATTCAGACAGCCATAGACTATGCTAGAAAACCCTACTAAGCCACAATTCCAAAACCTACGAAAAAAAAACATACATAAACACAACACAAAATAAACCCATGTCACACCCTGGCCTGGCCAAATAAAGAAAGAAAACACAAAATACTTAGACCAGGGCGTGACACATGGAGGATAACACACATTAAAGTCTGGGACTTATTTCCATTGCGGTCCTCTTGAGACAAGATGGCTAGACAAGATTGAACACAGTTTGAAAACCTGAAATTCTTGAAAACCCACAACCTAGGTTTATTTCATTCCATTAATTAGAGTTGTAAATGTATTCCATTTTTTGGGGGGTGGGGGGAGCACTCCTGCCAGTCTTGAGTAAGGGCATGCACCTGATTAAGAATAGAACTAGGCTTAGAAAACCTGGACTGCTGTAGGCCTGTAAATGTTCCCATTTGGAGATCTGATTCTATTTCTGATTGTCTTAACTCACCGTCACTGTGGAGCTTCTCGAAGTAACCCCCCCCCTTCAAAAATCAAGTAAACAAAGTTTGTTTACTTTGTTTTCCATCCACAGCTCTCCCTTTAGATAACCACTCAGCATGACAAAGGGGAGAACATTTCATGATCTGATCAGGTGATCAGGTGGAAACGTCATAAAATAGTCCTGCCTGATTACTTCTTATCCCTTGAGCAAATAGCCTACAGCTTTGTCTGTCGGTCTGTCTGTCCGGAGCTCACAGGCACAGGAAACTCTGAAGGCCCAGAATATTTTACACAATGTTGCAAGTATGCTAGTGTGAGCTTCAGCCCCGACCCAAGTTAATAGTTGATACAATGTTTGAAGTTCCTTGCAGACAGGCCTTGCATAGCCAATGTGATTCATAGTATATTTATTTTCATCAGGATATATTGTACCTGCGGGCTTCTATGTTTTCATTTGTTAGCTTCATGTCTATTTTTACATATTTGCAATGGCAATAGAAGTTACTTTTAAATTTGTATA
Organism: Oncorhynchus tshawytscha; assembly: GCF_018296145.1. NCBI lineage: Eukaryota > Metazoa > Chordata > Actinopteri > Salmoniformes > Salmonidae > Oncorhynchus > Oncorhynchus tshawytscha. The sequence continues at coordinate 7,919,100 of NC_056444.1, forward strand.
ATTTTCATTTCGGTAGAATTTTGATTAACTACATGACATTGATTTTGAGATATGAAGACTTCATTATAAATTAAATTAAACTCTTCAACCAAAATGTGCATATGAAAATCAGAACTGGCACACAGAACAGTAGAAATGGTACGATAACTTGGCACTCCACATGGAAAAGGTTGCCCACCGCTGGTGTAGCCTGTTACCGGCAACTTCAAGAGCATAACGGCAGAAATCTGTGATGTCCAGCAGCAGGAGGAGGGTCGGGAACAGTGGGATGCTGGGGATTCTGACGACTCTCGTTCAACCAATATTTTTTTAGTCGAGGACAGCCCAAGTTTTACTTAGCCTAGATAATTGTTTGTACATTATGTTGACTTTGGTGTCTAATTCACACCTTCTGCCATTTAAAGGATGAGCATAAGAGCATTGAAAGGGGAAATGTGCAGCTATAGTGGGGGGGCAATTTGCAGGTTTGGTCAGGGCCAGCATGAGGGATATAGTTTATCCTCTGTCGGTGAGTGTAGCTATTAAGTTTTGATTTGATTTGATTTGATTTGATTTGATTTTTAAGTTAAGTTTGAGGATCTTACCAATACAATGTGTTCTATACAGCTGTCAACATTCTACAAGGGAAGAGGGAAAGAGACACTTATTCAGTTACGCTGTGTCATATATCACACCCCCTTGGGCCTTATTGCTAAAATATAATCATTAACCAGGTTATCCCGGATTCCAGACTTTGATGAGTGATCACTCAGTTCCAGAAAGTTGTTATTCATGAGAATGAATCTAAAAATCTATTGACATTCAGATTGGATTTTGTTTAGACATCCAGCCTGTATTGTAGTTTCATGACCAGAGACAAATCTTCAAAGGCACAGTATTTATTTCTTCCGACTGGTACATGCATTCACACTGTCTTTATTTATAGGCTCCTTCTATATGATTGATCAAGTGATCAATTAAACGTTTATGAAAAAACTGCACTTGTCCTCATTTGAAAATGTCAGTTTATTAAATATTCCACAGATCCAGAGGAGGAATGGGAGAAGGTTATGTGGTCTGAGGAGAAAAAAAATATAGCTTTTTGGTCTAAACTCCACTCGCCGTGGTTGGACGAAGAAGAAGGATGAGTATAAACCCAAGAACACCATCCCAACCGTGAAGCATGGAGGTGGAAACATCATTCTTTGGGGATACTTTACTGCAAAGGGGACAGGACGACTGCACCGTATTGAGGGGAGGATGGATGGGGCCTTGTATCGTGAGATCTTGGCCAACAACCTCCTTCCCTCAGTAAGAGCATTGAAGATGGGTCGTGGCTGGGTCTTCCAGCATGACAACGACCCGAAACACAGCCAGGGCAACTGAGTGGCTCCGTACGAAGCATCTCAAGGTCCTGGAGTGGCCTATCCAGTCTCCAGACCTGAACCCAATAGAAAATCTTTGGAGGGAGCTGAAAGTCCATATTGCCCAGCGACAGCCCCGAAACCTGAAGGATCTGGAGAAGGTCTGTATGGAGGAGTGGTCCAAAATCCCTGCTGCAATGTGTGCAAACCTGGTCAAGAACTACAGGAAACGTATGATCTCTGTAATTGCAAACAAATGTTTCTGTACCAAATATTAAGTTCTGCTTTTCTGATGTATCAAATACTTATGTCATGCAATAAAATGCAAATTAATTACTTAAAAATCATACAATGTGATTTTCTGGATTTTTGTTTTAGATTCCGTCTCTCACAGTTGAAGTGTCCCTATGATAAAAATTACAGACCTCTACATGCTTTGTAAGTAGGAAAACCTGCAAAATCGGCAGTGTATCAAATACGTGTTCTCCCCACTGTCTCTCTTTCTCCATTTCTGAATTAAATATACAGTTGAAGTCGGACGTTTACATACACCTTAGCCAAATACATTTAAACTCAGGGTATCCTCATGATGCCATCTATTTTGTGAAGTGCACCAGTGCCTCCTGCAGCAAAGCACCCACACAACATGATGCTGCCACCCCCGTGCTTCACGGTTGGGATGATGTTCTTTGGCTTACAAGCCTCCCCCTTTTTCCTCCAAACATAACGGTGGTCATTATGGCCAAACAGTTCTATTTTTGTTTCATCAGACCAGAGGACATTTCTCCAAAAGTACAAACTTTGTCACCATGTGCATTTGCTAACTGCGGTTTTGGAGCAGTAGCTTCTTCCTTGCTGAGCGGCCTGTCAGTGTTATGTCCATATAGGACTCGTTTTACTGTGGATATAGACACTTTGTACCCGTTTCCTCCAGCATCTTCACAAGGTCCTTTACTGTTGTTCTGGGATTGATTTGCACTTTTTGCACCAAAGGACATTCATCTCTAGGAGACAGAACGCGTCTCCTTCCTGAGCGGTATGATGGCTGCGTGGTCCCATGGTGTTTTTAAAATTGCTCCCAAGGATGAACCAGAATTGTGGAGGTCTACAATTTTTTTCTGATGTCTTGGCTGATTTCTCTTGATTTTCCCATGATGTCAAGCAAAGAGGCACTGAGTTTTAAGGTAGGCCTTGAAATACATCCACAGGTATACCTCCAATAGACTCAAATGATGTCAATTAGCCAATCAGAAGCTTCTAAAGCCATGACATACATTTCTTGAATTTTCCAAGCTGTTTAAAGGCACAGTCAACTTATGTAAACTTCTGACCCACTGGAATTCTGATGCAGTGAATTAGAAGTGAAATAATCTGTCGGAAAACAATTGTTGGAAAAATTACTTGTGTCATGCACAAAGTAGATGTCCTAACAGACTTGCCAAAAGTATAGCTTGTTAACAAGACCTTTGTGGAGTGGTTGAAAAATGAGTTTTAACGACTCCAACCTAAGTGTATTTAATCTTCCGACTTCAACTGTAGTTCACACTCACACACACACACAAGGCTCTCAGAATAGGTTAAATTACATACAAGTTTTGCTCAAAGCCAGCCAACTAAAGTAATGTATACTGAACAAAATTATAAACGCAAAACATAAACTGTTGGTCCCCAATAAATGATCCCAGAAATGTTCCATACGCACACATTAGTTCACATCCCTGTTAGAAGGGGGGGGGGTGTTAACCACATTTATCTGAGTGAAAAATGATTCATTCTAAATCAGAATTCAGCAGATCCAATACAGTAATTCATGCACTTCCCAATCCATCTGTAACTTTTAATATGTATGTGTCGGAGAAGCAGTGTTTCACGCTTTAACTTCCTCTAGGTCTAGGGTAAGGCTTAAGGCAATGTTGCTCAAGCCTCTATACTGGTGTTTCATTTTTATTTATTTTTATTTTTTATTTAACCTTTATTTAACTAGGAAAGTCAGTTAAGTTCAAATTCTTATTTACTATGACAGACTACCGGGGAACAGTGGGTCAACTGCCTTGTTCAGGGGCAAAGGTGTGCAATTTTTTTTTTTTGCCCTAGGACTAACACACCTGATTTCACTAATCAACTCATCAAGCCTTTGATTGGTGGGCATCAGGTGTCTTAGTACTAGGGCTAAAACAAAAACTGTCTCCAGGACCTGGTTTAATATACCCTGCCGGCCTATACACCTACACATATCACTTTTGACTGCTTAATCAATAGTTGAATTACATTTATGAAACCACCCACGGATAATGACTGTGCCTGCTTTAAGAACCCAACCAACCATATTTTTAATCTTTCAAAATGCTTATGGATTGCAAGGGGGGTTACGGAGAGATCCGTTTGCACTGACAACCCTGTGCTTTTAATTAGTGATAGGAGCAGGGCCAGCTCCAAGCATAAGCGAAATAAGTTCAGTTGAGGTCTCAACTGACCATTGAGAGTGAGAATAATCAAATAAAATTCAAATACAATTGTATTGGTCATACGCACGAAATACAACAGGTGTAGACTTTACAGTGAAATGCTTACATTACAAGCCCATTCCCAACAGTGCAGAGTTAGAAAGTAAGACCAATAGAATAGTGGTTGTGCAAATTTCATCTGTTTTTTTTCTCTTATTATGTCAGTCATTCAACTAGTCATGTCAGCTAACAATTTTAGATTGGTAGTTAATCTAGCCAGGTTAAAATCTAAAACTTGTGGTAATCTTGGCCGGATACCGACCGTGTCGAGGGCACTGACCTCCAGGGGCTCCCCAGTGATTTTGTAAGTAATTCTCTCTCAGATTCACGTGGAAAAAAACAAACAACTAGAAAACGAGACTGTTATTATGTTGCGTCAATTTAACTGGTAGAACGTGCTCACCCCTTGGACATGGTGTAGTTAAGTTTGAACTTTTTCCATTTCTAATCACAAACAATTAGTTGTTCTTCAATTAGCTGGTGCAATGTGTGAGATGGCTAAGAAAATGACCGAGACGACGGGTTCGAGATCATGCCACCAGTCATGAGGTTATAGTATTTCTCTGAAAGGTACTCATAATCTGTGTAGTTTGTCTCGGTGTGGAGCACGCAAAGGCTTGGAGCATGCTCAGGCGCCCCTCGCTCAAACCAGTCCATGTTTGCATTGCCACATACTGGGTACAAACTCTCTGAAGGGACATGTAGCATTCTTGAGGAATTACTGATGGTGACTTTCCTTTCCTGGATGCCGGTACCTTGGTTGGGACAGAGGTGCAGGAAGTGGAGATCGATTGGGTGGTCGAAGCAAATTTCTTGTCTCCCTGGGCCTCCCTGAGTATGCAGTAGCTGCCTGCGCCCAATCCGGCTCCCTGTGTGCTCTGTCGCGAGTTACAGGAGGCTACTCGAAGAGAGAGTTTGGCCAGGTTCGATGGGTACCCCCCCACCACCCCCACCACCGCCTGTGTCTGCCTCAGTCAAGCACCGTTTGCATCTCTTTCCAGACTAGTTGATGAATGGTCTGGTCCCACCTTGGTGATTCGGTCCTACATGGACTTCCGAGACAGGTCTAGCTAAATGAGCACTGTATAGCTCACCAAGGTGTGCTAGCTATTCCTGCCACCCCACAGTAGAGTTGCTGGGGTAGCTCTCTTGTTTAGGATATGTAGTGTTAAGTTGCTTGGTTATTCTAAATGGACTGTGCAGCGGTCAAAGATGCTAGCTAGCCTAGCTTGTGCTAAAAGGCATCCTGGCTAATGTCGGCTATCATGCTTAACTTCTGGCAAGTGAAACTTACTAGCTTTCCCCCAGTGTTATGGCAACCCCATTCCTGTTTTCACTTCCTGGAGTTGGAGGGAGTGAAGGAAACATTGTTTGCATGCACCTCCGATGAAGAAGCAGCCCTCTGAGCACTTGTCTGGGATAACCCCCGAAGCAAGCGGCCTTGGCAAGGGTCTGAGTGACCAGTGAGCTCCTCCGCAAAAACATTACTGTAACAACAGTGCCCCCACATTTGGCAAATGGGGTATTACATCAGCCATTGCCAGAGCCCCTTGTGCTCGTAAAGGGATTCATACACCCTATACTGTCATGTGGATGCATAACGTGTGTTCGAAGCTTATTCATGTTCATTGCTGCCCCTCTGTTACACCGTGTTCCATGGTGTTCACAGGGTTCAATGTGTAAATCAAACTCCCCAGGGTGAGAGTGACAAGTTGGGTCACAAGAGTGGTGGAAATGGAAGAAGAACCAATCTCTCCCAGTCCACAAGGTGGAGACCCGCCCCTTCAGATGGCACTTCATGGGAGTCTCGCTGACTGCGGCGTTCAATAGCGCGCATGCGCAGTGTCGTCCTGGATCATGCGAACAGTGACGTCAGGGTTCAGGCTAAAATGTGTAGTGCGTCCCCCACGAATCCAGAAAAAGAGCTGTCTGACTCCATCTCTGGGCATTCCATTTCTGGGCCTCGCGCTATACTCTCTCACGTATCAACTAGCTGTCTGACTCCATCTCTGTGCATTCCATTTCTGGGTCTCGAGCCACACTCACTCGAGTATCAGACTTTTCTATCCTTACCGAGGGTGTCCTGGTTCCGGCTCTGCTTAGCCAAATTTTGGCTGGGTCACAATGCCTATGCCCACTTCGGATTATGGCTTCTGTGGTGTAAGTCGTTCCCTTGGCGCTATTGTTGATACGACCCTTCTCGAGCTGAGTGCTAGACACTCACTTGGATGCATCTCACAACCTAAGCCAGTCGCTTTGGGTGTCCTTGCCAGGCCTTTGGACCATGACCCAGAGGTGGGACCTTCTGCTATTGTCAGGAGGCTCCCATGGGCTGAGTTGTATCCCGCAAGGTGATCATGACAAATGCATCCCCCAAGGTTCGTTCGGGGGGTATGGACAATGGTGTGGAGTGCACTGCATGTCAATTACTCAGAGTATCTAGCACTCAAGCGCTTCCCCGATTAAAAAATTCTCCACTTTGAAAGTGGATATGGCCGCTGTCTCAGCGTGTCATGTGGGAATTTGATGGAACCTGGTGGTACAGGTCCTGAAATGTGAACTTTGTCTCAGACTGGTCTCTAAACCTACAGTATTGCGCTCACATGGGACTAGGCGCTGGTTTTGGAGGTACTGTGTGTGGCCCCCTTTGAGCCTCTGGAGTCAGTGGATCTGAAGATCCTCTGCTACAAACCCTCCCTGCTCATGGCTTTGGCCGCGCTAAGATGAATCCGAGGAAGGCAGATTTCCATTCTTTCAATTTAATACCGCTCTTCACTCTTCAGGTACGGGCGGTGCCAGGCCAAACAGGTACCATGTTTCCTTCCTTCAGGGAACAGTAGTTATAGTCATAACGTCATAACGTGTGACAAATAAAATTTGATTTAATTTAATTTTGGCCTCGGCTAAACGTGTTGGGGACCTCCACGTGTTATCCGTACACCCTTCCTGTTCTCAGTTTGCCGCAGGTGAATGGCTATGTCCTACAGGTACTTAACTTTTGAGCTATTTCACATTTTGCCTCTTCCTTTAGCTTCTGAAGAGCAACAGAGGTTACATGCCCTGTGTTTGGTGCAAGCTTTACACACGTACATTAAACGGACATGGGGATCCAGTTATGTGACCAAATGTGTTTTCTGTTTTGCTAATCCAGCTTGCAGTCTCCCTGGCATATAGAAGCAAGGGGCAAGGGTTACCACACCAGGGGTCTGTCTGCGCGGCATCTTGGATGTTGTTTAAATGGTTGATTATAGGAGTTATTTGTGCTGCGGCAAGTTGGCCATCACCACAATGAGGTTTTATTGCTTGGATGTCACTGTTCCCAGTCTTGCCCACAGCGTGCTTACTGCTGAAACAGGGGAAAGTCACTATGGAGCGCGCCGTTTGCGTAACACCCAGATTGGCGGCACATCTGGCGGAGTCAGTTCTGGGAGGTCTGCCATGGGCCATTTCATTTAGTATCCGTTGGGGTCGGCTTAGAGTGGGATTATATTTCCCTATAGTATGTTGTACCGAGGTTGACTGACTGAAAGGTAACGGAACGTTATGACTATAACTACTGTTCCCTGAAGGAAGGAAACATGGTACCTGTTTGGCTCGGCACCGCTTGTTCCTGAAGAGTGAAGAGCGGTATTAAATTGAAAGAATGAATCCGAGCCTCACGCTTACCTGTGGAAGGCGGATTTCCATCTTAGTTCGGATTTCATTGGCATTGTCAGGCATGATTGTACAGTATATCCTTCAATTGAAGTTGAGATATTGCAATACCTCATAGTATGTTGTACCTCGTGTCCTTCCTTCAGGGAACAAGTCACATTGTTGGACATTAGATGCACTCGCACTGTTGTTCACTGTTTCATATTGATGAGGATGCATGAAATTAATTAACAGTAATCAACGGCAACCCGTGAGGAAGCATATTCTCAAGGCACGTTCAGTTCAATACAGTATTTCTCTTGAAACGTAACCTCGAATTATAGGCTTTAAAGGAGCTACTGTACATACTACTGGTTCTTTCCATGTGTTACACCACTCATCCAAAACAGCTAGTTGGGGAAAGTAAAGCACAGCATAAAGTATGCTGACTCAGAGTCCTTATATAAATTGCTTTATTTAATTTCCTAAGGCACAGGTGGTGACACCAAGCAATTAGTAATATCCTCTCATTATACATTGAGTGTACAAAACACCCCCTTTGCCCTCAGAACACCCTAAATTCGCCGGGGCAAGAACTCTACAAGGTGTCGAAAGTGTTCCACAGGGCCCAAGTTGATTCCAATGCCTGTCCAATGTCTGTTCAATATTTTTTCTTGCCCATTCACCCTCTGAATGAGCCACATACACAATCCATGTCTCAATTGTTTCAAGGCTTAAAAATCCTTCTTTAATCTGTCTCCTCCCCTTAACTACACTGTTTGAACTGGATTTAAGAAGTCACATCAAGAAGGGATCATATCTTTCACCAGCATTAACCTGGTCAGTTTTAGTGTAAACCAAGCCATGGTGTTATTTCCTGCCTCTCTCGCTCTCTCCCTCCTCTTTTTGCCTTACCTCTCCTTCTCTTCCCCTATTTTTCCCTTCTCCCTGCCTCTCTTTCAAATGCTAACCGATACCAAGGCAGGCAGTATGGAACACTATGGTGAAATCCATTTGACTCCCAGGAAAATGGATTATTGTTCACAATTGACAGAGGGCTACAGGATTTGGTGGGATTTGTAGCCATCTGAGCAATCCCCTGGTCTGATACCCAGACCAGCTTGTATTTCCTTTGGCACACCATCAACACCTCACCATCTAAAGCCCAGAACATGCAGTAATGTTAGCTGGTACAACTAAACATTGACTAAATGTGAGTTAAACACTCTGAACCTTTACAATTGAGTGGATCCAATTGTAAAAAACAGAAGGGGGTTGAATGAGAGACAGTTATACAATGGAAACACAAGAAGGAACTGGCATGAGAAGTGTAGGTTAACCCAAAGTGATGAGGGACGAGTGGCTGTCTTGATTTGAAATAAGGCCCTAGTCTCTCCACATAACAGCAGGTGCAGAGGGAGACATAGTGCAGGGAGGAGATTGTGTCATCCCATCTTTTTGGGATCGTCGAGAGGACCGGAGTGTGATTCCGAGCCAGATAAGGCCAATGAGGATGATTGACCTTGTCAGATCCAACAGGGATGGGGGATAAAGAGGATGATGTCAGAGCCAGCAGGGATGGGGGACAGCGGGGATGATGTCAAAGCCAAGGGGTCAAGTGGAATAAACGAGGGAAAGGTGAACATTAGTCAAGCACCTGGGACAGATTTAGGAGCAATCGCTTTCCCTGGCTTCCACCTTGCTTCCACTCTAGGAGCTAGCCATGTTCTGTTCCAAGTTTACCATCCATTAAATTCTTATTCAACAAAGTCTGTTTCTCTGACTGTGCTCTGTAGTCTGTACCTGCAGCACATTACATCACTGTTTGCTGATTTGTGTTCAAAAGGGATGGGCTTACTGGGTGAAAGGTTGTATGAGAAATGGTAGAACCCCACAGGTTTGAGACATATCTGTGAATTTGCGCATAAAAAACGACTTTCCCACAATGCTGATGGGCCTGATCCCTATTCTTTGACAAAAGGTGAGCTGTGATTAATTTTCGGTGGGGAAACACTATGAAATACTATAAATGAACATTAAAGACAATTAAACCAAGTGCCAGAGTGGATAGATGATTAAATAGCGTGTGGCGGGGCCACGTTGTCGTAACGTCTTAAACATAACAATAATTGGAAATGAAGCCGTCGATGTGGAAATAAATCAATCAAGTCATCCTCCTCTTCCAATGTGGCACGGAGGAAGAGAAGAGGGAGAGAGAGAGATCCAACAAGAGACATCCATCAGGCTGACGCACTAAAACCCAGTAATGATGGAGAACAAAGCACAGCAAAGCAGTGAAGCAGTTGTAAGTGTCAGCTGCATTGAAAGAGCTGCTCTGTTAGATACGCAGGCAGTATTAATGAGAGGCGGGGTAGCAGCGTAGGCTGGGCGACTCAATATGAAGAAAATAAGGCTGGCCAACTTGAGCTAGAGGCCACAGACGTTTGACGATGCCAATGAAGACGTTGAGAGGAATAGTTTAAGTGTAGTGAAGGACTAGATGCCAAGAGAAAGAGTGGTGACCTCTGAACCTGGACACCCATGGTGATGTCAGACATCCTTGAGAACTTTGGAACCCAAAATACATTTCAATCAAACCGGCAAAGCAGTATTAAGCTAAAGTAGAAGGTATTTTTCCTGTGAACTCTAACTTTAACCAATGCCTTGGACATTGGCAATTACTTTCGAAGAAAGATTTTACATTTCAATTGAATTAAGATGGAACTCACTGATCAAAAAGAATTGGACCTCAAGACTGCATGACATGACATTGTGACATCTGCAAATGAACATTGCTGCCTTTGACTAATGTCTTGTTTCCCATCAAATGTATTTTATTTATTTTTATTTAACCTTTACTTTACTAGGCAAGTCAGTTAAGAACTAATTCTTATAATGACGGCCTACACCGGCCAAACCCTAACCCGGACAACGCTGGGCCAATTGTGCGCCGCCCTATGGGACTCATAATCACGGCCGGTTGTGATACAGCCTGGAATCAAACCTGGGTCTGTAGTGACGCCTCAAGCACTGAGATGCACTGACTTAGACTGATGTGCCACTAGGAAGCCCCGGGTTATGTTGCTGACTGTACCAACTTCACTAGCCTAAAATTATCCAGATTATTTAGCATTTCCTCCTCTATTAAACCTTCTACTGACATGTTATGTACAGCTCTATGCATGTCAAATGTCAAGTGACAAAGATCACAAATGACTTGATTTGACAGGGCGTTTGAGAGATTCTGTGACTTAGAACATTTTGTGAATCTGTTGCCATAGATGAGGCAGACTGAATAGTCCACTTACAGAAAGTTGACTACAGCTCTGGCTGTCTCAAAACAGCATATTAAGCAATGAAATAGCTTGTCTCAAACTGTGCCATGTCTGCTGAATTTGAACTGGTTTTTCAAAAGACGCATTTGCTCTCAATTTAAATTATGTGTACACAAAAAGAGAGGGAAAGGAGGATATTTGAATGCAGCGAGTGACACAAGCAAGAAGCTTCGCCCACACAAACTTTGACTGCAGCTCGACTCCACTCTCACCCCTGGCTGTTTCATTAGCATAATCCAGCCATTTCCTGCCAGTGAGAAAAAAGCAAAAGTGCATCCTGGCCACAGTCAAAGTGACATGCCGTTTTGGTTGCCTGTATAGTGTGTGTGGTGGGTTCATCACTGTATATACAATGCATTCAGAAAGTATTAAGATCCTATAACTTTTTACACATTTGTTACGTTACAGCCTTATTCTAAAATGGATTAAATTGTTTTCCCCACTCATCAATATACATACAATACCCCAGAATGAAAAATCAAAAACAGTTTTTTAGACATCTTTGCTAGTTTATAGGAAATAAAATTACTGAAATATCACATTTAGATAAGTATTCAGACCCTTTACTCAGTACTTTGTTGGAGCACCGTTGGCAGTGATTACAGCCTCGGGTCTTCCTGGGTATGACGCTACAAGCTTGGCACACCTGTATTTGGGGAGTTTCTCCAACTCTTCTTTGCAGATCTAAGCTCTGTTAGGTTTGATGGGGAGCTTCACTACACAGCTATTTTCAGGTCTCTCCAGAGATGTTGGATCGGGTTCTGGCTAGGCCACTGAAGAACATCCAGAGGCTTGTCCCGAAGCCACTCCTGCGTTGTCTTGGCTGTGTGCTTAGGGTCATTGTCCTATTGTAAGGTGAACATTCACCCCAGTCTGAGGTCTTGAATGCTGTGGAGCAGGTTTTCAACAAGGATCTCTCTGTACTTTACTCCGTTCATCTTTCCCTTGATCCTGACTTGTCTTCCAGTCCCTGCCACTGAAAAACAACCCCACAGGATGATGCAGCCTGCACCATGCTTCACTGTAGGGATGGTGCCAAGTTTCCTCCAGATGTGACACTTGGCATTCAAGCCAAAGAGCTCAATCTTGGTTTCATCAGACCGGACAATATTGTTTCTCATGGTCTGAGAGTCCTTTAGGTGCCTTTTGGCAAACATCAAGCGGGCTATCATGTGCCTTTTAATGAGGAGAGGCTTCCATCTGGCCACTCTACCATAAAGGCCTGATTGTTGGAACACTGCAGAGATGGTTGTCCTTCTCCACAAAGGAAAGTTCTCCCATCTCCACAAAGGAACTCCGGAGCTCTGTCAGAGTGACCATCGGGTTCTTCCCTGACCAAGGTCCTTCTCCCCCGATTGCTCAGTTTGGCCGGGCGGCCAGCTCTAGTAAGAGTCTCGGTGGTTCCAAACTTCTTCCATTTAACAATGATGGAGGCCACTGTGTTCTTGGTGACCTTCAGTGCTGCAGTAATTTTTTGTACCCTTCCCTAGATTTGTGCCTCGACACAATCCTGTCTCAGAGCTCTATGGACAATTCCTTCGACCTCATGGCTTGGCTATTGCTCTATCATGCACTGTCAACTGTGGGACCTTTATATAGACAGGTGTGTGCCTTTCCAAATCATGTAACTTCTATTGAATTTACCACCGGTGAACTCCAATCAAGTTGTAGAAACATATCAAGGATGATCAATTTTTGCTATGTGGCCCCAGTGTAGGCCCCAGGACCGAGTTTGGGAAACCCTGTTTTGTGACATGACTATGGAATGTCGGTGGCCGTTGTCTTATTCAGACATCCACTACATTTTGACAACCTTATGACAGTGTTCAAAGCTTCAAATGTTACCAATGACAACCGAGTAGACCCTAACTACTTAACATGCAGTTAGTGCTATTGTTCTGAGAAATATTCATTCAAGTAAACTCCCGGTTTTACATGACTAACTGTGAATTATAAACTGGATGGTTCGAGCCCTGAATGCTGATTGGCTGAAAGCCGTGGTATATCAGACCGTATACCACGGTTATGACGAAACATTTATTTTTACTGCTCTAATACAGCACCTCTGGGGGTATATGGTATATGGCCAATATACCATGGTTATGGTCTGTATCCAGGTGAGTTGCGTCGTGCCTAAGAACTGCCCTTAGCCGTGGTATATTTTCCATATTCCACACCCTCTTCATGCCTTATTGTGCAGAGGCATGAAAGGAAGTGTGCAACATGATTATTCACACTAAAAACATTATAAGTTTATTCATTGAGAAATGCTAACTGAGTGAGCAAAAAAAAAATTCTCACGGCACGCTCACCTAATCAATAGACATCATATTTCAGCAAGGACAAACAAATTCTGCCTGGCTAAGGTGGAAATGGACTGAGAATCAACATGTTTAAAGTGCCGACACAAATGATAAACCCAGTCAGGTCGGTGTGGCTAACGAGATCAGCATGCTTGACTTGAATCGCAGCTGAGCATAAATATTGTTGTGACATCCTGCATACAAGATTTGACCACTTACCCTACTCGTCAAGGTTAGTGTCCTGAGCAAAGTTCAAAAAAGGAGATTTAATGGGTTTTGGAGTTAGTCTATGAATCCTGAAATATGCTGTTAAAAATGTTTTGGTTTTTTTCCTCGTTAAATTCTTTACTAGCTGATAAAATGTGACATTCTCCTATCCAAGAGTGAGATACCATGGGGGAAAAAAAGATACATGTTGGAAATGGCTTCGCTGAGGCCGGAAACAAGCGAATCGCTATAATCATCATTACTTAGGCCTAATGTGTGTTTGTGTGGCCAAAACATTTTCTGTTACACATGTAGCACCAGTTGAGTCATTGATGATGAAATTTAAATGTAAGGAATACTGCTTATACCAAAGCAGGGCAAAACATACTGGTAGGTTGCTGCTCTTCAGATTAACCTAATCTACGATGAATCTCTCCCTCAGTTAAAGTAATATGCAAGGTAAGCAGTGTTATAAGCAATGTAAATTATGTGTATTATGTTTCCGATAGTCCTAGCCCCAATAGCAAAACATCTAAAAAGCAGCGGAAGCCTTACCAACTGAAAAGAGAAGTTAAACTAGTGCTTGACCAGGCTATGTATTATCCAACTTGATAAAAGCACTAACTGTGGTAGAGGCTAGAGAAATACCAAAATGGAAACAAAGACATGAAACCATCAAAATAATGTATATATGTATTTTTTTTTTAATCTGTAGGGACAATACTCTGAACTGAAGAGCTGAACAACAAAGCACTCTTGACTTTGATCAAATCTTGGATATTATCTATGATGTCATAGACATTTCTTACATTTTTGGTCCTTGACACTATTAAGGCTTTGGTCTGTGTATGATAAACGGACTGACTAAAGACGTTCGTTAAAGGTGTGTACCCTTAGTCGCTCTGGATCAGAGAGTCTGCTAAATGACTCACTACTGTAGTGTCTCTGGATTAGAGAGTCTGTTAAATGAGTCACTACTGTAGTCGCTCTGGATTAGAGAGTCTGTTAAATGACTCACTACTGTAGTGTCTCTGGATCAGAGTCTGTTAAATGACTCACTACTGTAGTCTCTCTGGATCAGAGAGTCTGTTAAATGACTCACTACTGTAGTGTCTCTGGATCAGAGAGTCTGTTAAATGATTCACTACTGTAGTGTCTCTGGATCAGAGAGTCTTTTAAATGATTCACTACTGTAGTGTCTCTGGATCAGAGAGTCTGTTAAATGATTCACTACTGTAGTGTCTCTGGATCAGAGTCTGCTAAATGACTCACTACTGTAGTGTCTCTGGATAAGAGTGTTTGCTAAATGACTCACTACTGTAGTGTCTCTGGATCAGAGAGTCTGTTAAATGACTCACTACTGTAGTGTCTCTGGATAAGAGTGTTTGCTAAATGACTCACTACTGTAGTGTCTCTGGATCAGAGAGTCTGTTAAATGACTCACTACTGTAGTGTCTCTGGATCAGAGAGTCTGTTAAATGATTCACTACTGTAGTGTCTCTGGATCAGAGAGTCTGTTAAATGACTCACTACTGTAGTGTCTCTGGATCAGAGAGTCTGTTAAATGACTCACTACTGTAGTCTCTAAATCTCTGGATCTGTACTGTAGTGTCTCTGGATCAGAGAGTCTGTTAAATGATTCACTACTGTACTACTGACTCACTAGTGTCTGGATCAGAGAGTCTGTTAAATGACTCACTACTGTAGTGGCTCTGGATCAGAGAGTCTGTTAAATGACTCACTACTGTAGTGTCTCTGGATCAGAGAGTCTGTTAAATGACTCACTACTGTAGTGGCTCTGGACAAGAAAGTCTGCTAAATGACTAAAATGTAAATGTAGCTATCTGCAGCAACAACAACCCAGGTACAGTAATTTGTGATTAAAATCAAGTCGTTCCCCCTATTGTTTACCATGTCTCCTTGTAATGAATTGTACATCATCAATTACCTCCTGAGTTTCAAATGGCCAATTAGCTTAGTTTTGCTTAGTTAGTACTGCTCCCGTCACAACTTTATAATGTGTTATGCTCTCTCGGTAGATGCTGGAATTCCACATGGCCGCTGAGGAGAACATAAAGAGCAGGAGTCTATGCTTTGCTCAAACGGTCGCCCCACCCCCCCACCCTCAAACAGTCCCCGCGCCTCGCTTAACCGACTTATTCATATCAAATTAAATCAAATTAATTTATATAGCACTTCGTACATCCGCTGATATCTCAAAGTGCTGTACAGAAACCCAGCCTAAAATCCCAAACACCAAGCAATGCAGGTGTAGAAGCACGGTGGCTAGGAAGAAACCTAGAGAGGAACCAGGCTATGTGGGGTGGCCAGTCCTCTTCTGGCTGTGCCGGGTGGAGATTATAACAGAACATGGCCAAGATGTTCAAATGTTATAAATGACCAGCATGGTAAAATAATAATAATCACACGCAGAACAGTTGAAACTGCAGCAGCAGCACTGCCAGGTGGACTGGGGACAGCAAGGAGTCATTCTGTCAGGCATGGTCCTAGGGCTCAGGTCCTCCGAGAGAGAGAAAGAAAGAGAGAATTAGAGAGCATACTTAAATTCACACAGGACACCGGATAGGACAAGAGAAGTACTCCAGATATAACAAACTGACCCTAGCCCCCCGACACATAAACTTCTGCAGCATAAATACTGGAGGCTGAGGCAGGAGGGGTCAGGAGACACTGTGGCCCCATCCGATGACACCCCTGGACAGGGCCAAACAGGAAGGATATATCCCCACCCACTTTGCCAAAGCACAGCCCCCACACCACTAGAGGGATATCTTCAACCACCAACTTACCATCCTGAGACAAGGCCGAGTATAGCCCACAAAGATCTCCGCACCGCACAACCCAAGGGGGGGCGCCAACCCAGACAGGAAGATCACATCAGTGACTCAACCCACCCAAGTGACGCACCCCTCCTGGGGACGGTATGAAAGAGCCCTAGTAAGCCAGTGACTCAGCCCCTGTAATAGGGTTAGAGGCAGAGAATCCCAGTGGAAAGAGGGGAACCGGCCAGGCAGAGACAGCAAGGGCAGTTCGTTGCTCCAGAGGCTTAACGTTCACCTTCACACTCCTGGGCCAGACTACACTCAATCATATGACCCAATGAAGAGATGAGTCTTCAGTAAAGACTTAAAGGTTGAGACCGAGTTTGTTTCTCTCACATGGGTAGGCAGATCATTCCATAAAAATGGAGCTCTATAGGAGAAAGCCCTGCCTCCAGCTGTTTGCTTAGAAATTCTAGAGACAATTAGGAGGCCTGCATCTTGTGACCGCAGCGTACGTGTAGGTATGTATGGCAGGACCAAATCAGAGAGATAGGTAGGAGCAAGCCCATGTAATGCTTTGTAGGTTAGCAGTAAAACCTTGAAATCAGCCCTTGCCTTGACAGGAAGCCAGTGTAGGGAGGCTAGCACTGGAGAAATATGATAAAAAATGTTGGTTCTAGTCAGGATTCTAGCAGCCGTATTTAGCACTAACTAACGGAAAGTAGAGCATTGCAGTAGTCTAACCTAGAAGTGACAAAAGCATGGATTAATTTTTCTGCATCATTTTTGGACATTTTTAGACTACTGCAATGCTCTACTCAAAATGTTACGTAGATGGAAAAAAGCTGTCCTTGAAATGGTCTTGATATGTTCTTCAAAAGAGAGATCAGGGTCCAGAGTAACGCAGAGGACCTTCATAGTTTTATTTGAGACGACAGTACAACCATTAAGATTAATTGTCAGATTCAACAGAAGATCTCTTTGTTTCTTGGGACCTAGAACAAGCATCTCTGTTTTGTCCGAGTTTAAAAGTAGAAAGTTTGCAGCCATCCACTTCCTTATGTCTGAAACACATGCTTCTAGCGAGGGCAATTTTGGGGCTTCACCATGTTTCATTGAAATGTACAGCTGTGTGTCATCCGCATAGCAGTGAGAGTTAACATTGTGTTTTCGAATGACATCCCCAAGAGGTAAAATATATAGTGAAAACAATAGTGGTCATAAAACGGAACCTAAGTGTACAGTTGATTTGTCAGAGGACAAACCATTCACAGAGACAAACTGATATCTTTCCGACAGATAAGATCTAAACCAGGCCAGAACTTGTCCGTGTATACCAGTCCGTGTATACCAGTTTGGGTTTCCAATCTCTCCAAAAGAATGTGGTAATCGATGGTATCAAAAGCAGCACTAAGGTCTCGGAGCACGAGGACAGATGCAGAGCCTCGGTCTGATGCCATTAAAAAGGTAATTTACCACCTTCACAAGTGCAGTCTCAGTGCTATGATCGGGTCTAGAACCAGACTGAAGTATTTCGTCTACATTGTTTGTCATCAGGAAGGCAGTGAGTTGCTGCGCAACAGCCTTTTCTAAAATTTGAGAGGAATGGAAGATTCGATATAGGCCAATAGTTTTTTATATTTTCTGGGTCAAGCTTTGGCTTTTTCAAGAGGCTTTATTAGTGCCACTTCTAGTGAGTTTGGTATACATCTGGTGGATAGAGAGCCGTTTATTATGTTCAACATAGGAAGGCCAAGCACAGGAAGCAGCTCTTTCAGTAGTTTAGTTGGAATAGGGTCCAGTATTCAGCTTGAAGTTTTAGAGGCCATGATTATTTTCATCATTGTGTCAAGAGTACTAAAACACTTGAGTGTTACTCCCCCCCCCAGCCTCGCTCAACCAATCCTCCCCACCTCGCTTAACAGATTTACCCCCCCCACCCCCAGCCTCGCGATTTCACCAATCCTCCCCACCTCGCTTAACAGATTTCCCCCCAGCCTCTCCCCCAGCCTCCCAGCCTTGCTCATCCCCCAATCGCCCCACTCCACCTCGATCCCCCCAGCCTTAACCGATCACCCCATTACACCCATTTGCCCCAGCCTCGCTCACCGATTCCCCCAGCCTCCTCAACCGCTCAACCCGATTTTACCAACCCCACCACCCATCTCGCTCAACCGATTCCCCCAGCCTCTCTCAACTGATTTCCCCCTCCCAGCCTTGCTCAACCGATTCCCCCCAGCCTCGCTCAACCGATTACTCCACCAATCTCAGTCAACCGATCCCCCCCAGCCTCGCTCAACCGATCACCCCATCCTCACCGATTTCCCCATTTGCCCCAGCCTCGCTCAACCGATTCCCCCCCCCCAGCCTCGCTCAACCGATTTCCCCCCAGCCCCCCCACTCTCACTCAACCGATTTCCCCACCCAGCCTGGCTCAACCGCCTCGCTCAACCGATTTCCCCACCCAGCCTCGCTCAACTGATTTCCCCCCCAACCGATTTCTCCCACCCAGCCTGGCTCAACCGATTTTCCCCCCCAGCCCCCCACTCTCGCTCAACCGATTTCCCCCCAGCCTCGCTCCCCCTCTCAACCGATTTCCCACCCACCTCGCTCAACCGATTTCCCACCCCCAGCCTCGCTCAACCTATTTCCCACCCAGCCTCGCCCCCACTCTCGCTCAACCGATTTCCCAGCCCCCAGCCTCAGCTCAACCGATTCCCACCCAGCCTCCCCCATTTTCCCACTCAGCCTCAACCGATTTCCCACCCAGCCCCCCCACCAAGCCTCGCTCAACCGATTTCCCACCCAGCCCCCACGATTTCCCACCCAGCCTCGCTCAACCGATTTCCCCCCCAGCCTCGCTCAACCGATTTTCCCCCCCACGATTTCCCACCCAGCCTCGCTCAACCGATTCCCCCCACACAACCTCGCTCAACCGATTTCCCCACCCAGCCCCCACGATTTTCCCACCCAGCCTCGCTCAACCGATTTCCCCACCCAGCCTGGCTCAACCGATTTCCCCACCCAGCCTGGCTCAACCGATTTCCCCACCCAGCCTGGCTCAACCGATTTTCTCAACCCCCACGATTTCCCACCCAGCCTCGCTCAACCGATTTCCCACCCAGCCTCGCTCAACCGATTTCCCCCCAACCGATTTTCTCGCTCAACCGATTTCAACCCCCACCCAGCCTGGCTCAACCGATTTTCAAGCCCCCTCCCATTTCCCACCCAGCCTCGCTCAACCGATTTCCCACCCAAGCCTCGCTCAACCGATTTCCCACCCAGCCTCGCTCAACCGATTTTCCCACCCAGCCTCGCTCAACCGATTTCCCACCCAACCTCACTCAACCGATTTCCCCCACCTCACTCAACCGATTTCGCTCAACCGATTTCCCACCCAGCCTCCCAGCCTCGCTCAACCGATTTCCCACCCAGCCTCCCAACCGATTTCCCACCCAGCCTCGCTCAACCGATTTCCCACCAAGCCTCGCTCAACCGATTTCCCACCAAGCCTCGCTCAACCGATTTTCCCACCCAACCTCACTCAACCGATTTCCCACCAAGCCTCGCTCAACCGATTTCCCATTCCCCGTTCTCGCTTAAGCTATGCCAATGTATTTACAATTGTTACCAACAAGCGAATGATAAAAAAAATGCTTAAAATTAAAACCGAGATGACGATATAAATATACTGAAGCAGTCTACAGAAGCCTATGTAAATCAATAATATTGAAATAAATGTAATGTTTTACAGTTTTTCCCAATTGCTAAAACACAATTTTGCAAACTAGGCTGGTTTTATCAAAATACTTAACACAACTCACAAAACCACACCCCCAAACTGCAAAATACCACATATATCCTACAAAATTAAGCACTGCAACCAAAACCACACCCCCAAACTGCAAAAATGAAATAAATGTAATGTTTATCCTATTGCTAAAAACAAGCACTGCAACTTAAAAACCACAAAACCACACCCCCAAACTGCAAAATACCTCATATATCCTACAAAATCAAGCACTGCAACCAAAACCACACCCCCAAACTGCAAAATACCTCATATATCCTACAAAATTAAGCACTGCAACCAAAACTACATTTTGGATTATCAAAATCAAACATTAGCACGGAATGGCACACACTTCATTCATATTACCAGATTTTTGTCTAACCAACTACACACTGTTGGGCTTAATGAAAAGCACTCTCATCTTTAGGATGCTTTTGCCATAATACTAAAATAGTTCAAATTGTCGAAAATTCTTCAGATGCACAGAAATATTTGCAGATACACACACATGCTGTTGAAAAATGCATTTCTTTCTTTTTCTCCAAATAAGTCAGCGCAACGTATGCACAGCAGATATATTTACATTGGACTGAACAAAAATATGCAAAACAAAAAAAACAGTAAACTGAAAAAGAAAATTTCAGAAAAAAATGTGCAGAAAAAATATGTAGAAAAAAAAGAGGCACGAAAAATAATTAGGCAGCATCTTGCCGCACAGCTGGGTCTGGTCACAACGCCTCGTCCACATAGGGCTTGGACAATGCAGCCTGAAGATATTTCTCCCACAGTAGAGTAAATTCTACAGGAAATTTGTGCAGTTAGTGTATGACATCAACCATTCATGAAGTAAACAGGTGTCACCCAACTGATACACTATGACATGGGGTGTACTACAGAGTGTGAAAGAAATGTTGGTTACATACCTGTACTTCAGTCTAAATGTCCGGATGACACAGGCGACAGTAAAACAGCTCAAGTTGGGCTGCACTCTCTGTCCAGCCTCTCACATTGTCAGCCCATGGTTGATGACATGATCAACTAAGGTTGCCCTGATTTCATTTGAAAGTTGTCGTATTCTTTGGCCATGAACTCCTCTACCAGCTCTACCCCTACCTCTCACTCTTCCTCCCCCTCTCATTCTCACCCTCCCTCCCTCCCCCTCTCATTCTCACCCTCCCTCCCTCCCTCCCCCTCTCATTCTCACCCTCCCTCTTCCTCTTCCTCTCTCTGCAACGGCTTCCATTGTTGTTGTAAAACAAAAGGTGCTCACCTGTGGTCTTTTCATAATGCTTACTTCCTGATTGAAGTGGTAACAATTAACCATTGAGGTTTTTGGCCAGGTGGCACATGTATTGGCCAATTAGCTCACGTCGTGTCATTTTGAATGGCAGTGTTTTGAAATGGCCAACATGTGACTTTATGTCAGATTGTTGTGTCTTATGCAGAGAACTGTGTGCAGTGCATTTAAAACGTTCCATTTGAATAGCAAAATGTGTGTAAAGCAGAAAATGTGTTTAGACTTTTGGAGAATTGAGAAGAGGTTTTGCTCTCTGTGTGTCAGTTTAAACAATTGTGCTATGCATGTCATTTTAGTGTGTTAGCAATTGGAAAAAACTGTAATGTTGATTCAATTGAGATCTTTTTTTCTAATTGTAGGCTACTGTCAGTCATTCTTGCCTCAATATACACTGAGTGTACAAAACATCAAGAACACCTTCCAAATATTGGAGTTGCACCCCCCCCCCCTTGACCTCAGAACATTCATCGTGGCATGGACTCTACAAGGTGTTGAAAGCTACCACAGGGATGCTCGCCCATTTTGACTCCAATGCTTCCCACAGTTGTGTGAAGTTGGCTAGATGTCCTTTGGGTGGTGGACCATTCCTGATACACATAGGAAACTGTTGCAACAACTGTGCAAGTGTAACAGTATAACTTTAGACCGTCCCCTCGCCCATACCCGGGCGCGAACCAGGGACCCTCTGCACACATCAACAACAGTCACCCTCGAAGCATCCTTACCCATCGCTCCACAAAAGCCACGGCCCTTGCAGAGCAAGGGGAACTACTACTTCATGGTCTCAGAGCAAGTGAAGTCACCGATTGAACCGCTATTTAGCGCGCACCACCGCTAACTAAGCTAGCTGTTTCACATCCGTTACACAAGTCAATATTAGGAAGGTGTTCTTAATGTTTTGTACACTCAGTGTACCGTAGACATGTCCCTATCCATGTCTTTAGTTAAATGAAAATATCATGCTGCGCAGAAAGCTGCCATTTCTGGAATGAGTACACTATAGAAAGCTTTTCTTTGTCCTTCTCAGGAAATATCATTCTGTATTGGTACATGAAAAAATAATAATAATAATAATTTAATACAGAGGAGTATTCTTGTATCAAGAGTAATGTTTGACTGATCAAAAAAATGTATTACTAGTGGAGCAGATATGATGTCACGTGTGTTCCCTCTCCCGACTCTAGGTCACCAGGCTGCTCGTTATGGCGCACACCTGTCACCATCGTTACGCGCATCAGCACATTATGACGCTCACCTGGACTCCATCACCTCCTTGATTACCTGCCCTATACAGTGCCTTGCAAAAGTATTCATCCCCCTTGGTGTTTTTCAGATTTTGTTGCATTACAACCTGTAATTTAAATGCATTTTTATTTGAATTTCATGTAATGGACATACACAAAAGAGTTCAAATTGGTGAAGTGAAATTTTAAAAATAACTTGTTTAAAGAAATTAAACAAAAAAAAAAAGGAAAAGGGGTGCGTGCACATGTCTTACACCCCTTTGCTATAAAGCCCCTAAATAAGATCTGGTGCAACCAATTACCTTCAGAAGTCACATAATTAGTTAGATTGCACACAGGTGGACTTTATTTATTTAAGTGTCACATGATTTGTCACATGATCTCAATATATATATATATATATATATATGCACCTGTTCTGAAAAGCCCCAGTCTGCAACAGCACTAAGCAAGGGGCACCACCAAGCAAGCGACACCATGAAGACCAAGGAGCTCTCCAAACAGGTCAGGGACAAAGTTGTGGAAAAGTACAGATCAGGGTTGGGTTATAAAAAAATATCCGAAACTTTGAACATCCCACGGAGCACCATTAAATCCCAAAAATGGAAAGAATATGGCACCACAACAAACCTGCCAAGAAAGGGCCACCCAACAAAACTCACAGACCAGGCAAGGTGGGCATTAATCAGAGAGGCAACAAAGAGACCAAAGAAAACCCTGAAGGAGCTGCAAAGCTCCACAGCGGATATTGGAGTATCTGTCCTTAGGACCACTTTGAGCCGTACACTCCACAGAGATGGGCTTTTACGGAAGAGTGACCATAAAAAAATACAAAAATAAGCAAATACGTTTGGTGTTCACCAAAAGGCATGTGGAAGACTCCCCAAATATATGGAAGAAGGTACTCTGGTCAGATGAGACTCAAATTGGGCTTTTTGGCCAATAAGGAAAATGCTATGTCTGGCACAAATCCAACACCTTCCATCACCCCGAGAATACCATCCCTACAGTGAAGCATGGTGGTGGCAGCATCATGCTATGAGGATGTTTTTCATCGCCAGGGATTGGGAAACTATTCTGAATTGAAGGAATGATGGATGGCGCTAAATACAGGGAAATTCTTGAAGGAAACCTGTTTCAGTCTTCCAGAGATTTGAGACTGGGACGGAGGTTCACCTTCCAGCAGGACAATGACTTAAGCATTCTGCTAAAGCAACACTCGAGTGGTTTAAGGGGAAACATTTAAATGTCGTGGAATGGCCTAGTCAAAGCCCAGACCTCAATCCAATTGAGAATCTGTGGTATGACATAAAGATTGCTGTACACAGCTGAACCCATCCAACTTGAAGGAGCTGGAGTAGTTTTGCTTGAAGAATGTGCAAAAATCCCAGTGGCTAGATGTGCCAAGCTTATAGAGACATACCCCAAGAAACTTGCACCTGTAATTGCTGCAAAAGGGATCTCTACAATGTATTGACTTTGGCGGGGTGAATGCTTATTCACGCTCAATTTTAAAATGTTCTTTGTCTTATTTCTTGTTTGTTTCACAATGAAACATATTTTGCATCTTCAAAGTGGTAGGCATGTGTAAATCAAATTATACAAACCCCCAAAATATCTATTTTAATTCCAGGTTATAAGGCAACAAAATAGAAAAAATGCCAAGGGGGTGAATACTTTTGCAAGCCACTGATTATTTCACTCCCTTTGGTTCCTTCCCCAGGTGTCATTGTTTCTGTTTCTTGTCTGTGCGTTGTTCGTGCTACTTGTTTTGTTCATTTGTTTATTAAATGATGCACTCCCTGAACTTGCTTCCTGACTCCCAGCACACGCACACGTTACAAATTATCAATAGCAAATGTCCAAAATGTAAAGTGTCAGGACAGATGACAGAAATGGAGCAATATTCCTTAAAAATCTGTGTTTTCATATACTGTACAGTCAGGTCCATAATGTTTGGCACCCTTGATAAAGAAAGCAACAACAATACTCAAATAAATGATACAAATACTAAGAAATATTGTCAAGTATACTCCCTCTCCGGCCGCTAGGTCATCAGGCTGCTGATTATCCCGCACACCTGTCACCATCGCCTCCCGCACCTGTGTGACATGACACTCACCTGGACTCCATCACCTCCTTGATTATCTTCCCTATATCTGTCACTCCCCTTGGTTCTTTCCTCAGGTGTTATTGACTCTGTTTTCATGTCGGTGTGTTGTTTGTGTTACGTGTTTATTGTTGCTTTTATTTAGTCAAACACTCACTCCTTGAACTTGCTTCCCGACTCTCAGTGCACTCGTTACAGCTATATTGTATGCTCCAAAAAAAATGGGGAAATTATATTATTTCATACGAATACAATTGCTCCGAGAAATAAATGTTGTTTAACAAGTAGTAAAACCAATCTTGAAAAGATAGGGGTCAAAGTGATTGGCACCCTGCTTGTACTCTAAATCCCTCCCCTTGAGAGGATAACGACACATTATTTTTCTAAAATGTTTGATGACAGTGGAGAACACATCGGTGGGGGGGGGATCTTTTCAGATCCTTTACATCCTTCGCCTGCACTCATGGACTGCTCTTTCAATTCAAGACAGATGGGCATTGTAAAATGTTGATTTTGTGATCAATTAACCATTTTTTTCTTGATTTTGATTAGTGCTATTTATTTATTATTATTTATTATTATTATTGTCTTGCTGGAAGATCCACTTGCGGCCAAGTGTCAGCCTCCTGTCAGAGGCAACCAGGCTTTTGGCTAAAATGTCCTGGTACTTAGTAAAGTTCATGATGTCTTTGATCTTAACAAGGGCCCCTGGACCAGTGGAAATAGGTACTTTTCTCAATATGCTATTTTTTCAACACCAAACTGGTTGTGACCAAAGGGCTCCATTTTCATGTTTCATGACCGTAGCATCGCCTAAATTTGATAAATGACATTGACACTTGGATTGGAACTGCTGCTATGGTCAGATGACGCGCAAATAGGGCTCTTTGGCCTTTCACAGGAGTTGTGAGTTTGACGCTGAAAAACTCACTATCTTTATTTTATTCAGTCATTCTTGCTCAATCTTTATCAAGGGTGCCAATAATTCCAACAAAACCCAAAAAAATATTCTCAAATAAGGAATTGCATCTTCTATGCTTCATAGTCCGTGTGGAAAATATTTTCCTATGGATAAATAAGCTACTTCAACCTTCAATGTCTTGACTTGTTTGCAGCAGTGAATGAAGAATGTACGGTCCTTGCGTGGTTAGTGTTTTGACTGAACCGAAGCCATTATTGAGCCCCCCCACACACTATATCATTACACTAAGAAAGCTGTAAATGGACGCTCACGCAGTACCGGATTTAAATCTAGTTTTAATGATGTGCTGCGAGTCGGAAATGGACAAACACAAAATACTCTAGCTGTAATTGCATTAAAGACAAGTGCATTAAACGTGTACATAGAAGTGTATTATCATGAATTATTACGGTGGATCTTCGCTATTTTGCACAATGTGACTCACAGAACTATATGTTCAAGCTAAACACATTACAAAATGCAAAATGAGCAACATTTCACACACCACCCGGGACATTTTTACTGGACATTCAATGTATTTACGTTCATAGAAACAATTCAGACTAGGTTCCCTACTACACCAGATATTTTAGTATTTTACTAGAAAGAGTGTTTGCAGCACATCATTAGCCTTAGCTCTGCTGATAGTCTACAGAAGCTGAATGCGAGGGCATGAAGAATATCCTCTTTAGGCAGAAAGATGGATGGGGTGATGAAAGACCGTTTGTTTCGCCTGCCCCGAGGTGTGCTGTTACCCTGTTTCTGATATAATGGATAGCCTACTCTGCACCAAACTCATAGCTACTCACCACATAATTTAGTCAACTTGTAGGTACTCACCACATAACTTAATTAACTCGTAGCTACTCACCACAGAACTTAGTTAGCTCATAGCTACTCACCACAGAACTTAGTTAAGTCATAGGTACTCACCACATAACCAAGTTAACTCTTAGCTACTCATCACATAACTGATTCAACTCGTAGCTACTCACCAGATAACTTAGTTAACTCTAGGGGATGAGTGCAGAACTCACACGGGCGGCAGCGTAGCCTAGTGGTTAGAGTGTAGAGGTGGCAGGGTAGCCTAGTGGTTAGTGTAGAGGTGGCAGGGTAGCCTAGTGGTTAGCGTGTTGGACTAGTAACCGGAAGGTTGCAAGTTCAAACCCCCGAGCTGACAAGGTACAAATGTGTCGTTCTGCCCCTGAACAGGCAGTTAACCAACTGTTCCTAGGCTGTCATTGAAAATAAGAATTTGTTCTTAACTGACTTGCCAAGGTATGGGAATGGGAAAATTTAGTTTACAATTAGCTTGTTGTTAGTGCTTAGTCACAAGTTATGTTTCCCTCCACAACGCCCACTTTTAGGATTAATTGTTTTATTGTATCTTGGCCTTGTAACTCCAGTTGAGACAAAACTGACACCGTAATTTAATAAAACACTGCAACACACCTCTCCTGGGGAGTCTCACTTGTGTGTATTTGTTGATGAGCTTGTGAAAGGAATTAAATCATTATTATTATTATTATTATTATTATAATATCGGTCACTTTCTCATCTCTGTCTGTTTTATCTAATGGTTCATCTTCATTTTATGCAGGCCTTTCCATTGTAGGTTTATTCAAATACATGCTCATGATCTAAAGCAAATGTGACGAATGTGTAGCAGTCCGCCTGTAGTGTTTTGATCCAGCTCTATGAGACACTATTATCACCAGCAGGACGCTGGCCTTCAAAGGATGACATAAGGATATCCTGGGCTGCAGCGATTGGCTGAGAGGAGCTCTTAATCACTGTTTCCGACCGCTCACCCCCCACTACGGGCAGTTAGGCTATTATCTGTGAGATCTCCAACAGCTCACCCTTCTTTCTTCCACTTCAAGAGAAATGTCTCTTCATTACACGGCCTCAATATAGGAAATCAAAGGGAAACGACAGCCCTCGAGATGGAACACCATATCCCTTTCTCCTCTTGGTGAGACCATTAACAAGACCTGTGTGTGTTTTGATAAAACCTTGGCATCCTTTTTTTCCCCCTCCCTGCAGTGAGGGAGTCTGTGAGGTCATTACCGTGGGTCTGATAGATTTTACAACATTAGCACCCGCTGCAGTTCCTCTGGAAACATATTGGCTCAAATGGGTCACCGTGAGGAGTGGAAGCTAGCCTATAAAAAGCTAATCAATTATGGGATGAATAATGTTGAATACTTGTCATTGTTTTACATAACAATTGCAATGTTTAATGACTGAGTTAAGACAGAGCAGGAATCAATGGAAAGGTTTTAGGGGTTAAATTGATATTTGTTGTACTTTATGTTTTATTTTATTTTTTATTAATCTTGGAGAAACCACAACGTGATTTGATACAATTTGCAATAACTAACTATGAGATTGACTTACGTTATATTGTGTGGAACACTTAAGTCACAACTGTTTACATGGTGCTTTACTGGAAATGTCAAATCAACTGCCTCACGCTGCTCTTGGCAATACCCAAAATACACAACAAATTACACCCAACAACTTACACCAAAAAATAGCCTCAGCATGCCATAGACATTCTTTGTTAATTTTACATTGAATTATTAAACTTTTTTTTTCTTACCAACACAATGCAAATAATTATGGGCTTAGTTAACTTTGTCAGAAAATGATTGCCATTTCGTAGTGGCCCTGTCTTTCTCTCTGGAGACAATCTTAGTGTAACATTCACTGATTGTCCTTTTTAATACTGTTGTTTTTTTCTGGACCACAGCAATTCTACTTGTAAATCTCCTCAGCCTGAGTTGCCATGGCAATGTGTTTCAGTAGGATGGCGAGGGACGTGATGCAGTGCAGCAATAGAGGCAAGCCAGAGCAACACTGACAAAAGCATGATTACCAAGAGGACAATACCAAATGAGTCATTGAAAATGCACCAAGTTCCACCCACAAGTCGGTTATTTGCACCTGTCCTTGAACGAGTGCCTTTGTGGGGAGTGGGGACATTTCTATCAGTTCGGTGGGTCGAATGTTTAGGTGACATTGAAAACATTGCACCATCTTACATCCAAAATGTTTCAAGTCAACAATCATTATTTTAAACAAAAGTATTGTGTACCAATAAAAAAAGCAGTTATGACTTGACTTTTTTTTTTTTAATCTAATTTTGAGGTGTCAGGCTTAACAATTATGTTAATCTTTTCAGAGATTTTACATCCATCCACACTGAGATGGGTATTTATGAAAAAAACTGAGGCAACCATGTACATAATGGCACTAAGCCGTTTTTTGAGCACATTGTTGATCACGCTGATGGATCGTTACCACTATTACTATGTTCTCTGATTAATGATCATAATGGACTGCATTTGGTAGGGCTCAATACACTGGGGGCTGGTATTATAAAGGTGGGTATGGTGTCCATGTTTGGACCTCAACCTCAGTCTCAGCAGGAGGGGAATTTACTCACCCCAAAGGTGTAGAGTGAGGAGAGGTTTTGTTAGGGGATGAGATATGTTTAACCAATGGTTGACTGTTTCACATCGGGGTGAATATGTGATGTGCTTTATGAGTCATAAGCAGCATTCACTTATTTTAACTGAAAGGGAGGCTGAACTTCCTGATTTGGCCTCGTTTTAGATTTTGTTCATTAAGAAATGCTAGGGGCCATTACTGAATTCATATTAGTTTTACTTTGGAGTGTTTTCTCATGAATGCTTTCAATATTTGTATATGCATTTCTACAATTCATAGTAGGTTTGAGGTTTTTAAGTAATTTAAATTTGTAGCTATTGAAATGTTGCATATTGACCCATGTACATTGTGTAATTTACAGACGGTCCCTAACTAGCCCTATAGGGATATCCAAAGTCAAACCACATTTACCACAGGCATTATGATCAGGTAGTTTGCAGCTGCACTCTGAATTGAATATTATTTGTGTGCTGTCAGCTGTGGGCAGGATTGAACTAAACCCAACCTTCATTTACGTTGTGACATACTTAGGCACAAATCACTGTTTAGGATGAGACTTACTTTATGACCAAAATTATCCTGTTTACACTTTGTTGTCAATTTTGACAGTAGAATAAATGTTTGACTCATAACGTTGCCACATAGTAGTGCTGAGAGATTTGTGCTTTTTGTGGTCGTTTCGGTTCAAATATATAAAAAATTATCACGGTTTCTGATTGGATTCTTTTTTAAAATATTAAAATGGACAATGCATTATAAAGGGTTGAATGCTGTAACACAGAATAAAATAATTAATAAAAGTCCCATGATGGTAGTGACGGGCAATTATTGCTTATCACTTATTAACCATTATCTATTAACATAATTAACTAAATATTACAGTTGTTGTGTATAATACAGTTGTTTTATTTGATCACGATTATTTCATTCCCAATAATAGGTTTCACTCTCGCCAAAATCTGCCCAATGACGTCAATCAATTAGTTATAAAAAATAAATAATAATAAACAGCAGGCGGTCTTTTCAAACAACTATTACATCATCATAATTTTCACAAGTTCTACAGTATTATTCCAACCTCATAGAGTTGAAATATACATAAAACACAGGAAAATATATCTATTTTCCAATTCAAAGCCTTTTCTTAGTTTGCAAAGTTATATAAATGGTAGAAAAAGAAAAGACTGGTTTGTTTTTGCTAAAGGGATGGTGGGGGACCGAGGAGCTTGTTCAGAAATCCCTCTTCACATGGTTTAAATAGGCAGCATATTCAATAGACTCACAGCCAGCATACTGGAGTCCTTGATCTGCAAAATCACAAGCCCCACCCCTTCCCTGTCGGATGGTCTCACATGAAATGACTGACGGCCATTGAGAGTTGCATTTAAATCCCTGTGGCTTATGTCGCCATTTCATTCTGCTGATCTGATGGAGAGGAAGGAGAGGAGGACTCTCACTGTCTAATTGTAGTTACAATATGTCACTGAGCAGTATTGCCCCGCAGCTTTGACTGAAGCTAAGAACAAATAGGCAGTTTTGTTTGTGGAAATGGGCTTGATCTACTCAGTCCTTATTCAATAGCCAGAATGTGGCACACGGTTAAGAAGTTCATCGTATTTCTAGATTGGTGATGAAATATACATGGCTGAACAGGATGTGTGTGTGTTTAGTTAAGCGTTTTTGATGTACATTGCCTCAAGTAGTACCCTGTTAACATTAAATAGCTGTGTCTTGCATATTGCAAAAGTATTGGCAGGGGATATAAATATGTAAACAGAAATGTTCTTGAAATAATTTTGTCCAAGGCAAGTCCAAAACCTCATTACTTTTTTCAAGTGTATTTTGATCGACGACCAAAGTTAAAGATATCATAAGGGTTCATTAAGTCTAATAATCTGTCTTTAATAATCTTAAATCATATCCAGAAACATTTGTTGGCTACACAGAGATAATGCATAATAATAACTCTGTAAAAGGAACATTGAAACAACGTTGTGTGCATTACTACCTACCTTGCTTGTTACATACTACCCTAAGTAGAGGCATTTAATGGTTTACTGCTTAGTGTAAAATAGGTTGCACCCTGTAAGTCAGCCTGGTCTCATAGACAAGATGTAACATAGTAAATGTATATCATAGACAACCAAATTAGTATGATATGTTACGTTTGGTATGGTTACATAAGCCAGAAGGCAAAAATAAAAGTAGGGTTGTTGGTCGAGGTGGATGAGTAGACGTATAATGCGAGAGTGTCTAGCAAACCAAAAGGTTGAATGTTCAAATCTCATCACGGACAACATTAGCTGATTAGCTACTTACTACTTTGCAACAACTTAGCATGTTAGCCCTAACCTTAACCCCTAGCCTAACTAACGTTAGCCTTAGCCACCTAGCTAACCTTTGCCAGAAAAATCTACAATTCATAACATATTTTACAAATGGCAATTTGTAACATATCATATGAATTGTAATTTGTACCATATCATAGGAAATGGATGATGAACATCCACAACTAATACATACCATACGAAATGTAACATATCATACTAATTGAGGGTGGCAGGTAGCCTAGCCTAGTGGTTAGAGTTTTGGGCCAGTAACTGAAAGGTCGCTGGATCAAATCCCCAAGCTGATGAGGTAAAAAGCTGTTGTTCTGCCCCTCAGCAAGGCAGTTAACCCACTGTGTGCTGAAACTGTGGATGTCAATTAAGGCAGCCCCCCTGCACCTCCCTGATTCAGAGGGGTTGGGTTAAATGCTGAAGACACATTTCAGTAGAAGGCATTCAGTTGTACAACTGACTAGGTATCTCCCTAATTGGAGTGTCCCAGATCTACATTTACTATGTTACAACTACCCCTTGGTCTAGTTTGTGTAAGTAGGATGAGTAAAAGGACACTTCACTGTGGTCAAGGTGATTTATAGATTGTTTGTTTGAGGAAACCACAGGATGGTTGCACCTTTTGATTTGCCAAAGAGAAGTGGATGGCCACCTGGGCAGCCAATCAGGGGAAAGGCCGGAGAGGAGATTTGACAGGTGTTAACTGGTCCCTTTAGGTTCTCATCCTGGACCGACAGTCAGAACTATAGCTGTCGGGAAGATTTCTGCCAGACTGTGTCTGTGGCACCTTGGCAGGACGTTGAATTAAATCTCGCCAAACAAGCCTCCTTTAATTGATATTCACGTCTCGCACCTTTAATTTAGCGCCGTCCTTGGCATTTCCACTTCTCTTGCAGTGTGATTAATTAGTATATGATATACAATGAGCACAAATTATTGCCGAGGCCAGTCCTTGAAACCAGAGTGGGGGGCTAATAAATAACTTTATGTAAATGAACTTGCCAAGAATATTCTTTAATTTGTGAGAATTTTATGTATTGTTGGAACAAATAATAGAAATATGGACAAGGCATGCTGTAAAAAAGCTGTCGAAGCTCATTTGAACCACATAAAATTGCTTGATAACTCAAGCAGAGAGAAAATGACTGCTCGGCAAAGAGAGAGTATAAGGAATCGCTGGAGGCAGGACAGGGAGGGAGGACACATTTAGTTAATTTTGATTCACACTCCATATCCACATAATGCAATTGCTAAATGATTGTGGCAGCAACCGCAAACATGTAAAAACAACGTTATATATACATATATATATATACATATATATATACATATATACATATATATATACATATACACATATATATATACATATATATATACATATACATATACACATATATATATACATATACATATACATATATATATATATATATATATATATATATATGCATATATATTTTTTTTTACAAACATCAATTTATTTTGCCACAACACAAAAAATTTTTTAAAATATTTAATTCAATTGTTGGTATGTTTAGACAATTAAGACAAATTGTGGAGTACTTTGAAGTTTGGACTACTCGAGGTATAGCAGACAATCTATTTACCTCTGTCCAGGCAACCAACTGCCTCCAAGTGTTCAAGACAGAATCCCCTTGATGGAAGGGTTTGGTAAATAAAAACTCACCAAACCCCTTAATGACAAGCAGGTCCTAAACATCTCAGCCTTTGGAGAGAAACGCATTACACAGCCGTCAGCCTGAGTGACGCGATGCCCTCCCCTTAATGGAACATTACAAAATGGCATCCTCATTCTGGGGAAATGACAACCCTGGAATATCACATGCCAATTAAAGGAGAGACAGATATCAGACGAGTGACATTTAATTCCCATAAATGTGATGGATATTAAACTGGAGAAAAATGTTCTGCAGGTCACTTCAGAAGGTCCTTTCGTTCTCCACAGTGAGATATTATGACGGAAGGACCTGTGCCGACGTGCTCGTAGCACTCAAACAGAACCTTGGTGAAAGCAACAAGTTTGTGTCAAAAAGGGTGCACGTTTGAGTTCTTTCCCTAGCACTAACACACCTGATTCCACCAATCAAAGGCTTGATGACTTAATACGTGGAATCAGGTGTGCTAGTACTTGGGCTAAAACAAAAATGTGGACCCCTCTGGGTCTCCAGGACGAAGATTATGAACACCAAACATTATATTGAGCAGGTGTTTCCCAATGTTTTGTACATTCAGTGTACAGGCTGCATGATGTGACAATAGGCTATTGATGATTTGAGAAAGTCCAAGTAAAGCTTGCGCTCTGTTCTTTGCATCAGGCTGCGTGATCGTACACTATATATATATATATATATAAAAGTATGTGGACACCCCTTCAAATTAGTAGATTTGGCTATTTAAGTCGCACCCGTTGCTGACAGGTGTATATAGTCGTGGACAAAAGTTTTGAGAATGACACAAATATTAATTTTCACAAAGTTTGCTGCTTCAGTGTCTTTAGATATTTTTGTCAGATGTTACTTTGAAATACTGAAGAATAATTACAAGCATTTCATATGTGGCAAAGGCTTATAATGACAATTACATGAAGTTGATGCAAAGAGTCAATATTTGTAGTGTTGACCCTTCTTTTTCAAGACCTCTGCAATCCGCCTGGGCATGCTGTCAATTACCTTCTGGGCCACATCCTGACTGATTGCAGCCCATTCTTGCATAATCAATGCTTGGAGGATGTCAGAATGTGTGGGTTTTTGTTTGTCCACCCTCCTCTTGAGGATTGACCACAAGTTTTCATCGGGATTAAAGTCTGGGGAGTTTCCTGGCCATGGACCCAAAATATCAGTGTTTTGTTCCCCGAGCCACTTAGTTATCACTTTGCCTTATAGCAAGGTGCTCCATCATGCTGGAAAAGGCATTGTTCATCACCAAACTGTTCCTGAATGGTTGGGAGAAGTTGCTCTCGGATGATGTGTTGGTACCATTCTTTATTAATGGCTGTGTTCTTAGGCAAAATTGTGAGTGAGCCCACTACCTTGGCTGAGAAGCAACCCCACACATGAATGGTCTCAGGATGCTTTACTGTTGGCATGACACAGGACTGATGGTAGCACTCACCGTGTCTTCTCTGGACAAGCTTTTTTCCGGATGCCCCAAACAATCGGAAAGGGGATTCATCAGAGAAAATGACTTTACCCCAGTCCTCAGCAGTCCAATCCCTCTACCTTTTGCAGAATATCAGTCTGTCCCTGATGTTTTTCCTGGAGAGAAGTTGCTTCTTTGCTGCCCTTCTTGACACCAGGCCATCCTCCAAAAGTCTTCGCCTCACTGTGCGTGCAGATGCACTCGAATCTGCCTGCATCCATTCCTGAGCATGCTCTGTACTGGTGGTGCCCCGATCCCGCAGCTGAATCAACTTTAGGAGACGGTCCTGATGCTTGCTGGACTTTCTTGTGCGACCTGAAGCCTTCTTCACAACAATTGAACTGCTCTCCTTGAAGTTCTTGATGATCCGATGAATGCTTGATTTAGGTGCAATCTTACTGGCAGCAATATCCTTGCCTGTGAAGCCCTTTTTGTGCAAAGCAATGATGATGGCACGTGTTTCCTTGCAGGTAACCATGATTGACAGAGGAAGAACAATGATTCCAAGCACCACCCTCCTTTTGAAGCTTCCAGTCTGTTATTCAAACTCAATCGGCATGACAGAGTGATCTCCAGTCTTGTCCTCGTCAACACTCACACGTGTTAACGAGAGAATCACTGACATGATGTCAGCTGGTCCTTTTGTGGCAGGGCTGAAATGCAGTGGAAATGTTTTTGGGGGGATTCAGTTCATTTGCATGGCAAGGAGGGACTTTGCAATTAATTGCAATTCATCTGATCACTCTTCATAACATTCTGGAGTACATGCAAATTGCCCTCATACAAACTGAGGCAGCAGACTTTGTGAAAATTAATATTTGTGTCATTCTCAAAACTTTTGTCCACGACTGTACAATCAATCACACAGCTATGCAATCTCCATAGAAAATCATTGGCAGTAAAATGTCCTTTCTCCCAGAGATCAGTGACTTTCAACAAGGCACCGTCATAGGATGCTACCTTTCCAACAAGTTAGTTTGTTAAATTTCTGCCCCGCTAGAACAGCCCATTCAACTGTAAGTGCTGTTATTGTGAAGTGAAAAAGTTTAGGAGCAACAATGGCTCAACTGCAAAGTGGTAGGCCACACAAGCTCACAGAATTGGACCACCGAGTGCTGAAGCGCCTAATGTGTAAAACTTGTCTGTCCTCGGTTGCAACATTCACTACCGAGTTCCAAACTGCCTCTGGAAGCAACGTCAGCACAAGAACTGTTCGTCCGGAGCTTCATTAAATGGGTTTCCATGGTTGAGCAGCCGCACACAAACCTAAGATCACCATGCGGAATGCCAAGTGTTGGCTGGAGTGGTGGAGAGCTTGCGGCAATTGGAAGCTGGAGCAGCGGAAACGCATTCTCTGGACCATCTAGCAGTACGACGGATGAATCTGGTTTTGGCTGATGCCAGGAGAACACTACCTGCCGAATGCATAGTGCCAACTGTAAAGTTTGGTGGTATAGGAATAATGATCTGGGGCTGTTTATCATGATTCGGGTTAGGACCCTTAGTTCCAGGGAAGGGAAATCTTAATGCTACAGCATGCATTGACATTCTAGACTATTCTGTGCTTCCAACTTTGTGGCAACAGTTTGGGGAAGGCCCTTTCCTGTTTCAGTATGACAATGCCGCCGTGCACAAAGCAAGGTCCATGCAGAAATGTTTGGTGAGATCGATGTGGAAGAACTTGACTGGAGTGCACAGATCCCTGACCTCATTCCCATCAAACAACTTTGGGATGAATTGGAATGCCAACTGAGAGCCAGGCCTAATCGCCCAACAGCAGTACCCAACCGCACTAATGCTCTTGTGGCTGAATGGAAGCAAGTCCATGCAGCAATGTTCCAACATCTAGTAGAAAACCTTCCCAGAAGAGTAGAGGCTGTTACAGCAGCAACAGGGGACCAACATGTGTCCACATACTTTTGGTCATGTGGTTTATTTTCACCCATCAGACTATTCTCAATGTAATATTGTCTTTACTAAGATGTACAGTTTGTTTAGATAAAGAATGGCCCATTATCAAATAGGCAGGAACAAAGGCAGGGGAAAAAATGCATGTACGGGAAAGCGTCCTGCCGGTTCGTTTTTCAGTCATGGGGGGTAGGCTACTCTGGTTACAGGTGAAAATCCTCCCAAACTCTGTTTGCCATGGGCTCTCCAACCCCGCAGCTACCCAGTGCTCTGTATGCCATGGGCTCTCCAACCCTGCAGCTACCCAGTGCTCTGTATGCCATGGGCTCTCCAACCCTGCAGCTACCCAGTGCTCTGTATGCCATGGGCTCTCCAACCCTGCAGCTACCCAGTGCTCTGTATGCCCATGGGCTCTCCAACCCTGCAGCTACCCAGTGCTCTGTATGCAATGGGCTCTCCAACCCTGCAGCTACCCAGTGCTCTGTATGCCATGGGCTCTCCAACCCTGCAGCTACCCAGTGCTTCATTTGGAAAAACAAGTGGAATCTGTTCAGGAACAATAGTAATAATACTAGTTTAATTCAGTGGGTGTTTTTCGGGCTTGGGCTCATATATAGACCAATGCATAGGCCCATGCATCAGCTCTAGTATGTATATGAGTGTTTTGAATTAATCATTATTAACTTAGAATGTGCTGTGATTTGATGATGCTGAAATGTTGAAGTTGAAATGGTGCTGGAATAGTGGAAGCAGCTCTCGTTTTCTTTGTGACTTGCGGTAACGCTCCGTGGTTCTAAATCAATAGTTGTTTAGTAGTCAGAAACATTGACTTGTCTCACCATGCTGTAGGTCACATAACTGTTTGTTACATGCAATATGCTTTGTGGACTTCATCAGACAGATGCTGATCTCCGGTTTTGTAAGGTAACAAAGATTTGATTTTACCTTTAGCTAAGCAAGTCAGTTAAGAACAAATTCTTATTTACAATGACAGCCTACCCGGGAGCAGTGGGTTAACTGCCTTGTTCGGTGGGGCGAAAAGACCGATTTTTACCTTGTCAGCTCAGGGATTCAACCCTGCAGCCTTTTGGTTATTGGCCCAATGCTCTAACCATTAGGCTTCCTGCCTCCCCGAGGACGTAGTTGAATTTATTCTGCCACTGTGTCTTCTTATTGTCTTCATGAATATATATCACGGTGGCAGGTCATGTGACCTAACAGGTTATAGAGCAAACAACACAATTATCACAATGCATAGGTTTTAATATAGTTACACATAGGTTTTAATATAGTTACACATAGGTTTTAATATAGTTACACATAGGTTTTAATATAGTTACACATAGGTTTTAATATAGTTACACATAGGTTTTAATATAGTTACACATAGGTTTTAATATAGTTACACATAGGTTTTAATATAGTTACACATAGGTTTTAATATAGTTACACATAGGTTTTAATATAGTTACATATAGTTACACATAGGTTTTAATATAGTTACACATAGGTTTTAATATAGTTACACATAGGTTTTAATATAGTTACACATAGGTTTTAATATAGTTACACATAGGTTTTAATATAGTTACACATAGGTTTTAATATAGTTACACATAGGTTTTAATATAGTTACACATAGGTTTTAATATAGTTACACATAGGTTTTAATATAGTTACACATAGGTTTTAATATAGTTACATATAGTTACACGTAGGTTTTAATATAGTTACACATAGGTTTTAATATAGTTACACATAGGTTTTAATATAGTTACACATAGGTTTTAATAGTTTTTTTATGGCTTGGCTTCCCCACTGATTTTACCCACGCACTGTCATGGTTGAACTTTTACTTCACTAAGGCTGTATCACAAGGCTGTATCACAACCGGCCATGATTGGGTGTGAGGTGGTTTTGGACCGTCAAGAATTTGTTCTTAACTGACTTCATAAATGTAAATAATAAGTAAATTGTGTACTTCTTTCTTCAAATTGATCAATCACAGTGAGGTTAGTTTAAAAAGCACAATACTGTTTTGATGATCAGTGTTTGATGTTTTTTTTTAAATTGCATTTGCGTAGATGGTCAGAGTATTTAGAGGGACAATAGAGCCCTGAGTACCAGCCTATTAGGACCTGATGGTTGTTAGCAAGTTGGGTACTACCAAAGCATGTCCAGAGTACATAAAAGGAGATTTTACTGTGGTCATGACTCACAACTGCCGGTGCGGCGGTAATATGGTCACCGCAACAGCCCTACGCATATATTGAATTTACTTACACCTAGTTTATTCTACTATTCTGACTCTAACTCAGTCATCGTAAAAGGAATTACTACTCTGACTTGCAAAATAAAGAAGATTCAATATGCTCTAAGTTTTTCTCTATCTTCATTAGGAAATTGTGTAAATGGCAGGTTTTTTGGGAAGAAAGTGCTAATTTTCATATAAGATACAACTTTTCACGGGTGTTTTTTCTTGACTGATTACCATTTGATTGATGTGGTGCTATTGTATGTCATAGCATTTGAAAGGGCTGTTTCTCAGCGTTCACAATATGTATCATGTTTTCAGTGGTATAAAGTACTTCAAAAGTATAACTTAAGTCGTTTTTTTGAGAATTTCTGTACTCTACTTTAGATGTTTGACAACTTTTACTTTTACTTCACTAAAGGCTGTATCACAAGGCTGTATCACAACCGGCCATGATTGGGTGTCCCAAAGGGCGGCGCACAATTGGTTTTGGCCAGTGTAGGCCGTCATTGTATATAAGAATTTGTTCTTAACTGACTTGCCTAGTTAAATAAAGGTTAAATAATGAAGTAAATTGTGTACTTTTTACTCCATACATTTTCCCTTACACCCAAAAGTACTCATTACATTTTGAATGCCTAACAGGACAGCAAAATGGTCTAATTCACACAATAATCAAGAGAACATCCCTGGTCATCCCTACTACCTCTGATCTGGAGGACTTGCTTTTAATTTCTTCTCATGGCTGGGGGTCAGTATTGAGTAGCTTGGATGAATAAGGTGCCCAGAGTAAACTGCCTGCTACTCAGGCCTAGTTGCTAATATATGCATAGTATTAGTAGATTTGGATAGAAAACACAACCGTTTCTAAAACTGTTTGAATGATGTCTGTCAGTATAACAGAACTCATACGGCAGGCAAAAACCTGAGAAAAAATCCAAACAGGAAGTGGGAAATCTGAGGTTTGTAGTTTTTCAAGTCATTGCCTATCAAA
The DNA here is from genome assembly GCF_018296145.1 of Oncorhynchus tshawytscha. Lineage (NCBI taxonomy): Eukaryota > Metazoa > Chordata > Actinopteri > Salmoniformes > Salmonidae > Oncorhynchus > Oncorhynchus tshawytscha. Next base: position 7,958,726 of record NC_056444.1, read on the forward strand.
TATACAGTGTCTATGGGGTCATATTGCACTTCCTAAGGCTTCCACTAGATGTCAACAGTCTTTAGAACCTTGTTTGAGGCTTCTACTGTGAAGGAGCTGATTGAGTCAGGGGTCTGGCAGAGTGCCATGAGCTCATTCCGGCACGCTCCCATGAGAGCGACCTGCGTTCCATTGCAATTCTAAAGATACTCTACTGCCTCTGATCTGAATGACTCACTAAACACATGCTTCATTTGTAAATTATGTCTGAGTGTTGGAGCATGCCCCTGGCTATCCGTAAATGTTTAAAAACTAGAAAATGGTGCAGTATGGTTTGATTAATATAAGGAATTTGAAATAATGTATTATTTTACTTCTACTTTTGATACTTAAGTATATTTTAACAATTACATTTCCTTTTGATACTTAAGTCAAATTAAATACGTTTAGACTTTTATTCAAGTAGCATTGTACTGGGCAAATTTCACTTTTACTTGAGTCATTTTCTATTAAGGAGTTTTTACTGTTACTCAAATATGACACATGTAAGTACCTTTTCCACCACTGCAAGATTTCATATATGGTTTGACACCAGCAAATGATTCTCATTAACGCACGCAGGTCATGGTCTCAGTAAGTTCAGGAATTCCCAAGCTCTCCTACCAGTGATGCAACAATGCCATTATGACAATTTACAGTTCCAGTTGTCAAATCAAATCAAATTATATTAGTCACATGCGCCGAATACAACAACCTTTCAGAGAAATACTTACTTACGAGCTCTTAGCCAACAGTGCAGTTTCAAAAAATACTGATAAGAATAAGAGATGAAAGTATCAAGTAAATAAAGAGCAGCAGTAAAAATGAACAATATATACAGGGGGGTTGCAGTCAATGTGCGGGTACACCGGTTAGATGAGGTAGTATGTAAGGTACATGTAGTTAGAGTTAAATAAAGTGACGATGCATAGATGACAACAGAGAGTGGCAGTGGTGTGGAGAGGGGGGGCAATGCAAATAGTCTGGGTATCCATTTGACTAAATATTCAGGTGTCTTATGGCTTTGGGGTAGAAGCTGTTTCGAAGCCTCTTGGACCTAGCCTTGGTGCTCTGGTATGCTTGCCGTGTGGTAGCAGAGAGAAAAGTCTATGACTAGGGTGGATGGAGTCTTTGACAATTTTAAGGGCCTTCCTCTGACACCGCATGGTATAGAGGTCCTGGATGGTAGGAAGCTTGGCCCCAGTGATGCACTGGGCTGTTCACACTACCCGCTGTAGTGCCTTGCGGTCGGAGGCATTTGCCATATCAGGCAGGGATGCAACCATGCTCTCGGTGGTGCAGCTGTAGAACCATTTGAGGATCTGAGGACCCATGCCAAATGTTTTCAGTCTCCTGAAGGGGAATAGGTTTTGTCGTGCCCTCTTCACGACTGTCTTGGTGTGCTTGGACCATGTTAGCTTGTTGGTGATGAGAATGGGGGCGTGCTTGGTCCTCCTTTTCCTCTAGTCCACAATTATCTCCTTTGTCTTGATCATGTTGAGAGAGAGGTTGTTGTCCTGGCACCACACGGCCAGGTCTCTGACCTCCTCCCTATAGGCTGTCTCGTTGTTGTCGGTGATCAGGCCTACCACTGTTGTGTCATCGGCAAATTGAATGATGGTGTTGGAGTCGTGCCTGGCCGTGCAGTCATGGGTGAACAGGGAGTACAGGAGGGGACTGACCACGCACCTATGAGGGGCCCCTGTGTTGAGGATCAGCGTGGCGGATATGTTATTACCTACCCTTACCACCTGGGGGTGGCCCATCAGGAATTCCAGGATCCAGTTGCAGAGGGAGGTGTTTAGTCCCAGTGTCCTTGGCTTATTTAATGAGATTTGAGGGCACTATGGTGTTGAACGCTGAGCTGTAGTCAATGAATACCATTCTCACATAGGTGTTCCTTTTGTCCAGATGGGAAAGGGCAGTGTGGAGTGCAATAGAGACTGTATCATCTGTGGATCTGTTTGAGCGGTATGCATATTGAAGTGGGTCTAGTGTTTCTGGGATGATGGTGTTGATGTGAGCCAAATAGGGATAGAATTTATCACTTACCTTTGATGATCTTCGTATGGTTGCACTCACAAGACTCCATGTTACACAATAAATGTTTGTTTTGTTCAATAAAGTCCCTGTTTATGTCCAAAAACCTCCATTTTGTTGGTGCGTTTTGTAATACATTGGCACAAAGCGCGATCACAGCAAGCAGATGAAAAATCAAAAAAAGTGCCATAAAAATTTGTAGAAACATGTCAAACGATGTTTAGAATCAACCCTCAGGTTGTTTTTGTCATAAATAATCGATCATATTTCAACCGGACAGTAGCTTCATCAATAGAAAATACATTTCCACTGGCCTCTCAATGAAAGTGGTGTTTCTCATATAGCGCATAGCAGGATTTCTTATAAGCTTACTGGTTAGAGTCCCGCTCCTTGAAAGCTGCAGCTCTAGCCTTTAGCTCAGTGTGGATGCTGCCTGTAATTCATGGCTTCTGGTTGGGGTGTGTACGTACGGTCACTGTGGGGATGACGTCATCGGTGCACTTATTGATGAAGCCAATGACAGATCTGTCATTTGAGGAATCCCGGAACATATTCCAGTCTGTGATAGCAAAACAGTCCTGTAGCTTATCATCTGCTTCATCTGACTACTTTTTTATTTATCTAGTCGCTGGTGCTTCCTGCTTTAGTTTTTGCTTGTAAGCAGGAATCATGAGGATGGAATTATAGTCAGATTTGCCAGTTCTTTCCCCTCTAGTTGCACTTCTAACATGCTGATAGAAATTTGGTAAAACTGATTTAAGTTTCCCTGCGTTAAAGTCCCTGGCTACTGGGAGCGCCGCCTCTGGGTGAGTGTTTTCCTGTTTGCTTATGGCAGAATACAGCTCATTCAATGCTGTCTTAGTGCCTCTGACTGTGGTGGTATGTAAACAGCTACAAAGAATATAGATGAAAACTCTCTCGGTAGGGAATGTGGTCTGCAGCTTATCATGAGAAACTTTAGCTCTAGACTTCCTTAGATATAGTGCACCAGCTGTTATTTACAAAAACACATAGTCCGCCTCCCCTTGTCTTACCAGACGCCGCCGTTCTATCCTGCCGGTACATTGTATAACCAGCCAGCTGTATGTTGGTATTGTCGTCGTTCAGCCACGACTTAGTTAGCTGGCGTTGTAAAGCCTAGCGTTTCCATTCTCCTTTCATTTTCCAGCCTGACTATTACCTGTTCAAACTAATGGCTGTAAAATGTTCAATTAAAACTTAGATTGTAAAAACAACTTAACTTACTGGAATTAGCTGATTTTAGTCAAAAAATCTTCCAGTTCATGTGAAGTTGGGCAAGCAGGAGAGCAGATGCTAACTATTATTGTTCGTTGGAGATTATCATGCAACTTTAAAAAAAAAAAATGTAAACAGCGAGAATCTGTCAAGGCTCACGTATAATTATGTGATAACAGGCAGCAGTAGTTCCTGGTTTGAGGTTTTCTTCATTGATTTTTTGGACAAATCAGGATTAGGCGAAGGCGGTGCTTAAACTGGGGGCGGTGATTTCAAGCCCCGGGGAACCACTAAAGACGGACCATTTGTTCGACATTTATATTTTCTTTAAATGCCATGTTTCACATTAGCAACCCCCAGCCCCCAAACAATAATTTGGATACTGTACATTCGGAAAGTATTCAGACCCTTTGGTTTTTTCCACATTTTGTTACGTTACAGCCTTTTTCTAAAATTAATTATAACTGTATTTTTTCTCATCAATCTACACACAATACCCCATAATGACAAAGCAAAATTTTTTTTGCACATTTATAAAAACATGTAAATAGAAATACCAAATTTACGTAAGTATTTAGACCATTTGCTATAAGACTCGATATTAAGCTCAGGTGCATCCTGTTTCCATTGATCATCCTTGAGATGTTTCTACAACTCTATTGGAAAGGTACACACCTGTCTATATACTGTAAGGTCCCACAGTTGACAGTGCATGTCAGTGCAAAACCAAGCCATGAGGTCACAGGAATTGTCCGTAGACATGATCCTGGAGACATGATCCTGCCAAAATGCACGTAAAGGACTCAGACCATTAGAAACAAGATTCTCTGGTCTGATGAAACCAAGACGGAACTCTTTGTCCTGAATAGCAAGTGTCACGTCTGGAGGAAACCTGGCACCATCCCTACGGTGAAGCATGGTGGTGACAGCATCATGCTGTGGGGATGTTTTTCAACGGCATGGACTGGGAGACTAGTCAGGATCAAGGGAAAGATGAACGGAGCAAGGTACAGAAAGATTCTTGATGAAAACCTTCTCTAGAGCGCTCAGCACCTCAGACTGGGGTAAAGATTCACATTCCAACAGGACAACGACCCTAAGCACACAGCCAAGACAATGCAGAAGTGGCTTCAGAATAAGGCTCTGAATGTCCTTGAGTGGCCCGGCTAGAGCCTGGACTTGAATGTGTTTTATAAAATGTATACATTTTATAAAAACCTGTTTTTCCTTTGTCATTATGGGGTATTGTGTGCGTATATATTGATGAGGGGGGGTGATTTAATCCATTTTAGAATAAGGCTGTGACGCAACAAAATGTGTATAAAGTCAAGGGGTCTGAATACTTTCCGAATTAACTGTATAACGTGTGGAGATGCCCTGTGGACCATACAAATGTATATAGTAACTATGTGATTAGAAGGGGTAGGCACTAGGCCCCGGGCCAGTGGGAGGTCAGGAATGAGGGCTCTATTTCAAACACACCTCTATCCATCTCTCTCCAGGTGCTACAGAGGACAGAATGTTCCAAGGACTTCCAGAGCCATCTGACCAACTCACTGAGAACTCTCCACTCATAATGGTACACTTGATGCACTCTGTAAATCTCCTTTTCTACAGCAGTCTACCTGTGTGATCGCATATCATATTATCTAGGGCCACTGGTTGTATTTGGATTTAATGTACTCACTCAAACTCATGCTCTCTCCTCCCTGTAAAAGTCTCCCAGGCTTTTATAAAAACGAACGTGTGTCCATCCCCCTATTCCGTAAGTGAGTCTTCTGGGATATGGAACTCTAGAGCATCACATCAACAAACCTGCCACCCTGTTGTCAGCTATCATTAGACAGTTCCCTTAGGATGAAAGCAAGTATCTAACTAAGCCTTTCAATGGCCACATATTGGAGATGACCAAATGCAGTAAAGTTTTGTATATACAACTCAATCTTTGTCGGCATTTTACACTGCATGTGACAAATAAATAAATAACATTTTGTTGGATTTTACGTTTTTCAATTGTTAGATTACAAAAAAACTGTTTCATAGCATGTTTGGCATGTTAGTTTTCACTTCATTTTTTACTGTTGTGTCAATAACTTCAACATCAAGACAGAGCTTAGATTTCAAAGGTCTAAAATCAGAGCATGTCTCATGTCCCAGTAAAGATTAAGAATGAGTGAGTGAGTGAGTGAGTGAGTGAGTGAGTGAGTGAGTGAGTGAGTGAGTGAGTGAGTGAGTGAGTGAGTGAGTGAGTGAGTGAGTGAGTGAGTGAGTGAGTGAGTGAGTGAGTGAGTGAGTGAGTGAGTGAGAGAGATCCCAGATAAGGCCCTTGCTTCCAGTAGCACTGAAGGCCCCAGTATTCAGTCCGCAGCTTGAAGAAGATGTGTCACCATCCAGGTACATGTAATGCAGTGGGAAGGGAAAGGGGGGATACCTAGTCAGTTGTATAGGGAAAGGGGGATACCTAGTCAGTTGTATAGGGAAATGGGGGGTACCTAGTCAGTTGTATAGGGAAAGGGGGTTACCTAGTCAGTTGTATAGGGAAAGGGGGATACCTAGTCAGTTGTATAGGGAAAAGGGGGGATACCTAGTCAGTTGTATAGGGAAAAGGGGGGATACCTAGTCAGTTGTATAGGGAAAGGGGGATACCTAGTCAGTTGTATAGGGAAATGGGGGTTACCTAGTTAGTTGTATAGGGAAAGTTGTATAGGGGGGGATACCCAGTCAGTTGTATAGGGAAAGGGGGATACCTAGTCAGTTGTATAGGGAAATGGGGGTACCTAGTCAGTTGTATAGGGAAAGGGGGTTACCTAGTCAGTTGTATAGGGAAAGGGGGATACCCAGTCAGTTGTATAGGGAAATGGGGGTACCTAGTCAGTTGTATAGGGAAAGGGGGTTACCTAGTCAGTTGTATAGGGAAAGGGGAGATACCCAGTCAGTTGTATAGGGAAAAGGGGGATACCTAGTCAGTTGTATAGGGAAAGGGGGTTACCTAGTCAGTTGTATAGGGAAAGGGGGATACCTAGTCAGTTGTATAGGGAAAGGGAAAGGGGGTTACCTAGTCAGTTGTATAGTGAAAGGGGGATACCTAGTCAGTTGTATAGGGAAAGGGGGATACCTAGTCAGTTGTATAGGGAAAGGGGGGATACCTAGTCAGTTGTACGACTGAAAGAGCTGCTTCCTGTGCTTGGCCCTCCTATGTTGAACATAATAAATGTCTCTCTATCCACCAGATGTATACCAAACTCACTAAAAGTGGCAGTAATAAAGCCTCTCTTGAAAAAGCCAAACCTTGACCCAGAAAATATAAAAAACTATCGGCCTATATCGAATCTTCCATTCCTCTCAACATTTTTAGAAAAGGCTGTTGCGCAGCAACTTACTGCCTTCCTGAAGACAAACAATGTATACAAAATGCTTCAGTCTGGTTTTAGACCCCATCATAGCACTGAGACTGCACTTGTGAAGGTGGTAAATAACCTTTTAATGGCATCAGACCGAGGCTCTGCATCTGTCCTCGTGTTCCTAGACCTTAGTGCTGCTTTTGATACCATCGATCACCACATTCTTTTGGAGAGATTGGAAACCCAAATTGGTTTACACAGACAAGTTCTGGCCTGGTTTAGATGTTATCTGTCGGAAAGATATCAGTTTGTCTCTGTGAATAGTTTGTCCTCTGACAAATCAACTGTAAATTTCGGTGTTCCTCAAGGTTCCGTTTTAGGACCACCATTGTTTTCACTATATATTTTACCTCTTGGGGATGTCATTTGAAAACACAACGTTAACTTTCACTGCTATGTGGATGACACACAGCTGTATATTTCAATGAAACATGGTGAAGCCCCAAAATTGCCCTCGCTAGAAGCATGTGTTTCAGACATAAGGAAGTGGATGGCTGCGAACATTCTACTTTTAAACTCGGACAAAACAGAGATGCTTGTTCTAGGTCCCAAGAAACAAAGACATCTTCTGTTGAATCTGACAATTAATCTTAATGGTTGTACTGTCGTCTCAAATAAAACTGTGAAGGACCTCGGCGTTACTCTGGACCCTGATCTCTCTTTTGAAGAACATTTCAAGACTGTTTCAAGGACAGCTTTTTTCCATCTACGTAACATTGCAAAAATCAGAAACTTTCTGTCCAAAAATGATGCAGAAAAATGAATCCATGCTTTTGTCACTTCTAGGTTAGACTACTGCAATGCTCTACTTTCCGGCTACCCGGATAAAGCACTAAATAAACTTCAGTTAGTGCTAAATACGGCTGCTAGAATCCTGACTAGAACCAAAACATTTGATCATATTACTCCAGTGCTAGCCTCCCTACACTGGCTTCCTGTCAAGGCAAGGGCTGATTTCAAGGTTTTACTGCTAACCTACAAAGCATTACATGGGCTTGCTCCTACCTATCTCTCGGATTTGGTCCTGCCGTACATACCTACACGTACGCTACGGTCACAAGACGCAGGCCTCCTAATTGTCCCTAGAATTTCTAAGCAAACAGCTGGAGGCAGGGCTTTCTCCTATAGAGCTCCATTTTTATGGAATGGTCTGCCTACCCATGTGAGAGACGCAAACTCGGGCTCAACCTTTAAGTCTTTACTGAAGACTCATCTCTTCAGTGGGTCATATGATTGAGTGTAGTCTGGCCCAGGAGTGTGAAGGTGAACGGAAAGGCTCTGGAGCAACGAGCCGCCCTTGCTGTCTCTGCCTGGCCGGTTCCCCTCTTTCCACTGGGATTCTCTGCCTCTAACCCTATTACAGGGGCTGAGTCACTGGCTTACTAGGGCTCTTTCACACCGTCCCCAGGAGGGGTGCGTCACTTGGGTGGGTTCAGTCACTGATGTGATCTTCCTGTCTGGGTTGGCGCCCCCCCCTTGGGTTGTGCGGTGCGGAGATCTTTGTGGGCTATACTCGGCCTTGTCTCAAAATGGTAAGTTGGTGGTTGAAGATATCCCTCTAGTGGTGTGGGGGCTGTGCTTTGGCAAAGTGGGTGGGGTTATATCCTTCCTGTTTGACCCTGTCCAGGGGTGTCATCGGATGGGGCCACAGTGTCACTGGCTTCCTGGGGCTCTTTCATACCGTCCCTGGGAGGGGTGCGTCACTTGAGTGGGTTGAGTCACTGATGTGATCTTCCTGTCTGTTTTTGGCCCTGTCCGGGGGTGTCATCGGATGGGGCCACAGTGTCTCCTGACCCCTCCTGTCTCAGCCTCCAGTATTTATGCTGCAGTAGTTTATGTGTCGCGGGGCTAGGGTCAGTTTGTTATATCTGGAGTACTTCTCCTGTCCTATCCGGTGTCCTGTGTGAATTTAAGTATGCTCTCTCTAATTCTCTCTTTCTCTCTTTCTTTCTCTCTCTCAGAGGACCTGAGCCCTAGGACCATGCCTCAGGACTACCTGACATGATGACTCCTTGCTGTCCCCAGTCCACCTGGCCGTGCTGCTGCTCCAGTTTCAACTGTTCTGCCTGTGATTATTATTATTTGACCATGCTGGTCATTTATGAACATTTGAACATCTTGGCCATGTTCTGTTATAATCTCCACCTGGCACAGCCAGAAGAGGACTGGCCACCCCACATAGCCTGGTTCCTCTCTAGGTTTCTTCCTAGGTTTTGGCCTTTCTAGGGAGTTTTTCCTAGCCACCGTGCTTCTACACCTGCATTGCTTGCTGTTTGGGGTTTTAGGCTGGGTTTCTGTACAGCACTTTGAGATATCAGCTGATGTACGAAGGGCTATATCAATAAATTTGATTTGATTTGTATAGGGGGGATACCTAGTCAGTTGCACAACTGAATGCATTCAGCAGAAATGTGTCTTCCGTACTTCCGTACTTACCCAACTCCTGAATCAGGTCATCGGTGCCCGGGGGAAAAAAGGTGTGGCCTGATGGGGAGATGACAGTAAATGCATTATGTACCTTTCATCACCAAAGCAGTGATAGCATTTACTGCATATGTTTCTGAACAGTTCAACTATTTTGATAGTGTCACTGATATATGGAAATATTGACTGTCCTCTAGGGTCCTGTGGTGAATCAACTGCTGTCCATCGTATGGTTCAACAGCTTTCTTCCAGGGCCTGTGTTCACAAAGTGTCTTCAGAGTAGGAATACTGATCTAGGACCACCTCCCCTTTGTCAATGTAATCATATTCATTGTGATCTAAAAAGGCAAAACTGATATATGGAAATATATCAATAAAATCAGTACTGCTACTCTGAGATGCTTTGTGAATTACGGCCCTGGTCTGTCAGTAGCATATTGCTTTCTGTGATCCTACTACCTTTCCACCTGACAACAACAAAAACATGAATAAGAATTAGCCTAATCAGTACTGCTACTCTGAGATGCTTTGTGAATTACGGCCCTGGTCTGTCAGTAGCATATTGCTTTCTGTGATCCTACTACCTTTCCACCTGACAACAACAAAAACATGAATAAGAATTAGCCTAATCAGTCAGTAACTTAGCTAACTAATGAAACACTCATGTAAATGTGCACCAGCCTAATCAGCCAAATTATATCAAAACAACACAGCCTATTTGCAGTAAAATTAGAAGGGCCATTTAGCTACAGTTAAGGTCGGAAGTTTACACACACCTTAGCCAAATACATTTAAACTCAGTTTTTCACAATTCCTGACATTTAATCCTAATAAAAATTCCCTGTCTCAGGTCAGTTAAGATAACCACTTTATTTGTGTGAAATGTCAGAATAGTAGTAGAGAGAATGATTTATTTCAGCTTTTATTTCTTTCCTCACATTCCCAGTGGGTCAGAAGTTTACATAAACTCAATTAGTATTTGGTAGCATTGCCTTGAAATTGATTGACTTGGGTCAAACATTTTGGGTAGCCTTCCACAAGCTTCCCACGATAAGTTGGGTGAATTTTGGCCCATTCCTCCTGACAGAGCTGGTGTAACAGAGTCAGGTTTGAAGACCTCCTTGTTCACACATGCTTTTTCAGTTCTGCCCACACATTTTCTATAGGTTTGAGGCCGGGGCTTTGTGATGGCCACTCCAATACCTTGACTTTGTTGTTCTTAAGCCATTTTGCCACAACTTTGGAATCATGCTTGGGGTCATTGTCCATTTGGAAGACCCTTTTGCGACCAAGCTTTAACATCCTGACTGATGTCTTGAGATGTTGTTTCAATATTTCCACTTAATTTTTCCTCCCTCATGTGCCATCTATTTTGTGAAGTGCACCAGTCCCTCCTGCAGCAAAGTACCCCCACAACATGATGCTGCCACCCCCGTGCTTCACGGTTGGGATGCTGTTCTTCTGCTTGCAAGCATCCCCCTTTTTCCTCCAAAGATAACGATGGTCATTATGGCCAAACAGTTCTATTTTTGTTTCATCAGACCAGAGGACAGTTCTCCAAAAAGTAGGCTCTTTGTCCCCATGTGCAGTTGGAAATCGTAGTCTGGCTTTTTTATTGCGGTTTTGGAGCAGTGGCTTCTTCCTTGCTGAGCGTCCTTTCAGGATATGTTGAAATAGGACTCGTTTTACTGTGGATATAGATACTTTTGTACATGTTTCCTCCAGCATCTTCACAAGGTCCTTTGCTGTTGTTCTTGGATTGTTTTGCAGTTTTGCCCCAAAGTACGTTCATCTCTGGGAGACAGAACGTGTCTCCTTCCTGAGCGGTATGACGTCTGCATGGTCCCATGGTGTTTATACTTGCGTACTATTGTTTGTACAGATGAACATTTTACCTTCAGGCATTTGGAAATTGCTCCCAAGGATGAGCCAGACTTGTCGATGTCTAAAAAAAAATTCTGAGGTCTTGGTTGATTTCTTTTGATTTTCCCATTATGTCAAGCAAAGAGGCACTGAGTTTGAAGGTAGGCCTTGAAATACATCCACAGGTACACCTCCAATTGACTCAAATTATGTCAGAAACTTCTAAAGCCATGACATCATTTTCTGGAATTTTCCAAGCTATTTAAAGGCACAGTCAACTTAGTGTATGTAAACTTCTGACCCACTGGAATTGTGATACAATTAATTATAAGTGAAATAATCTGTCTGTAAACAATTGTTGGAAAAATTACTTGTGTCATGCACAAAGTAGATGTCCTAACCGACTTGCCAAAACAATAGTTTGTTAACAAGACATTTGTGGAGTGGTTGAAAAACAGGTTTTAATTACTCCAACCTAAGTGTTTGTAAACTTCCAACTTCATCTGTATATTGCTGCTTTTTCAGTTTCCAATGCATCAATCAACAGTAGTTTGAAGTAGTTTAACAAAAAGTGTTCAACAGATGGTAACTAGTCTTTAAAATATATCTAGCAATGATATACATTATTTTCAGGAAACCAAGCTACTACATTCCACTTAACTAGCTAGCTAAGGTGAACTAAACTCAGACTGATAAGGGGAAATAAAGTTAGCTAGCTAAGGTGAACTAAACTCAGACTGATAAGGGGAAATAAAGTTAGCTAGCTAAGGTGAACTAAACTCAGACTGTTAAGGGGAAATTAAGTTAGCTAGCTAAGGTGAACTAAACTCAGACTGATAAGGGGAAATAAAGTTAGCTAGCTAAGGTGAACTAAACTCAGACTGATAAGGGGAAATAAAGTTAGCTAGCTAAGGTGAACTAAACTCAGACTGTTAAGGGGAAATTAAGTTAGCTAGCTTACCTGCCATAAATTTCAATCAAACAAACAAGTTAAATGGCATTTTCTCAATGTCATCAATCAGATGGATCGCTAACAAATATATTTGTTTTCCCTCACATCTAAAAGCTGCCTGGTACAACTGGCCAGTTGACAGCACTTTAGGATGAATGATAAAGCAAACTAAATGTATCTGCACTGTAAATGCCAATGGCTAGCCAGTCCATCTGAAATGCAGACTTACTGGTGAACAACACTGTGCACTTCGTCCAATAACAGTCCTATCAACCGTTTTCTGAACACGCCTGTTTGAAGAACTTTTCTCCATTCATCACTTGATATATTAAACGTCTGACAGTCTCCTTTGCCAGACAACATTTTCAAGCAAAACTGCATTGACTTAGATGATGGGAATGGACACTGCTAAGATTCAAGATACACTACATGACCAGGTATGTGGACACCTGATTGTCAAACATCTCATTCCAAAATACCATGGGCATTACTATGGAGTTGGTCCCCGCCTTTTGCTGCTATAACAGCCTCCACTCTTCTGGATAGGCTTTCCATTACGTTGGAACATTGCTTCCGAGGCTATCTGGGGGCTTCCATTCAGCCACAAGAGCATTAGGGAGGTCGGGCACTGATGTTGGGTGATTAGGCCTGGCTCGCAGTCAGTGTTCCAATTCGATGGGGTTGAGGTCAGGGCTCCGTGCAGGCCAAACAAGTTCTTCCACACCAATCTCGACAAACCATTTATGTATGTACCTCTCTTTGTGCACAGGGGAATTGTCATGAAACTTTGTTGCCACAAAGTTGGAAGCACAGAATCGTCTAGAATGTCATTTTATGCTGTAGTGTTAAGATTCCCTTCACTGGAACTAAGGGACCTAGCCCGAACCATTAAAAACAGCCCCAGACCATAACTCCACTTTACACTTGGCACTATGCATTCGGGCAGGTAGCGTTCCCCTGGCATCCGCAAACCCTAGATTAGTCTGTCGGACTGCAAGACGGTGAAGCGTGATTCATTACAGGGAACACGTGTCCAATGCTCCAGAGTCCAATGGCGGAGAGCTTTACACCACTCCAGCAGACAATTGGCCTTGCGCATGGTGATCTTAGGCTTGCGTGTGGCTGCCTGGCCATGGACACCCATTTCATGAAGCTCCCGACGAACAATTATTGTGCTGACGTTGCTTACAGAGGCAGTTTAGAACACGTTAGTACGTGCTGCAACTGAGGACATGATTTTTACACATTGCGCAATTCAGCACTCGGAGGAACCGTTCAGTGAACTTGTGTGGCCTACCACTTCACGGCTAAGCTGTTGTTGCTCCTAGACAATTCAACTTCACAATAGCAGCAGTTGACCGGGGCAGGTCTAGCATGGCAGAAATTTGATGATCTGACTTTTTGAAAAGGTGGCATCCTATGACGGTGCCACATTGAAAGTTACTGAGCTCTTCGGTAAGCCCATTCTACTGCCAATGTTTGTCTATGGAGATTGCATTGCGGTGTGCTCAATTTTATCCACCTGTCAGCAATGGGTGTGTCTGAAATAACCGAATCCACTCATTTGAAGGGGCGTCCACATATTTTTTGTATGCAGTTGACAAGGAAGGAGTGAGGATGTTTTCAACACGCTTTATACGAGTGTCCACAACTCAGTAGTTCACACGGATCATAAACACTGGTGAAATGAGTGGAACGGAGGGATTTGTCCCCAAGTTTCTTTTTACGAGGAAGGAGACTTCACTTCCTTCACACAACGGAAATCACAAATGTCAATGTGAATCTCTCCCCAAACGGAAAGTGACAGCTTTTGTTAGAATTTTACTTCTGGGTAACCAAGATCAACCCACTTCAATTCTACATATCTTTGTTTGTATAGTTCAGTCCTTGAGCTGTTCTTGTCTATAGATGGTATTCTGTATTATGTCCTGTTTCATGTGTTGCGTGGACCCCAGGAAGAGTAGCTGCTACTATAGCAACAACTAATGGGGATCCTAATCAAACACACACAAAAAAATAGTAAATATCCTTGGGATACTATGACAGTGTCAAGACTGCTCGACTAAAATGTTGTTTGAAAAGCTGGAGTCAAGCATTGCTCAAGTTTAACGTCAGATCTGTGCATCACCCCAGAGCACAATGTCTGGCTTCTTCAATCGTATACATTTGATATCACTTGGAAGCAATCAATGAGACTGACAAGTTTCAATCAATGAGACTGACAAGTGTATACGCCACAGATTAATCAATGAGTCTGACAAGTTTCACCAAGCCGAATTCCTGTTTCGTTGTGTATACGCCACAGATTAATCAATGCACTAGAAATCAAATCAACAATAATGAAACCCCTGTAGGCATCAATAAATTGTTGAGGCAAGGGCACCTTGCTGTAGAATGATGGGAAATAATTTGACTGGGATTACAGCATGAGATCAGTGAAAAAGTTTGTTGGAAAATAATCTAGAAAGCCACATTATCATGTAAGAAGGGACGAGATGGTGAAAATAATTGAAACTTGGGCCAAGTGAAAAAATAATACATGAAATGCAGAATATAATTGCATTAGCTGCAGGGCAGAATACAAATCGCCTTAGACTATAGTTTGATAAATCACTAATTAAGTTACTGCCCAACTTTTGGGAGCCCGGGTCCTTTCGTCTGAGATGCTGTAGAGTTTGTTGAAGCTATTATAATGGAGCTCTCTTTCTTTCTTCTTACGTCGGATAGACAAGACAAATATCACAGAACTTGACTGGTGTAGCAGTCTTGACAGTTCCTTTACCCAGAGACGTTGCCTACTTCATAGTGAAGAAAGGAAACATAAGAGGACGTGAAAACGATGCCCTGTGATATGCAAATGTGCCACGGATTACTGGCTGATATAACTCACACTCAGTTTAGGAAAACCGCCTCATGTAATGATGAGTTCAAACCAGTCGAAGCCGGAATACTTTGCGTACAATGTAACCACAGTCTCGGATCCCTCATTTATTTGTCCATCAAATATGGCCCCTTAGTGTCCTTCCACAGTGGGGTGCATCAAGCCTTGTCTTTTCATGCACAATTTTCCCAGTGCCAGGTTTGCTAAAGATGACCACTGGTGTGCAATCAGATACCTTTTCTTAGCTGGTTGAGAGAGCGCTCTGATCAAGCGGTGCCTTGGACAATGGGCTGTCAAGTCCCCCTGATCAGACAACTGGTTTTGAGGAAAATGTCCTTAGGCATGATAACTGCTGTACGTTTGTCATCCATCAAACCCATTTTAATAGAGATTGGTATCTGTTTATGTGATGTGTGAGATATTTCTTTTGGGCTGTGATAGCAAAGCCTTCAGGGCACCACAAGGTGCAACACCCAGACTTGAAGACTGAGTTCACTGTTTTCACAAACGTGACAAGCATTTTTTTTACGATAAACTTTTGAAGGACGCGTACACAGTGCTCCAGACAAACATTTTTCCAATGATGGCACTAGTGCCACTAACTTTTTAATTTGCCGGCACCAGCCCATCTGTTGCCACCCCACATTTTTTGTTTGTGCAGCGTCACACGATAGAGACAATGAGTATATCTAATAATCTTATAGCCATTATAAAGTAATTTACAATGCTTTATTTTGGGGCTCCCAAGTGGCACTAAGGCACTGCATCTCAGTGCTAGAGACGTCACTACAGACCCTGGTTTGATCCCGGGCTGTATCACAACCGGCCGCGATTGTGAATCCCATAGGGAAGCGCACAATTGGCCCAGCATCGTCTGGGTTAGATGAGGGATTGGACAGGGTAGGCCGTCATTGTAAAATAAGAATTTGTTCTTAGCTGATTTGCCTAGTTAACAAGTGTAAAAGACTACTGAGATTATATTCAATAAATAAATTGTGAATCTAACATGCCCAAGCAGGAATGCATGAATCATATATTTTGATATTCAACCTAATTCAGTGATTGTCATGAATTTTTGGTTTACAATTAGGCTATTTGACAAAATAGGGCTACAGATTTGTTACTCCGGTTACTTGTCCAACGCTCTAACCACTAGGCTACCCTGCCGCCCCAAATATAGGCTTAATGATATTATATTATATTGGTGCTTATTCACCACCTGAGGAAGTGGAAACTCAAAATATATTAGCTAGATTTGTAACTCTAAATTTAACACCTAATGCTAGTAGCCATATATTAATCTATCTATCTTCAGTAAATGTAACACCTAATGCTAGTAGCCATATATTAATCTATCTATCTTCAGTCAATTTAATGTCCCTCAAAAACTTTGTAATGAGGTCTGGTCCACTCGCAATGCCGATTCGCATTTTCGTGCAAATGTTCGCGTATTTCAACACCATTTCAGTTATCTCGGTTGTGAAACAGTTTGAGTTAATATTGATCGTTGAGAAATATAAATTATACTTACAGAAAGCTGAGAATCCTCTCTTTAATAATATGGATGACTAGTTGCTTCCAAGTTGTGTTCTTTCCCTGCATTTGCATGTTTAAACGTTATAAGCGAGGGGGAAAGAGAGTGTGAAGAGGGTGGCTCATTACAGACGCAGAGCGGCAGACACTTTTATGACAGGAATCATGATAATGATTAATGAATAATGAATCATAAAGATAATGATTAATGAATAATGAATCATAAGGATAATGATGAATGAATAATGAATCATAAGGATAACAATTAATGAATAATGAATCATAAAGATAATGATGAATGAATAATGAATCATAAGGATAATGATTAATGAATAATGAATCATAAGGATAATGATGAATGAATAATGAATCATAAGGATAATGATTAATGAATAATGAATCATAAAGATAATGATTAATGAATCATGAATCATAAGGATAATGATTAATGAATAATGAATCATAAGGATAATGATGAATGAATAATGAATCATAAGGATAATGCTCTTTACCATTTGATAAATTCACGGTTTTATACGCCCCCAGAATGTTACATTTTGATTGAGGTGACCGGGTAGAATATACAGCTCGCACCAGTGCGACGTATTACAAATGTACCTCACGCAGGCAAATCAAAGGGCTGCAAAATGCAACTAAATGGTGGCCGACTGGAGCGCTGTGCCGACAGTAGTCATCAGGCCCACATTTGATTAGCAAAACATTGTTGTTTCAATACTAACTTGGAAAATTGTTAAACTCAGTAAGCACCCAACTAATTATTATTATCAGTTGAAGTGTGAAACATCCAAACCTGTCGCCAGTGTTCCGATCCAAATGTGAAGATTGCTTGAATTGGAGCTGGAGACTTTGCCTCCATATTCCAAAGTGGAAGAATTATATTCAACTTCATAATGACTAATCAAAAACAATCACAGATTTTTAATTTGTATGTTCAAATATTCAATTCATTGTTTCTTAGTGAATAATCTTAATAGCATACCAGTACCTCAAGAACCTACCATAAAGCAGTTCCAGAAGGGAGTCAACAGTCGTGTTCACCAGTATATGTGTAGAGGCACTTACTCAATATCCACAATTATTTTATTCCTCATCCGTAATTAGGCTCAGTCCCGAAAATGATCACTCACTGATCCGAAGCTGCCAAGGAACAAATGAAGGTTGGCTCTCTACCTGCAGTCCTAAGCCCTTTTCCTCGCCAACTCCACTGCTTCTGGTCTGTCGCAATAGATAATGGAGGTGTGTGGATGAGGAGCAGGGTCGGACTACCACATTTTATTAGTGATTTTTATTCTAAACATTTTGTCAAGTGGCTAAGAGAAAATGTTGCAGTTTCAAAGCTTATTTCCTGAAATTCTATACTTTTTGCCAGATGTTTTGTTTGTTGCTGTTTTATAGCTCATCTCACGATTTTGTTAACATTTTTCCATGAGGTTGAGAGAAATGTGTGCAGTTTTAAAGCAAATTTCCTGCTATTCGACATATTTTTCTATCATATGCTATCTGGAGGCCCCCTGACTGTCTGGATGTCGGAGAGCATGAGCCTATGTAAGACCTGTAAACAGATAAACATTCACAAGCCCGCAGGGCCAGAAGGATTACCTGTCACGTTCTGACCTTAGTTCCTTTGATTTGTCTTTGTTTTAGTATGGTCAGGGCGTGAGTTGGGGTGGGCAGTCTATGTTCCTTTTTCTATGTTTTGGGATTTCTGTGTTTGGCCTGGTATGGTTCTCAATCAGAGGCAGCTGTCAATCGTTGTCCCTGATTGAGAACCATACTTAGGTATTTTCTGTGTCAGTGTGTTCCACACGGAGCTGTTTCGGTATTTTTATTTCACATGGTCGTTTATTGTTTTGTTCAGTGTTCATTATTCTTATTAAACAATATGGACACTTACCACGCTGCATCTTGGTCCTCTTTTTCTCTCAACGAAGACAACCGTTACATTACCAGGATGTGTACTGTGAACATACGCTGACCAACTGGCAAGTGTTGTCACTGACATTTTTAACCTCTTCCCTGCCCGAGTCTGTAATACCAACATGTTTTAAGCAGACCACCATAGTGCCTGTGCCCAAGAAAGCTAAGATAACCTGCTTAAATGACTACCGAGCCGTAGCACTCACATCTGTAGCCATGAAGTGCTTTGAAAGGCTGGTCATGGCTCACATCAACACCATTACCCCAGAAACACTAGACCCACTCCCATTTGCACACCGCCCCAACAGATCTACAGGTGATGCAATCTCTATTGCACTCCACACTGCCCTTTTCCACCTGGACAAAAGGAACATCTACGTGAGAATGCTATTCATTGACAACAGCTCAGCGTTCAACACCATAGTGCCCTCAAATCTTATCCATAACCTAAGGACATTGGGACTAAACACCTCCCTCTGCAACTGGATCCTGGACTTCCTGATGGGCCATCCCCAGGGGGTGAAGGTAGGTAGCAACACATCCGCCACGCTGATCCTCAACACAGGAGCCCCTCAAGGGTGCGTGCTCAGTCCTCTCCTGTACTCCCTGTTCACCCATGACTGCATGGCCATGCACGACTCCAACACCATCGATAAGTTTGTAGATGACACAACAGTGGTAGGCCTGATCACCGACAACAACGAGACAGCCTATTGGGAGGAGGTCAGAGACCTGGCCATGTGGTGCCAGGACAACAACCTCTCCCTCAACGTGATCAAGACAAAGGAGATGATTGTGGGCTACAGGAAAAAGAGGACCGAGCACGCCCCCATTCTCATCGACGGGGCAGCAGTGGAGCAGGTTGACAGCTTCAAGTTCCTTGATGTCCACATCACCAACAAACTAACATGGTTCAAGCACACCAAGACAGTTGTGGAGAGGACACAACAAAACCTATTCCCCCTCAGGAGACTGAACAGATTTGGCACGGGTCCTCAGATCCTTAAAAGGTTCTACATCTGCACCATCGAGAGCATTACTGGTTGTATCACTGCCTGGTATGGCAACTGCTTGGCCTCTGACCGCAAGGCACTACAGAGGGTAGTACGAACGGCCCAGTACATCACTGGGGCCAAGCTTCCTGCCATCCAGGACCTCTATATCAGGCGGTGTCAGAGGAAGACCCTAAAAATGGTCAAAGACTCCATCCACCCTAGTCATAGACTGTTCTCTCTGCTACCGCAAGGCAAGTGGTACCATAGCGACAAGTCTAGGTCCAAGAGGTTTATAAACAGATTCTTACCCCCAAGCCATAAGACTCCTGAGAATATAATCAAATGGCTACCCAGACTATTTTGCATTGAACTCCCCCTCTTTTACACCACTGTTACTCTCTGTTGTTATCCTCTATGCATAGTCACTTTAATAACTCTACCTACACATGGTTGAGGTACATATTACCTCAACTACCCGGAGCCCCCAGACATTGACTCTGTACCAGAACCCCCCTGTATATAGTCTCGCTATTGTTATTTCACTGCTGCTCTTTAATTACTTGTTACTTTTATTTCTTATTCTTATCCATATTTTTTTTTAACGGCATTGTTTTTTAGGGTCTTGTAAGTAAGCATTTCACTGTAAGGTCTACTACACCTGTTGTATTCGGCGCATGTGAATAATACAATTTGATTTGATTTTCACTGGCTTCCATAGCCTTCAGGCAACAGACTCTACTGGTGATCCTGACATTCCATTATGGGCTCTCTCTCTGAGGTCCCTGACAATAAAGTATCCCACCTCTCCCGTTAACGCTTTCCAATTAAACTCTTACAGTTGTTGACTCTGAGGTGACACATTAAAGTGAATTATGTGCTGGACGGGGGGTAGGTACGCCGCAACCATCGAGGGAGCCTCTGCTGCAACGAAAAAGTCCCCCCCCCCACTGTTGAGGTGTTGAGAGTGATTCATGGCCCTAAATGTCTCAAGGCCACGGGTTTCTAATAAAGGGCTGGCGTGTGGCGTTCTCTGTCTCTGTCACATTAAAAGTAAATAAGACTAATGGCAGAGTGAGACTCTGGAGGGGGAGCGACCGCCAGTGGCTTGAGTGAAGAGAGTGAAGGGCCTCTGCTAACTACCTCCCACCTGAACACCCAATCTTTTATTTATCAGAGGGCCACAGTAGCCTATAGTCAGTAGGTTGGCACGAAATGATACCTGTCAGCCATAACAATATAAACTCAGCAAAAAAAGAAATGTCCTCTCACTGTTAACTGTGTTTATTTTCAGCAAACTTAACATGTGTAAATATTTGTATTAACATAACAAGATTCAACAACTGAGGCATAAACTGAACAAGTTCCACAGATATGTGACTTACAGAAATTGAATAATGTGTCCCTGAACAAAGGAGGGATCAAATCAAAAGTAACAGTCAGTATCTGGTGTGGCCACCAGCTGCATTAAGTACTGCAGTGCTTCTCGTCCTCATGGACTGCACCAGATTTGCCAGGTATGCTGTGAGATGTTACCCCAATCTTCCCGGACATTTCTGGGGGGAATGGCCCTAGACCTCACCCTCCGATCCAACAGGTCCCAGACGTGCTCAATGGGATTGAAATCCGGGCTCTTCGCTGGCCATGGCGGAACACTGACATTCCTCTTGCAGGAAATCACGCACAGAACGAGCTGGTGGCTGGTGGCATTGTCATGCTGGAGGGTAGCCTAGTGGTTAGAGCGTTGGACTAGTAACCGGAAGGTTGCAAATTCAAATCCCCGAGCTGACAAGGAACAAATCTGTCGTTCTGCCCCTGAACAAGGCAGTTAACCCACTGTTCCTAGGCCGGCATTGAAAATAAGAATTTGTTCTTAACTGACTTGCCTAGTTAAATAAAGGTTAAAAAATAAATAATAATAATAATAATAATAATGTCAGGATGAGCCTGCAGGAAGGGTACCACATGAGGGAGGAGGATGTCTTCCCTGTAACGCACAGTGTTGAGATTGCCTGCAATGACAACAAACACAGTCCGATGATGCTGCGACACACCGCCCCAGACCAGGACGGACCCTCCCCTTCAAAATCCATCCCGCTCCAGGGTACAGGCCTTGGTGTAACGCTCATTCCTTCACCGATAAATGTGAATCCTAACATCACCCCTGGTGAGACAAAATCGTGACTATTCAGTGTAGAGCACTTTTTGCCAGTCCTGTCTGGTCCAGCGATGGTGGGTTTGTGCCCATAGCCGACATTGTTGCCGGTGATGTCTGATGAGGAACTGCCTTACAACAGGCCTACAAGCCCTCAGTCCAGCCTCTCTCAGCCTTTTGCGGACAGTCTGAGCACTGATGGAGGCATTGTGCGTTCCTGGTCTAACTCGGGTAGTTGTTGTTGTCATCCTGTACCTGCCCCGCACGATTTGATGTAATGATGTACCGATCCTGTGCAGGTGTTGTTACATGTGGTCTGCCAAAGCGAGGATGATCAGCTGTCCGTCCTGTCTCCCTGTAGCGCTGTCTTAGGCGTCTCACAGTATTGACATTGTAATTTATTGCCCTGGCCACATCTCAGTCCTCATGCCTCCTTGCAGCATGCATACGGCACTTTCTCGCAGATGAGCAGGGACCCTGGGGCATCTGTTGTTTGGTGTTTTTCAGAGTCAGTAGAAAGGCCTCTTTAGTGTCCAAAATGTTCCATATCGGTGACCTTAATTGCCTACCGTCTGTAAGCTGTTAGTGTCTTAACGACCGTTCCACAGGTGCATGTTCATTAATTGTTTATGGTTCATTGAACAAGCATGGGAAACAGTGTTTAAAACCTTCAAAATGAACATCTGTGTAGTTATTTGGATGAATTAATAATTATCTTCAAAAGACAGGGTCCTGAAAAAGGGACGCTTCTTCTTTTGCCGAGATTATATGATTGGCACCACAACGCAAGATGGAAAAATAACTGTGTATGTTATATTCCATACAAATACTGTGCATTTATAGTGTCTCTATGGACAATAACTATAGAAATATAGCTTCAGACTATAGAAAAGTAAATCCTCTCTCCCTCTCAGTCGCTCTCTTTCCTGCATTTCCCTGTCTCTCCCTCTCCCTCAGTCTCCCTCTGTCTCTCTATCCTCCCTCTCCCTTGTCCCGCACCCTGTCTCTCATTCCTCTCCCTCTCTCTTCTGCATCTCCTCACCTATTCCTGTCTCTCACTCCTCCATCTCCCTCTCTCTCTCCTCCCTCTCCCTCTGTTGCTTTCCTCCCTCTCCCCCATCTCTCCTCCTCCCTCTCCCCCTCTGCCTCTCTCTCCTCTCTCTCCCTCTCACTTCTCTCCCTGTCTTCCTCTCTCCTGCAGTCAACATGACCACTTCTCACCCCTCCCTAGAAGCAGCATATGGTGCAGATGGTTTGCTGAATATAAAAAAAGAGGGAAAGCTCCCTAGTGAGAAGAAATGATTCAGGGTCAGTCAGGGACTGCTAAAATAGCCCGAGACCGTGCATCATTGGGAAGGGCATGTAAGCAAGCATTTCACGGTTAAATCTATACCTGTTGTATTCGGCGCATGTGACGAATACAATTTGACTTGATTTGAGACTGTGGGTGGAAGAATGCATTAATATCCACTAATTTGACAGGTTTCCAAACTTTGCATGGCAGCAGTCAAACCTAGTGTTTCTTCAGCTCTAAAAACACAGGGAAACTTGCAGACCCGATAGACACTGAAAAAAATGATTGTTTACCTAGCAAATGGCATAGTTCTTAAAGTCAATGATTAACTCTGAAGTTCAAACTAACAAGCTACGCAACAATATCAGAACATAAGCCCACCAACTGTTATTCTTTCACGGTTCGCTTAACATTTTATAAAATATTGTTTCATTTCTGTTATAGCAATGCATGTGTCCCCTCAAAAAATATTTCAGCCCTCTTTGCTCGAATGAAAGAGGGTGAGGGCCCTACATTGTGAGTGTCTGCAGAATAATGAAATTGCCTTTTGCTGCATTTGAATAATCAGATGCAAAATGACAGATCATTGGTTAAGACTGGTGGTGTTTCCATAACCCTTTTAGACTGGTGGTGTTTCCATAACCCTTTAATAAGACTGGTGGTGTTTCCATAACCCTTTAATAAGACTGGTGGTGTTTCCATAACCCTTTAATAAGACTGGTGGTGTTTCCATAACCCTTTTAGACTGGTGGTGTTTCCATAACCCTTTAATAAGACTGGTGGTGTTTCCATAACCCTTTAAGACTGGTGGTGTTTCCATAACCCTTTTAGACTGGTGGTGTTTCCATAACCCTTTAATAAGACTGGTGGTGTTTCCATAACCCTTTTAGACTGACTGGTGGTGTTTCCATAACCCTTTAAGACTGGTGGTGTTTCCATAACCCTTTAAGACTGGTGGTGTTTCCATAACCCTTTTAGACTGGTGGTGTTTCCATAACCCTTTTAGACTGGTGGTGTTTCCATAACCCTTTAATAAGACTGGTGGTGTTTACATAACCCTTTTAGACTGGTGGTGTTTCCATAACCCTTTAATAAGACTGGTGGTGTTTCCATAACCCTTTAATAAGACTGGTGGTGTTTCCATAACCCTTTTAGACTGGTGGTGTTTCCATAACCCTTTAATAAGACTGGTGGTGTTTCCATAACCCTTTAAGACTGGTGGTGTTTCCATAACCCTTTAAGACTGGTGGTGTTTCCATAACCCTTTTAGACTGGTGGTGTTTCCATAACCCTTTTAGACTGGTGGTGTTTCCATAACCCTTTAATAAGACTGGTGGTGTTTACATAACCCTTTTAGACTGGTGGTGTTTCCATAACCCTTTAATAAGACTGGTGGTGTTTCCATAACCCTTTAATAAGACTGGTGGTGTTTCCATAACCCTTTTAGACTGGTGGTGTTTCCATAACCCTTTAAGACTGGTGGCCTCTATTAGGACTTTGCTGGGAGAAAACCACCAAAGGGATGTTAAGGGAGACTTAAAAAGGGAAATATTTCCTCTGCATTGTACACCCACAAAAAAATGCTGCTTGCTTGCTGTACATTCCCGTAAGCATGATGTGACTACCCCTGTATGTCTTAAATATAAATATGTTAATGTTCAAGGTCTATCTTCAAAGCCTTACAGATGACCAATAACAACTGAAATCTTGAATTAAGTTTTAGGACGGCAACTTAATTCCCTTAATTATAATTTATAGCCAACACGTTCCGGGGAAAGATCCTTTTGTCAAAGCACGATTGCAACTCGAGGCAAACAAAAGATTGCATTAGATTCATCTCTACGATCAGCAACAACCATCCAAGGTCATGCTGTCACTTTATACAAGGGGCACCTGGTGTACTTGGCTCAGTTGCTTTCATAAGGGATTTATTTTAGATACAAACTGAGCCCAAGTACACTGCCCCACTAGGAAAGTATCCCTGCTCGTTGACCGAGAGTTCATACTGCCCCTCAGCCAGGCCGGTGTTGTCCTGCCTGTATAACAAGATCTTGGGGAATGTCTTTGACAGCTGTGGAGATGTATCTGTAGTTACCATGTAGGGAATGTATCGTTGCTGAACAGCAAGGTTGCCCTGAGATTGGGATCTATGTGTTCTCAGCTTTCCTATCCGGCGTCAAGGAGATTAGAGGGAAAAGGTCCAGGCCAGGGAAGCAATTACTCTTAAGTGGTTAAGAGTGTTGGGCCAGTAACCTAAAGGTCGCTGGTTTGAATCCCAAATCAGACTAGGTGGAAAAAAAATTGGGTCGATGTGCCCTTGAGCAAGGCACTTAACCCTAATTGCTCCTGTAAGTTGCTCTGGATAAATCAAGTCAAGCTGAACAGTAGGAATTGCAATGTATTTTTTGCACAATACTCACTGGTGTAAAACGACACGTACGAAGATCATTAAAATGTCCACCCGAAATGAAGTGCTGAGTTCTCAGTCGGAGTCAGATCACAAAGTCCCCCCATTGGTAATTACCACCAAGGGTTATGAGGGGAGAATGTCAAAGTGGTGCAGTAGGTAAATAGCAGCGCAGCCCTTTAAACAGATACAGACAGCGCGGTGCCAGGAGGCACCACAGCAGGTGTTGCTCCGAATACGTCCAACTGTTTCAGATTCAAATGAAAGACAAACATTACAGGCACCCCTGTTGACTGATGCTGATCTGCCGAAGCTTTCCCACCTCCGCATCACACAGGCAGACAGAGGACTCAGATACGATACCGCCCATGCAGACCTGTTTTAGGGAGATAACCATCCATTTCATCACTGTGCCAGGTGGCTTGAGATTCTGTATTTCATTTCAGCTTTGGTATACATATGTATTCCTTTTATTCCCATCGTTTTGACTTTCACCAATGAAGATCTATGAGATATATATATTTTTTTTAACACACAAAACACTAATTTTTCAAACACCTACATAGGTGTGACAAGCTTCTCCATGTAAACATTAAACATTTGCAGTGCGTAAATACAGCAATATTGCAAGAGAGGACATGATATGTTATGAATACTAGTACAGCTGAGGGATGTCGTTAGTACGGTACCAGGGAGCTAAAACAGGAGATAGGAATTCCAGTTCTATCTGACATGCTAATAGGTCCACCATTTTAGTTCTGAAAAGCCAAGCCATCTACTGTAAGAACACCAGTCATGGTGGTACTTTGTCCAGCATCAACATGCCACACAAAAAAAATACCAAATATGTGAGGGATGGTGAAATCACTTTTCACGTGAAAGGAATACTGTAGAGAAGCAATAATGATAAGATATATGTATTTCATTGGCCAGCAGCATACCACCCAGCATACCACTGCTGGCTTTATTCTGAAGCTAAGCAGGGATGGTCCTGGTTAGTTCCTGGATGGGAGACCAGATGCTTTCGGAGGGCCAGTAGGAGGCACTCTTTCCTCTGGTCTAAAATAAATATCCCAATACCCCAGAGCAGTGATTGGGGACACTGCCCTGTGTAGGTTGCTGTCTTTCGGATGGGACGTTAAACGGGTGTCCTGACTCTCTGATGTCATTAAAGATCCCATGGCACTTATCGTAGGGGTGTTAACCCCGGTGTCCTGGCTAAATTCCCAATCTGGCCCTCAAACCATCACGGTCACCTAATAATCCCCAGTTTACAATTGGCTCATTCATCCCCCTCCTCTCCCCTGTAACTATTCCCCAGGTCGTTGCTGCAAATGAGAACATGTTCTCAGTCAACTTACCTGGTAAAATAATGGATAAATAAATTAAATAAAATATAGCTAAATTTAAAAAATAAAAAAGAAGAAAGAAAGCTAGTTGCTAGCTGGATAAATGATCTGAATTCTATTCATTTAAAAAAAATCGTTCTTAGTTAGCTAATTAAGTAAAATAACTTCTTAATTAATGAGATGGCCAACATTATCCCTGAAATAGTTATTGTCAATGAAATAATGTTATTATTGTGTATATTACCAGCAGATGGCGATGTTGGACCGTGTTTGACTTCGCTGCAACTCTTGAAATGGACTCCCAGTAGACATATGTAAAACAGTGTTATGTCTATGGTTGGAACTAGCTAGCCAGAGCCCACAATCCACAGAGAGCCCACCAGCTTAGACTATGGTACTCTAAAGTAACATAAAACAAGTGCAAACTTTGCATTTTTGTGAACACTTCCACTGCCTATTTCGAGGGATGACATTTTGCTTATTGTCATTTGAACTACACTGATAAAAAACACGCAAAATATAAAGTGTTGGTCCCATGTTTGATGAGCTGAAATAAAACATCCCAGAAATGTTTCATACGCCCAAAAATATTGTTTCTTTCAAATTTAGGGCTCAAATTTGTTTACATCCCTGTTAGTGAGCGTTTCTCTTTTGCCAAGATAATCCATCCACCTGACAGGTGTGGTATATCAAGAAGCGGATTAAACTGCATGGTCATTACACAGATGCACCTTATGCTGGGTACAACAACTGGCCACTCTAAATATGCAGTTTTGCCACACAACACAATGCCACAGATATCTCAAATTTTGAGGGAGCGTACAATTGGCATGCTGACTGCAGGAATGTCCACCAGAGCTGTTACCAGAGAATGTAATATTAATTTCTCTAGCATAAGCTGCCTCCAATGTTGTTTTAGAGAATTTGGCAGTATGTCCAACCAGCCTCACAACCGCAGACCACGTACAACCACGCCAGCACAGGACCTCCACGTCCGGCTTCTTCACCTGCGGGATCATCTGAGACCAGCCACCATGACAGCTGATGAAACTGAGGAGTATTTCTATCTGTAATAAAGCCCTTTTGTGGGGAAAATCTCAATCTGATTGGCTGGGCCTGGCTCCCCAGTGGGTGGGCCTATGCCTACCCATGGCTGCACCCTTAGATTAGGGCCTAATGAATATATTTTAATTGACTGATTTCCTTATAGGAACCGTAACTCAGTAAAATAGTTGAAATTGTTACATGTTGACTTTATATTTTTGTTCGATGTACAAACAGAGTTGATTGGGGAAACAACAGAGGGAACCATCTCCTTAGAATACCTACTCATCAAAATGCTCGGATGACCTCCCACTGGCCTGGGAACGTGCATACAGAATACTGCAGTGGGGAACAATTAACAACAGAACATAATCAGACTAATTAGGCCCACAAGGTCTCCAGGATGTTCAGCCTCTACTTCTCTACAGCAGAGGGGGTGGGAAGCCTTACTCCCTCTCTCTCCACTCAATGAGAGATAGTTCATCATGGGCTATTGATGAGGGAAGGATAAGCGACATGATCTTATGAGAAAAGTAAATGGTATTTGTGTTTAGTGTAGCCAGTGGGCAATTGCCCAGAGCTGTATGATCTCGATCTGTGGTAAAACAGACATACAGTCCCCACTTAGTAGTCCTCCCTCTTTTCCAGCAGATAATAGAGCTCAATCCAATTTATCCAAAGTGATGAGCAGGGAACATCAGCAGAAATGGTATTGATGTGGCAGTCAGAGTGTGAGAGCAAGAATGAAGTTTGGAGCTTCCGCAGATTGTAGTGTTGACTTGAAAATGAGAGCCCGGAAACATGGGGGGCTTCATGGAGCTGGTAGCAGGTGCGGGGCTTCATGGAGCTGGTAGCAGGGGGATTCATGTAGCTGGCAGCAGGGGGGCTTCATGGAGCTGGCAGCAGGGGGGCTTCATGGAGCTGGTAGCAGGGGGCTTCATGGAGTTGGTAGCAGGTGGGGGCTTCATAGATCTGGTAGCAGGTGGGGGGCTTCATGAAGCTGGTAGCAGGGGGAATTCATGGAGCTGGCAGCAGGGGGCTGGTAGCAGGGGGGCTACATGGAGCTTGCTTGAATAGCAGGGTGAGTCATTTATACTGTACTCCACAACTTTCAGAAACTGGGGTTTGAATGTTTTCACCAATTGACCTTACATTTAGCCCATCCTGGCGTGCTTTAAAACATGGTATGACCTTTGACCTACTCAGTTGACCGCGATGTAATTTCCCAACAGAAAAGGCAGGAAGTATACAGGAAGTACAGAGCCTATAGAAAGTCTACACCTGTTCAACTTTTTGCAGATTTTGTTGCGTTACAAAGGCAGTTAACCCAATGTTCCTAGGCCCTCATTATAAATAAGATTTTGTTGCGTTACAAAGGCAGTTAACCCACTGTTCCGAGACCCTCATTATAAATAAAATCTTGTTGCGTTACAAAGGCAGTTAACCCAAAGGCCCTCATTTTGTTGCGTTACAAAGGCAGTTAACCCAATGTTCCTAGGCCCTCATTATAAATAAGATTTTGTTGTACAAAGGCAGTTAACCCAATGTTCCAGGCCCTCATTATAAATAAGATTTTGTTGCGTTACAAAGGCAGTTAACCCAATGTTCCTAGGCCCTCATTATATTGTTGCGTTACAAAGGCAGTTAACCCAATGTTCCTAGGCCCTCAGATTTTGTTGCTTTACAAAGGCAGTTAACCCAATGTTCCTAGGCCCTCATTATAAATAAGATTTTGTTGCGTTACAAAGGCAGTTAACCCAATGTTCCTAGGTTCCGTTACAAAGGCAGTTAACCCAATGTTCCCCTCATTATAAATAAGATAGGCCCTCATTATAAATAAGATTTTTGTTTGCGTTACAAAGGCAGTTAACCCAATGTTCCTAGGCCCTCATTATAAATAAGATTTTGTTGCGTTACAAAGGCAGTTTATGTTCCTAGGCCCTCATTATAAATAAGATTTTGTTTGTAACCCAATGTTCCTAGGCCCTCGTTAACAGTTAACCCAATGTTCCTAGGCCCTCCAATGTTCCTAGGCCCTCCTCATTATAAATAAATAAGATTTTGTTCCTAGGCATTATAAATAAGATTTACAAAGGCAGTTAACCCAATGTTTAGGCCCTCATTATAAATAAGATTTTGTTGCGTTACAAAGGCAGTTAAATGTTCCTAGGCCCTCATTATAAATAAGATTTTGTTGCGTTACAAAGGCAGTTAACCCAATGTTCCTAGGCCCTCATTATAAATAAGATTTTGTTGCGTTACAAAGGCAGTTAACCCAATGTTCCTAGGCCCTCATTATAAATAAGATTATTTTGTTGTTACAAAGGCAGTTAACCCAAACATTATAAATAAGATTTTGTTGCGTTACAAAGGCAGTTAACCCAATGTTCCTAGGCCCTCATTATAAATAAGATTTTGTTCTTAACAGTTAACCCAACTTAGGCCCTCATTATAAATAAGATTTTAGTTAATGTTCCGAGACCCTCATTATAAATAAAATGTTGTTGCGTTACAAAGGCAGTTAACCCAATGTTCCTAGGCCCTCATTATAAATAAGATTTTGTTCTTAACTGACTTGCCTAGTTAATTTTTTTTTTTTTAAATAGACCAATTGTGTACCTAAAAAATGATGTCGTGTTTAATATGTATATGGGTGTTTTGAATTAATTCTCACCTTAGAAAGCGCTGTCCATTTCATTGTGTTAGGCTTTGAAACAACATCCACCACTACCATGTTTTCCACTCAGTTTCAACCTGTTGTTGAACTTCTTTCTTCAAATTGATCAATCAGTTTTAAAAGCGTGATACTGTTTTGATGATGTGTTCGGTGTGATTTTCGATTGCAAGGTGTTTAGAGGGACTGAGTACCAGGCCATTAGGATTTGATGGTCATTAGCGAGTTGTGTAAAAACAATGCATGTCCAGAGTGCATAAACTTTGGTGAATCATGGTCACGTGGCATTTTGACTGCTGACTCATGACTGCTGGTGCGGTGGTAATAAGGTCACCACTACAGCCCCAGGGCCGACCATCCATTAGATCAAATTGGTTGTTTTAACCATGTTTTGAAGATATACCGAGTTTGTTTACATTGTTTGAACAATGGAGTAAAATGAGCTTGGGTTCTCATAGGGTATGACAGTTGAACTAAGTGCCTGAGGCAGTTATATTCTTCAAGAATCAATGGCTATATGCAGTGTAATTTATTTTAAAGTCCATGGGTTTCCTACCACCAATTCCGGATTGGCCCTTTAACGATTACAATGATATGTAGCTGAAATTAAAAGAGGCCTAAGCCATTAGCGAACCAGATAAGCAGAGACAGGGGTTGTTTGGGCCACATTGATTTGATGTAACAAATGGGCCGGTCAATATGCATACACTAATGAGGAGGGGCCTTAAAGATTTATAAAGACTTTATACGTCTTGGCAGAGGGGGACGGCTGGCTTTAATGAAACTGTCAAGGGCACTGAGACCCTGATGAGATTTCCCAACGCAATATTAACGGCAGCCCTCAACCGGCGCTCATGCCAAATATAATTACACTAGCATTGCCCAGACCTGAGTCCCCACTGGATCGACTCAGTCCCGTTGCTTTCCTTTCCTCTGCACTGCGGTGCATGGAGTGCATAAACACCAACCAGTCACTCTATTCTTTCTCAAATGTCCGTTCTGAAGTGACGGTTTCCATGGATGGAACATGGGCAAATACCATCAAACAAAGCAAAGGGGGTGGAGGAGGGGGGGGTAGCAGTCGGTGAGGCAGCTGGACATGTGATGATGAAACTAATTGACCCCCCTCCTCGCTTCATCTAGAAGATGGAGTCTAACCAAATACCCCATTAAACTCGTCAGTGTGAATTGGTCCAAGAGGCCAGTGAATCAAACAGAAAGCGGGGCCAAGTTGCACAAAGCTCCCAGAGTCTTCTCCTTCATGGGCTTCCTTTCATGGTCTCTTTACCCCAATGCCCTTAATCAGCGGCTCCATCACAATGCACACATTTCACAGAGACAATGGCCACGGCCCACAGTCTCTTCTAAATCCTCAGACGCTAGTTAAAGCAAACACAGACCTCTACTGATTGTCTACGACAGGTCCCCTTTGAGCTAGCTTTTTAAGATCCATACATGTCCACAAAATGCCGGCAGGTCCGGTATTGATTCTCATACATTATGCATACTGTACATAACAATGAGTCAGATGAAAACAAGTTCTTCTGCGCATGGAAACTAGCTACAGAAATAGGCTTTAAACTTACAACTGAAGGCATTGGCTTTGTGAAAGACATTTCAGTCATTTCAGTTCACGGCTCACGGCATTTTCCATTACGTTCTTCATTCGACTTTAGCATGACCAGATCAATCAGCTGAATGAATGGGACCAGATCAATCAGCTGAATGAATGGGACCAGATCAATCAGCTGAATGAATGGGACCAGATCAATCAGCTGAATGAATAGGACCAGATCAATCAGCTGAATGAATGGGACCAGATCAATCAGCTGAATGAATGGGACCAGATCAATCAGCTGAATGAATAGGACCAGATCAATCAGCTGAATGAATGGGACCAGATCAATCAGCTGAATGAATGGGACCAGATCAATCAGCTGAATGAATGGGACCAGATCAATCAGCTGAATGAATGGGACCAGATCAATCAGCTGAATGAATGGGACCAGATCAATCAGCTGAATGAATGGGACCAGATCAATCAGCTGAATGAATGGGACCAGATCAATCAGCTGAATGAATGGGACCAGATCAATCAGCTGAATGAATGGGACCAGATCAATCAGCTGAATGAATGGGACCAGATCAATCAGCTGAATGAATGGGACCAGATCAATCAGCTGAATGAATGGGACCAGATCAATCAGCTGAATGAATGGGACCAGATCAATCAGCTGAATGAATGGGACCAGATCAATCAGCTGAATGAATGGGACCAATCAGCTGAATGAATGGGACCAGATCAATCAGCTGAATGAATGGGACCAGATCAATCAGCTGAATGAATGGGACCAGATCAATCAGCTGAATGAATGGGACCAGATCAATCAGCTGAATGAATGGGACCAGATCAATCAGCTGAATGAATGGGACCAGATCAATCAGCTGAATGAATGGGACCAGATCAATCAGCTGAATGAATGGGACCAGATCAATCAGCTGAATGAATGGGACCAGATCAATCAGCTGAATGAATGGGACCAGATCAATCAGCTGAATGAATAGGACCAGATCAATCAGCTGAATGAATAGGACCAGATCAATCAGCTGAATGAATGGGACCAGATCAATCAGCTGAATGAATGGGACCAGATCAATTAGCTGAATGAATGGGACCAGATCAATCAGCTGAATGAATAGGATGCCCTTACACAAGGGAGGGGAAAAAATCCACTCAATATGTCAAACATCTGGAATAGATAATGCATATAGTAAATGCCAAACATGCCTTTTGTAGAGAGAATAGAGCAAAACAAATAAAGGAGAAGAAAAACATGAAACTTCCTTTTGATACAAACGTTTTTATGTTATTTTCTCGTCTGGCAGGAATGTGTAAATGTGGCTAATTTGTGACTTTTCTCCTTGCTTGGTTCACATTATAACAAAGCTTACCTTCCCATCTGTTCTGTTTTCAACCAGTCCCTAATAACTTTTCTCCACCAATAAAATAAAACCAACTTCTCTGGCCATTTCTATTCATTTTCAGGAAGCCAGTTTCAGTTTTTTATAGGGCACAAGTGAGTGCATCTGGCATATGCCAAGTCTAATTCATCTGTGTCTCAATTTACTGCAAAGTTAAGTACTATCATCAATTAAAGTTAATCAATTATAAGTAAAAGGAATATGAAAACAAACATTTGCATATTTGAGTATCGCTATGTGACAGGGGGAAAAAAAGGACATTTTCCTCAAACAAGTTGACATTTTAGATGGAACGAATCAAAGCCTCACATTCAACTTGGTAGAAAGAGTAAACATACAGCAATATGTCTGGTGTATCCAGTGGGTTATTACTACTTAATAACCTGTTCGATAGTCTGTTGCTAGTCTATTAGTGTGCTTATTGCAACATATCCCTACCAGCCTGGGAGTTGATATTCTATTTTACTGAATCCAGTAAGGGATTCTAGTCTGCAGATTTCTGGAGACGTCCTTTGTCAAAGCCAAACCTGATAACAAAACCCTGCATTTGTGTTTCTCCCTCCAGCTGCCTCGTTGCTTTGCATATGAATGTTTACCACAATAAGCCTGTGAGTGTAGCTGCATTCTGTTTATGAGATTAAATGAAACTGCCTGTGACTCTGTGTTGTCAAATCAAATCAACCAATTTGGTCACATACACATGGTTAGCAGATGTTAATGTGAGTGTAGCGAAATGCTTGTGCTTCTAGTTCTAGTTCCGCAATAATATCTAACAAGTAATCTAACAAATTCACAACGACTACCTTATACACACAAATGTAAAGGGATGAATAAGAATATGTACATATAAATATATATGATGAGCGATGGCCGTGCGGCATAGGCAAGATAGATGGTATAGAATACAATATAGATGGTATAGAATACAATTTAAACACATGAGATGAGTAATGTAGGATATGTTAACATTATTAAAGTGGCATTTTTTTAAAGTGACTAGTGATACCTTTATTAAATCAATTTCTTAAAGTGGCCAGAGATTTGAGTCTGTATGTTGGGAGCCGCCTCTCTATGTTAGTGATGGCTGTTTATTAACAGTCTGATGGCCTTGAGATAGAAGCTGATTTTCAGTCTCTCTGTCCCAGCTTTGATGAACCTGTACTGACCTCGCCTTTTGGATGGTAGCGGGGCGAACAGGCAATGGCTCGGGTGGTTGTTGTCCTTGATTATCTTTTTGGCCGTCCTGTGACATCGGGTGCTGTAGGTGTCCTGGAGGGCAGGTAGTTTGCCCCCAGTGATGCGTTGTGCCAACCTCACTACCCTCTGGAGTTTTAGATGACTAGCCAAATTTCTTCAGCCTCCTGAGGTTGAAGAGGTGCTGTAGCTCCTTCTTCACCACGCTGCCAGTGTGGGTGGACCATTTCAGTTTGTCTGTGATGTGTATACCAAGGAACTTAAAACTTTCCACCTTCTCCACTACTGTGCATCTATAAACGTTTGTGAGGGTTTTAGGTGACAAGCCAAATTTCTTCAGCCTCCTGAGGTTGAAGAGGCACTGTTTCGCCTTCTTCACCACGCTGTCTGTGTGGGTGGACCATTTCAGTTTGTCCGTGATGTGTAGGCCGAGGCACTTAAAACTTCCAACTTTTCCACCACTGTCCCTTCGATGTGGATAGGGGGGTGCTCCCTTTGCTGTTTCCTGAAGTCCATGATCAGCTCCTTTGTTTTGTTGATGTTGAGTGAGAGTGTATTTTCCTGACACCACACTCCGAGGGCC
Source organism: Oncorhynchus tshawytscha (assembly GCF_018296145.1). NCBI lineage: Eukaryota > Metazoa > Chordata > Actinopteri > Salmoniformes > Salmonidae > Oncorhynchus > Oncorhynchus tshawytscha. The sequence goes on from NC_056444.1 coordinate 7,993,686, forward strand.
CTCACCTCCTCCCTGTAGGCTGTCTCATCGTTGTTGGTAATCAAGCCTACCACTGTAGTGTTGTCTGCAAACCTGATGATTGAGTTGGAGGCCTGCATGGCCACACAGTCATGGGTGAACAGAAGGTACAGGAGAGGACTGAGAACGCACCCTTATGGGGCCCCAGTGTTGAGGATCAGCAGGGTGGAGATGTTGTTTCCTACCTTCACCATCTGAGGGCGGCCCGTCAAGTTCCAGGACCCAGTTGCACAGGGCGGGGTCAAGACCCAGGGTCTCTAGCTTAATGATGAGTTTGGAAGGTACTATGGTGTTGAATGCTGATCTGTAGTCAATGAACAGCATTCTTACATAGGTATTCCTCTTGTCCAGATGGGATAGGGCAGTGTGATGGCGATTGCATCTTCTGTGAACCTATTGGAGCGGTAAGCTAATTGGAGTGGGTCTACGGTATCAGGTAGGGTTGAGATGATATGATCCTTGACTAGTTTCTCAAAGCACTTCATGATGATAGTCATTTAGTTCATGTACCTTAGCTTTCTTGGGTACAGGAACAATGGTGGCCATCTTGAAACATGTGGGGACAGCAGACAGGGATAGGGATTGATTGAATATGTCCATGAACACACCAGCCAGCTGGTCTGCGCATGCTCTGAGGACGCTGCTAGGGATGCCGTCTGGGCCGGCTGCCTTGCGAGGGTTAACACGTTTAAATGTTTTACTCACATCGGCCACGGAGAAGGAGAGCCCACAGTCTTTGGTAGCGGGCCGTGTCAGTGGCACTGTATTGTCCTCAAAGTGTGCAAATAAGTTGTTTAATTTGTCTGGGAACAAGACGTTTTTCTTTTTGTAATCCTTGATTGTCTGTAGACCCTGCCACATATGTCTCGTGTTTGAGCCATTGAATTGCGACTCTACATGTCTCTATACTGACGCTTGTTTAATTGCCTTGCAGAGGGAATAACTACACTGTTTGTATTCAGTCATGTTTCCAGTCGCCTTGCCATGATTAAATGTGGTGGTTCGAGCTTTCAGTTTTGCGGGAATGCTGCCGTCAATTCACGATTTCTGGTTAGGGAAGGTTTTAATAGTCACAGTGGGTACAATATCCAATGCAATTCCTAATAAAGCAATATTTAAGCATGGAATGCGATTGGTCAGACCAGCATACAGTAACCAGGTGATTAATGAAGCTGTCTATGGCTCTGTGTTGAACCAGGAGATTAATGAAGCTGTCTATTACTATGTGTTGAACTAGGTGAGTAATGGTCGCGCCTACCATCCATGCCAGACCATCCATACCAGACCTGTTGTAACGGTTTTCTAGGTGTGAAGGAGAGTCGGACCAAAATGCAGCGTGTAGATTGCGATCCATGTTTAATGAACAAACGTAACACGAATCTAAATACAAAACCTACAAAACAATAAACGTAACGAAACCCGAAACAGCCTAATACTGGTGCACATACACACAGAACAAGGAACAAAGACACTAAGGACAATCACCCACGACAAACTCAAAGAATATGGCTGCCTAAATATGGTTCCCAATCAGAGACAACGATAAACACCTGCCTCTGATTGAGAACCACTTCAGACAGCCATAGACTTAACTAGAACACCCCACTAGCTACAATCCCAATACATACACACCACATACAAAAACCCATGCCACACCCTGGCCTGACCAAATAAATAATGATAAACACAAAATACTTCCACCAGGGCGTGACACCTGTCTATATAAGGTCCCACAGTTGACAGTGCATGCCAGAGCAAAAACCAAGTCATGAGGTCGAAGGAATTGTCCATTGAGCTCAGAGACAGGATTGTGTCGAGGCACACATCTGGGGAATGGTATCAGCATTGACAGTACCCAATAACACATTGGCCTCCATCATTCTTAAATGGAAGAAGTTTGGAAACAGCAAGACTCTTCCTAGAGCTGGCCGCCCGGCCAAACTGAGCAATCAGGGGAGAAGGGCCTTGGTCAGGGAGATGACCAAGAACCTAATGGTCACTCTGACAGAGCTCCACGGTTTCTCTGTGGAGATGGGAGAAACTTCCTGAAGGACAACCATCTCTGTAGAATTCCACCAATCAGGCCTTTATGGTAGAGTAGCCAGACAGAAGCCACTCCTCAGTAAAAGGCACATGATAGCCCGCTTGGAGTTTGCCAAAAGGCACCTAAAGGACTCTCAGACCATGGGAAACAAGATTCTCCAGTCTGATGAAACCAGGATTGAACTCTTTGGCCTGTATGCCAAGTGTCACGTCTGGAGGAAACCTGGCACTATCCTTATGGTGAAGCATGTTTGTGGCATCATCATTCAGCGGCAGGGACTAGGAGACTAGTCAGGATTGAGGGAAAGATGAACGGAGCAAAGTACAGAGATATCCTTGATGAAAACCTCAGGACCTAAGACAGGACAACGACCCTAAGCACACAGCCAATACAATGCAGGAGTGGCTTTGGGACAAGTCTCTGAATGTCCTTGAGCGGCCCAGCCAGAGTCTGGACTTTTACCTGATCGAACATCTCTGGAGAGACCTGAAAATAGCTGTGCAGCGACGCTCCCCATCCAACCTGACAGAGCTTGAGAGAATCTGCAGAGAAGAATGGGAGAAACTCCCCAAATATAGGTGTGCCAGGCTTGTAGCATCATACCCAAGCAGACTCGAAGCTGTACTCGCTGCCAAATGTGCTTCAACAAAGTACTGAGTAATGGTTCTGATTCTTATGATAATGTGATATTTCCATTTTTTATTTGTAATAAATTTGCAAACATTCTAAAAATTTGTTTTTTGCTTTGTCATTATGGGGTATTGTGTGTATATTGATTAAAAAACAATTCAATCCATTTTACAATGAGGCTGTAATGTAACATCTTTTAAAAAAGTCAAGGGGTCTGAATACTTTACGAATGCACTGTAAGGTTTGAAATATAGGCCTAAGTTAAGGTTTCGAGACTAAACAGGATACGCTCTTAGACCTACATCTTGATGGTGGTTATACAAGGCTGCTATACTAAGTCTTCTAATAATGATGACATTACTGATTATTATAATTATGATCATAATAACAAGATCAAGGAAAGGGAGGGTTATTATTATTATTATTTTTATTATAAATATAATTTCTGACAAATTGGAACAGTGTAAAGAAAACAAACTAAATAAATGATAATGATAATAATCCCAGAGATAATAGTGTAATGGAATAAAGTGTAAAGCCTTTATTAAAGCCTGGCAAATATTAAAAGAAGATCTGTTTTCTGCTTAACTAACGTAGGAGAAAGCACATTTGTAATAAACTATTTTTTGACGCACCGTTGTGCTTACATAATATAACCATATACAATATCAGTAGCAGGTCTTAGACTGATAAACTGTGCCATCCCCCATGGTCACCACGATGTATCAGTCCAGTCAGAAAGGCACGAATCAGACAGGTGTCTTGTACAGCAGCATCCCACTGCTGGCTTGGCTTTGAAGCTAAGGAGGGTTAGTCCTGGTCAATTCCTGGTTGGGAGACCAGCGGTAGTAGCGTTGGAGGGCCAGTAGGATGCACTTTTTGGTCTGAAAAAAATATTCGGGACATTGCCCTGTGTAGAGTGCTGTCTTTCAGATGGGACATTAAACAGGTCTCCTGACTCTCTGTGGTCTCTAAAGCACTTGTCGTAAGAGTAGGGGTGTTAACCCCGGTGTCCTGGCTATATTCCCAATCTGGCCCTCATAGCATCATTGCCACCTAATCATCCCCAGCCTACAATTGGCTCATTCATCCTACCCTGTAACTATCCCCAGGTTGTTGCTGTAAATGAGAACGTGTTCTCAATCAACTTACCTGGTAAAATAAAGGATAAATATACTGTGATGTATTCTTTGCTACTGATTTACTAAAGAAATCTCAGTCAACCAACAGCCTGTCGACCAGTTGACTCAAATGGGGTCAACCTCAGATGTAAGCTAATCAGCACCTATGACACTTATGTCATGTTTTTAGAACCTGTCCCACCCAACCATGAATCAGTTTACCGGGAATCAGTTAACTAGGAATCAGTTTACCAGGAATCAGTTTACCGGGAATCAGTTAACTAGGAATCAGTTTACCAGGAATCCGTTAACTAGGAATCAGTTTACCAGGAATCAGTTTACCAGGAATCAGTTTACCAGGAATCAGTTTACCAGGAATCAGTTTTCCAGGAATCAGTTTTCCAGGAATCAGTTTTCCAGGAATCAGTTTTCCAGGAATCAGTTTTCCAGGAATCAGTTTTCCAGGAATCCGTTTTCCAGGAATCAGTTTTCCAGGAATCAGTTTTCCAGGAATCAGTTTTCCAGGAATCAGTTTTCCAGGAATCAGTTTTCCGGGAATCAGTTTACCAGGAATCGGTTTACCAGGAATCAGTTTTCCAGGAATCAGTTTTCCAGGAATCAGTTTTCCAGGAATCCGTTTTCCAGGAATCAGCACTGCTCAATCCAGTTTTTAAACACTTCAATCAATTACATTTGCTTTTGAATCAAGCACCTTTAAAACAAAACTATGTTCTAATTGCCAGATGAAAGGAAGATGTTTTTGGATTCATTCATCCGTCTCCAATGAAATAATAAAAGGTACGTCCAATATTGACTAATGGAAATAATGAAGGGGTGCTTTTTGATGCATGCAAATGACAAAAATGGCGAAATTGCCGAGCAGGGGATTGTGCCTCCCCAGAGAGCGTCATCACTCCTCAGCAGTGCTCCAGCAACAATGACGCAAGACACTGCCCCTCTAGCCGATAGTAGGGGTGCTGAGGTGCTGCAGCACCCACTGAATAAAAATAAATAAAAACCACAAAAGTGGGCTTTTACTAGTCCTGTATTAGCAGATCTATATATGTGTAATGAGGGTACTTTTTTTCTTCTTAAAAAAAAAAAATCTGCATCCCCCTCCCCCTCCCCCCACACACAGATGGCAATGCTCTTAGAGGGGGACTGCCAAGGTTAATGATACTGAAGAATTAGTTAGATTGATGCGTAATTACAATGATTGATAGAATCAAAGAGTAAGATTGTCTAAAGTCCATTAGACGCAGCTCATCTCCGACACTTGTTGTCGACGCTGTGATGTGACGTGTGGTGGACCGGATCTGACTCTTTCTCCTCTAGTTTTCATTTCCACTACATTCTATGCTACTGCTATTTATGTTAGGATTACATGGCAAATTAATCTCAAAGAATATCCCAGATGGATAGACTTAATTAAGGGAGGTAATAGTGTAAACTGGGAAGATTTACTCTCGTCAGGATGTGTGTTTATCTCAGGCAACAAGAGGAAAGTAAAATTGCACCTTCACTGAAAATAAATGGGCAGGATTATATTAATATGTACAGTAGGTGCATGATGCGCACAACATCAACCAATGTCAATGTAGATTTAAATATCACTCTAGATTCCCTAAACTGGCTGCAATCTTGTATGGTACGCACAATTTCTCTGCTCTAACTACCCAGTGAGTCAGCGGTTTTATGTTTGCCCAAAATATTGATATATTAATTAAATTATTAACTGGAGAAATTAGGACATCTCATTCCTGCATCCCATGAACAATGTTTAATATGAAAAAATATTTAAAAAAAAAACGTTTTTACATCATTTACACACGTTAACAAGGGAATGGAAGCCGAGTGTAGTTGATATGCTAAACTGATCTTGGTGGTCTCAAGTATAATGTAATTTGTAATCGTAAATACTTTGTTTTAAATAAGAACTTAAACAGACTGCTAAAGCAGTTTCTCTTCTTCGATATCATTCCTTCAAGACACCATCATCTTCTTTTGAAATGGCTGTTCATTCTGTCTCTCCTCTTTCTCGCTCACCGGGGAGTCACAATTGGCAACCTCATATTAGCAATATTGCCTTCGCTCCTCTGTCTGTCCGTCTCTCTTTTGATCTCTCCTTACCCCTTTCCTCCCAGAAGTCTTCCCCATATATATATATATATATATATATATAATCTTTCCATAGGTGCCTCAGGGGCCAGAATGGTGCCAAAAATCTCACCCCTGCCAGAATTCTCCCTCTCCCCCTTCTAATTTCCTTAAATTTGTGGCTAGAGTCAAATACATTCTGTGACACACATCAGAGTCAAATATTTTCTATAGAACAAACTTCACATCAGGATAGGCAACCGAAATTAATAATTCATGTATGTGATTAATATTAAACAGTAAAATGTTGTCAAGCAATAAACATTTGAGAACAACTATGGCTGAATTATTATCCTTACTCTTTCACATATACTAGTTGAATAAGACATTGGAGAGATGACGAATTTTGGCAAAGAGATTTATTTATAGACTAATAAAAAAATCAGTAGCGGATTTAGGTACGGGTGGCACGGGGCGCCCCCGGGTGTGGGCGGGGGCGGGCGCTGAAGGGGGGGTTCGCCCAGGGCACCATACAAGCTAGAACCGCCACATACTCTTGAAACAAATAGCCAACCTGAAAACCGCAGACAAAAAAATGCTTTCTGCTACTATGATCAGTGAAATGTAGGCTAAACTGACAAAGGAGTGAAGAGATGAAATCTCAACTAGATTTCTACAAGCATGTCGCAGCAATGAAGAACGCGAAGGGGGAGAGAATTCTGGCAGGGGGGAGATTTTCGGCACAACACCGGCACCAGAACGAATCTGTGGGAGGGGCATTTGATTTCCATAGGTGGTCACGTTTTATTTTTTTCACGGCACCTCATAAGTGGATATACTGTATGTATAAAAAACATCTAATAATTAAGTGGTCAATAAATTGTGTTTGTAACTATGAACCACCTAACTCACTCAGCAGGATCCATGGTCAAATGACATCAGTAGCCTAAACATCTTTACAAGCGCCAAGTGTGCTTGATAGTGAAAATCATCACAAAAAAGCGATAATGGCATAATGAATATAAGTGTTGATATGACAGCAGTCAAAAAGTCCATTAACAGTTGGAGCATGTCCATGTCACATAGCCTGAACAACAACAGCTGTTTAGTGCGTTGCTGATTTAGTTTCTTGCTTGAGGTGTAGGGCCTGCTCCCTCAGAGGTGACAGCTTGTGCTGATAATAGCGTGTATCGTTTTTCACTGGCTTGTTCTATTCCAAATGTGACGTCATCTCTCCTGTGTCCCGGTTCGATTTGGTGGTGGCCTGGGCACCTGCTCAGCGCGCACAGTTCTATCCATTTTTGCACTTATTCTTTGTCGATGTAGGTTCAGGATCAGAAGAAGACTTAGATATGTCATCATGATTCATTTCTTCTCAACCATCGGAGCCGTTTTGATTCAGATTTTATAGCAACGCTAACGAGTGCATCCGTTCGTCTTGGTCTGTTTGCCATTATAAATGACTCCCGCTCTTGTTGTGTACTCCGGGGAGGCCAGAGTAGACTGCCAGAGTGCATTACATAGAAATTATAATTACAATGGTTTAATACAATACATGGCATGCCCTGTTCTTCACTCATCCATCCTCCCACATCTCTTCCCCTCGCTCACAAACTCATCCATCCTCCCACATCTCTTCCCCTTGCTCACAAACTCATCCATTCTCCCACATCTCTTCCCCTCGCTCACAAACTCATCCATTCTCCCACATCTCTTCCCCTCGCTCACAAACTCATCCATTCTCCCACATCTCTTCCCCTCGCTCACAAACTCATCCATTCTCCCACATCTCTTCCCCTCGCTCACAAACTCATCCATTCTCCCACATCTCTTCCCCTCGCTCACAAATTCATCCATTCTCCCACATCTCTTCCCCTCGCTCACAAACTCATCCATACTCCCACATCTCTTCCCCTCGCTCACAAACTCATCCATTCTCCCACATCTCTTCCCCTCACTCACAAACTCATCCATTCTCCCACATCTCTTCCCTCGCTCACAAACTCATCCATTCTCCCACATCTCTTCCCCTCGCTCACAAATTCATCCATTCCCCACATCTCTTCCCCTCGCTCACAAACTCATCCATTCTCCCACATCTCTTCCCCTCGCTCACAAATTCATCCATTCTCCCACATCTCTTCCCTCGCTCACAAATTCATCCATTCTCCCACATCTCTTCCCCTCGCTCACAAACTCATCCATACTCCCACATCTCTTCCCCTCGCTCACAAACTCATCCATTCTCCCACATCTCTTCCCCTCACTCACAAACTCATCCATTCTCCCACATCTCTTCCCCTCGCTCACAAACTCATCCATTCTCCCACATCTCTTCCCCTCGCTCACAAACTCATCCATTTCCCCACATCTCTTCCCCTCACTCACAAACTCATCCATTTTCCCCTATCCCTTCCCCTCGCTCACAAACTCATCCATTCTCCCCCATCTCTTCCCCTCGCTCACAAATTCATCCATTCTCCCACATCTCTTCCCTCGCTCACAAACTCATCCATACTCCCACATCACAAACTCATCCATTCTCCCACATCTCTTCCCCTCGCTCACAAACTCATCCATTCTCCCACATCTCTTCCCCTCGCTCACAAACTCATCCATTCTCCCCCATCTCTTCCCCTCGCTCACAAACTCATCCATTCTCCCTCCATCTCTTCCCCTCACTCACAAACTCATCCATTTTCCCCTATCCTTCCCCTCGCTCACAAACTCATCCATTCTCCCCATCTCTTCCCCTCGCTCACAAACTCATCCATTCTCCCCCATCTCTTCCCCTCGCTCACAAACTCATCCATTCTCCCCATCTCTTCCCCTCGCTCACAAACTCATCCATTCTCCCCATCTCTTCCCCTCACTCACAAACTCATCCATTCTCCCACATCTCTTCCCCTCACTCACAAACTCATCCATTCTCCCACATCTCTTCCCCTCGCTCACAAACTCATCCATTCTCCCCCATCTCTTCCCCTCACTCACAAACTCCATTCTCCCTCCATCTCTTCCCCTCACTCACAAACTCCATTCTCCCTCCATCTCTTCCCTCGCTCACAAACTCATCCATTCTCCCCCATCTCTTCCCTCACTCACAAACTCATCCATTCTCCCACATCTCTTCCCTCGCTCACAAACTCATCCATTCTCCCACATCTCTTCCCCTCGCTCACAAACTCATCCATTCTCCCCATCTCTTCCCCTCACTCACAAACTCCATTCTCCCTCCATCTCTTCCCTCGCTCACAAACTCATCCATTCTCCCCCATCTCTTCCCTCGCTCACAAACTCATCCATTCTCCCACATCTCTTCCCCTCGCTCACAAACTCATCCATTCTCCCCATCTCTTCCCCTCACTCACAAACTCCATTCTCCCTCCATCTTTCCTCGCTCACAAACTCATCCATTCTCCCCATCTCTTCCCCTCGCTCACAAACTCATCCAATCTCCCCCATCTCTTCCCCTCGCTCACAAACTCATCCATTCTCCCACATCTCTTCCCCTCGCTCACAAGCTCATCCATTCTCCCACATCTCTTCCCCTCGCTCACAAACTCATCCATTCTCCCACATCTCTTCCCCTCGCTCACAAACTCATCCATTCTCCCTCCATCTCTTCCCCTCACTCACAAACTCATCCATTTTCCCCTATCCCTTCCCCTCGCTCACAAACTCATCCATTCTCCCTCCATCTCTTCCCCTCGCTCACAAACTCATCCATTCTCCCCATCTCTTCCCTCGCTCACAAACTCATCCATTCTCCCCCATCTCTTCCCCTCGCTCACAAACTCATCCATTCTCCCCCATCTCTTCCCCTCGCTCACAAACTCATCCATTCTCCCCCATCTCTTCCCCTCACTCACAAACTCATCCATTCTCCCACATCTCTTCCCCTCACTCACAAACTCATCCATTCTCCCCCATCTCTTCCCCTCGCTCACAAACTCATCCATTCTCCCCATCTCTTCCCCTCGCTCACAAACTCATCCATTCTCCCTCCATCTCTTCCCCTCGCTCACAAACTCATCCATTCTCCCCATCTCTTCCCCTCACTCACAAACTCATCCATTCTCCCACATCTCTTCCCCTCACTCACAAACTCATCCATTCTCCCACATCTCTTCCCCTCGCTCACAAACTCATCCATTCTCCCCATCTCTTCCCCTCACTCACAAACTCCATTCTCCCTCCATCTCTTCCCCTCACTCACAAACTCCATTCTCCCTCCATCTCTTCCCTCGCTCACAAACTCATCCATTCTCCCCCATCTCTTCCCCTCACTCACAAACTCATCCATTCTCCCACATCTCTTCCCCTCGCTCACAAACTCATCCATTCTCCCACATCTCTTCCCCTCGCTCACAAACTCATCCATTCTCCCCATCTCTTCCCCTCACTCACAAACTCCATTCTCCCTCCATCTCTTCCCCTCGCTCACAAACTCATCCATTCTCCCCATCTCTTCCCCTCGCTCACAAACTCATCCATTCTCCCACATCTCTTCCCCTCGCTCACAAACTCATCCATTCTCCCCCATCTCTTCCCCTCACTCACAAACTCCATTCTCCCTCCATCTCTTCCCCTCGCTCACAAACTCATCCATTCTCCCCCATCTCTTCCCCTCGCTCACAAACTCATCCAATCTCCCCCATCTCTTCCCCTCGCTCACAAACTCATCCATTCTCCCACATCTCTTCCCTCGCTCACAAGCTCATCCATTCTCCCACATCTCTTCCCTCGCTCACAAACTCATCCATTCTCCCACATCTCTTCCCCTCGCTCACAAACTCATCCATTCTCCCTCCATCTCTTCCCCTCACTCACAAACTCATCCATTTTTCCCTATCCCTTCCCCTCGCTCACAAACTCATCCATTCTCCCTCCATCTCTTCCCTCGCTCACAAACTCATCCATTCTCCCCATCTCTTCCCCTCGCTCACAAACTCATCCATTCTCCCCCATCTCTTCCCCTCGCTCACAAACTCATCCATTCTCCCCATCTCTTCCCCTCGCTCACAAACTCATCCATTCTCCCCCATCTCTTCCCCTCACTCACAAACTCATCCATTCTCCCACATCTCTTCCCCTCACTCACAAACTCATCCATTCTCCCCCATCTCTTCCCCTCGCTCACAAACTCATCCATTCTCCCCCATCTCTTCCCCTCGCTCACAAACTCATCCATTCTCCCTCCATCTCTTCCCCTCGCTCGCAAACTCATCCATTCTCCCCCATCTCTTCCCCTCGCTCACAAACTCATCCATTCTCCCTCATCATACTTTAGTCTACTTAATTTATTTATTCTGTTATTATATGTGTGATATTAGTTTCAGTATAATTTACATTTATGTTCGAGTCAATTATCGGGGAGATTTTTCAACTGTGCACGACATATATCGGGAGAATGAGGGGAGCAGTCGCCACTGTCGAGGGGCAACGAGGAAAACCATATAAAAAATGGCCATGCCCTCCTAAAACTGTCTGTAACACCAGTTCTGTTTGTGATAGAATGGTTCTAGCAATGACAGTGTGTATTGTTGATTTATATTTGAAAAGTAATGGACATGTTAGTAATACATGTTAGTAATTTAATTTAGACAGAGGCGCTGTTTCACTTGCTCGGATGCTTTAACTGACAATGATGGGTCTGATCTGTCTGTGCCCATTTCGGTCAAATAAATTACCAACATTTAAATATTTTATTTGGACGGGCAAGGAGGTACATGCTAAAAGGGAAAGGAGTATTCTTTAGGGGTTCTTCAAATTGAAACTGTGGGGGAACCCATATAAGTTTATCAAAGAACCCTTTAAAAGGATTCTTCATAGAACCTCTTTTAATGGATCCTCGAATAACCTTTTGGGGTTCTTTTGGAGTTAAGTGCCTGCACCTGCTGTCCTTTCAAGTTCAAATCCACATTTTTCAGTTGGGCAGTTAGGTTCCTACAAGAACCCCCACCAGCTGAGGAGGTTCCTCGATGACCCCACCTCCTATTGGCAATTTTCAGTTCCAAGAACCCTAAAGTTCTTCAAAGAACTTTCAGGATCTTAGAAGAACCCTTGTTGAACCCCTAATTTTTTAAGTGTTCGGTAGGGCCAGCCCTGGGTAACTCGCAAGGATAGGTACAGTAAGTGGTTCCCCTCTAATAGCACATCAGACCAGTCCTCCGCAGGAGAAATGAACCACAGGATCCACCCGGTCTGCTTGACATAATTTGTAACGCAATCACCTTCGCACCTAGTTGCATCATTCATCGCAAATCCAAGAAAAGGCCAAACAACTTGTTGAAGCCTGAACGATCATGTGAGAGTGATAGAGTTTTCTGAATAATATACTCTTGCTACCTGACTAACCCAATCTCTTTGCCAAGCGATGCGGTCTGGGAGGAAGCCCCTTGCTATTGTGCCAGATGCTAAAGGGTGTTTGCCTTCTGCAGCCACTGCAGCCACATTGATAATGCAAAAAAAGGAGAGTTGAAAACGATGGTACCACTCTGACTCACCACTGAACCTTGCTGTTGCCCGGACTGTGTAATACATTTGTAGTAAGTTCTGCTAAGGTAATAATTTTCTCAGCCATAATTACTGGTTTGTGTTAAGCTGCACTGCATTCCACCCAGAACGTATTACCCTGTGAATATAGTTAATATATTAATTAATAATATCCCAGGAACTTTTCAATAAATTCTTTGGTTTTCCCAAAATCCCAGGAACTTTTCAATAAATTCTTTGGTTTTCCCAAAATCCCAGGAACTTTTCAATAAATTCTTTGGTTTTCCCAAAATCCCAGGAACTTTTCAATAAATTCTTTGGTTTTCCCAAAATCCCAGGAACTTTTCAATAAATTCTTTGGTTTTCCCAAAATCCCAGGAACTTTTCAATAAATTCTTTGGTTTTCCCAAAATCCCAGGAACTTTTCAATAAATTCTTTGGTTTTCCCAAAATCCCAGGAACTTTTCAATAAATTCTTTGGTTTTCCCAAAATCCCAGTTGGAAGATCCACAAAACCAGAGTACTTTTTTGAAAACTCCCCAGAAATGTGCAACTCGACCTGTAAACAAACATCAGGATCTGTCAAGTCAGTAAGTAGATCTACATTTAAGACAGAACCCTAGAGAGTAACTTCTGTCAGTAAGCAGATCTACATTTAAAGACAGAACCCTAGAGAGTATCTTCTGCCCAGGCCAGCACTCAACAAAAGGTTACTTTCCACTTAAGTCGAAGAGAAGTTCAACGTTTTATAGGGTCTTGTTCCGAGACATATTTTTCTGCCCTGTATGTTATGTGTTGTATTTTCAGGAACATCTCGTTCCAACGTGCAAATACCACTTGAAGAATTCACAGAGTACAATTTATCATCTCATCTGTTATTTACAAGGCAAGTCCCACACAGACTCGTGAAACCACACTCCAGTCTATGAGTCAAAGCAGCCATTTTGGTAAAGTAGAATAGAGGTTGAGAAAATGTCAGGTTTTCTGCCAACGACCACATTTCCTCTCCATTTGTTCTCAAGTAATAAAAACAGAGTTCATACTGTGCTTGTTGAATTGACCACCATGCATTCTGCATGTGCAGCTACGACTACTGTATTGTATGTGTTGTGCATAGAGGTAGCAAACAACATTCTCATCTACCTACGTAGGTCTATGTCAGATCAAGGATCAGTGCAAGTCATTAAAAACGGAGCTTTGTTTTACCACCTATGACGGTGTATCTTGTGTTTTACATGATGTATTTTGTGTTGTTGATATTTTGTTTTCTCCCACAATGTTTGATATTGTCTCATCGCTGCAACTCTCCAACGGGCTTGGGAGGTGAAGGTCGAGTCATGCTTCCTACAAAACATGACCCGCCAAACCTCACTCCTTGAACACCCGCCCGGGTTAACCCGGAAGCCAGTCGCATCAATGTTGCAGAGGAAACACCGTTCAACTGACGACCGAAGTCAGCCTGCAGGCACCCGACCCGCCACAAGGAGTCGCTAGAGCTCGATGAGCCAAGTAAACCCCCCCTTTGGGAACAAACCTGGGTCTGTAGTGCGCCACTACAGCGCCACTCGGGAGGCTGTCCCATTATTCTATAGCAGAACAGAAAAGGTGAGATGAGGCACGGGCCCATGTTATAAGGTCTCTGATGGTTGCTGTATCCATCTGCTCTGATAATGAATCTTAAAACCAGACTTGACAGTGAGCTGTACCTCTCTGCCCCACCAGGGCCATGTTCCAATTATTTAGAAAGTGTCTATGCTGCCTCCTATTGTAGTGGAATTAAATCATCATAAACTGCAATCAATATTCTTCCAACAGTGAAATGTCCCGACGTGATAAATTATACACTTTGATGCATAATTTTACTTCAGGTTGGTATTATCATTTGCAAATGAGTTGTCCATATTCATAACGTTTTCTCATATAGATTGATTATTGCTGGGATACAATTGTTTCCTCGGGGATAAACGGACCATCATAACAGCAGAAGTTTTTTTTAAATCACTGAAATAGAGTACCTATGGGCTCTGCCTCCAGGGCTCGTTATGAAATACATCAACTGAGGGATTATATAGCTGGGAGACGTGAATGAAAACGGACGAATATTCATTCAATTTTTTCTCCTCTTCAGTATTATCATGCGCCCCATAGGATGAAACCAGGGTTAGGAGTTCACTCTTTGATTTATCTCAAGTGGGCAGACCGGAGACCGAGGCGGGCGGCGGCAGCGGTGCAGGAGGGAAATTACCTAATGAGAATGCCCCTCTGCGTCGGGTGTGAATGATGGCTACCGTGATTTGCCGTGATTTCGGCGAGGGGGGGGACAGGTGGGCGGGGTTGGCGGGGTTGGCGGGTGGTGACTAGACGTGCGTTCATCCGTTCTCTGGTCAGGCAGGCGGGCTCGACTGATGGGCTTTTTGTTCTACTGGTGGTCCTTTCCCCCTCATTAACCAGAGGGCTGACGGCCTGACGCCGAGACAGACTCCCACAATCGTCACTCGAATCATGTCTGATGGGACGAGGTCTATTAGCTTGGCAGATGATCGTATCGACGTTTCCACTGACAAGATGTAGGAGCCTGCGATCTTGCTGCCTACATGGAACATTGGATCGGCCAGAACTTTATTACCATTAGACCAACTGGCTACACTAAGGGCTTTTTAATCACCTCTCTCTCTCTTCTGTCCTCACAAAGAAAAATGCAGATCACAAAACCTGGGAACCATACTTTCGCTCATTTGCTGATTAGGTTTGTAAATGTAACACTCAAGTAGTTCAACGTGGTCTTAAATGTTTTATATATGACACGTCGACTGCAAGTTGATATGCACATAGGCCTACGTTAGTATTTTACATCACGGGCAGTGAATGTTTCAATTCCAACAGAGCCAACACACCTTCTCAATTACAACCGGGTGTTATAGGACACCAGATTGTTACAATGTCATGAACTGCCAAACCCCAGTTGATTAGAACGATTAAGAAGTATGACTCTATAAAGAGAGGGAACTGGAACCGACCGGACAATAGCATCCTCCTCCCTCCCATCCAGCCAGCGTTGCCTAGGTGATTACATATTACAACCTGCGGGTTTAAAAGATAACATACTGGAATAACACGCCGACCTCGTACACTGAGTTACCTGTGACATCCCCCGAAGTGTCACTTCAAATATGGCACAATTAAAATAATCTTGGGGAGCAGCTCAGCTTGGTGACCTTTCTATTTATTGTTTTGACTGAACAGATAACATGAAGCTACTATAAGGGTTCTCCTTCACCACCTTCAGTTCCTTTCCTCTCAGATATACTGTAATTACCTACTGTAAGGGTTCTCCTTCACCACCTTCAGGGCCTCTCCTCTCAGATATACTGTAATTACCTACTGTAAGGGTTCTCCTTCACCACCTTCAGTTCCTCTCCTCTCAGATATACTGTAATTACCTACTGTAAGGGTTCTCCTTCACCACCTTCAGGTCCTCTCCTCTCAGGATGAGTTACAGCACTAGGGAATAATGGGGATATGAGTTACGGCACTAGGGAACAATGGGGATATGAGTTACGGTGCTAGGGAACAATGGGGATATGAGTTACGGCACTAGGGAACAATGGGGATATGAGTTACGGCACTAAAGAACAATGGGGATATGAGTTACGGCACTAGGGAACAATGGGGATTTGAGTTACGGCACTAGGGAACAATGGGGATTTGAGTTACAGCGCTAGGGAACAATATTTATGTCCAAGAGAATAGTGGGAAGAGGTAGAGAGAGAGGGCTAGTCATTTATCAGGTGGAGTTTCAGTCCCTGGGCAGAGATTTTTAAGGACATGGAGCATCTGTCAGCATCATAAACCTCCTGTGGTGGTCTCCGGCAACGGCCCATCAACAGATCACGCGTTTGCAACTGAAATGATGTACAGCTTGTTCTGGCTTGTTCTCCACGGAGTGGTCTGAAGACAGAAGTCCCCTCCATGGTGTGGTCAGAAGACAGATTCCCCCCCTCCACGGTGTGGTCTGAAGACAGAGCCCCTCCACGGTGTGGTCTGAAGGCATAGCCCCCTCCACGGTGTGGTCTGAAGGCATAGCCCCCTCCACGGTGTGGTCTGAAGGCATAGCCCCCTCCACGGTGTGGTCTGAAGGCATAGCCCCCTCCACGGTGTGGTCTGAAGACAGAGTCCCTCCACAGTGTGGTCTGAAGACAGAGTCCCCTCCACGGTGTGGTCTGAAGAGAGAGCCCCCCTCCACGGTGTGGTCTGAAGACAGCGTCCCCTCCACGGTGTGGTCTGAAGATAGCGTCCCCTTCACGGTGTGGTCTGAAGATAGAGTCCCCTCCACTGTGTGGTCTGACGACAGAGCCCCCTCCACGGTGTGGTCTGAAGGCAGAGTCTCTCCACGGTGTGGTCTGAAGGCAGAGTCCCTCCACGGAGTGGTCTGACGACAGAGCCCCTTCACGGAGTGGTCTGACGACAGAGCCCCCTCCACGGAGTGGTCTGACGACAGAGCCCCTTCACGGTGTGGTCTGAAGGCAGAGTCCCTCCACGGTGTGGTCTGAAGGCAGAGTCCCTCCACGGTGTGGTCTGAAGACAGAGCCCCTCCACGGTGTGGTCTGAAGACAGAGCCCCTTCACGGTGTGGTCTGAAGACAGAGCCCCTTCACGGTGTGGTCTGAAGACACAGCCCCCCTCCACGGTGTGGTCTGAAGACAGAGACCCCTCCACAGT
Organism: Oncorhynchus tshawytscha; assembly: GCF_018296145.1. Taxonomy (NCBI): domain Eukaryota; kingdom Metazoa; phylum Chordata; class Actinopteri; order Salmoniformes; family Salmonidae; genus Oncorhynchus; species Oncorhynchus tshawytscha. The sequence goes on from NC_056444.1 coordinate 8,010,812, forward strand.
GTGGTCTGAAGACACAGCCCCCTCCACGGTGTGGTCTGAAGGCAGAGACCCCTCCACGGTGTGGTCTGAAGACAGAGCCCCCTCCACGGTGTGGTCTGAAGGCAGAGCCCCTTCACGGTGTGGTCTGAAGGCAGAGCCCCCTCCACGGTGTGGTCTGAAGACAGTCCCCTCCACGGTGTGGTCTGAAGACAGAGCCCCCTCCACGGTGTGGTCTGAAGGCAGAGCCCCCTCCACGGTGTGGTCTGAAGACAGATCCCCCTCCACGGTGTGGTCTGAAGACAGAGCCCCCTCCACGGTGTGGTTTGAATCCTCTACCCCCAGTGTCTCTAATGATGATCAAACAGGTTGTGGCGGTGGGTACATGCCCCCTGCCCATGTGATTTCCATGCCAAACAAATTATTCTTACGCGGGAGTGTGAAATGATTAATTCAGGGAGAGATGTGCTCACTCACCCTGAGCTGAAAGAGGAGGGAGAGGATATGAGGGGGATATGTTTCCATTGTGATAGTATATGTGTGTTTCTGCGTGTATGCGGTGTGTGTATGTGTGTGTGTGCGTGTGTGTGCGTGTGTGTTTACATGCGTGTGTGTTACAGTAACATATGAGCCGGTGGCAGCACTGAGAGACACGAGTGTGTCTCGAGACAGACAGACAGACAGACAGACAGACAGACAGACAGACAGACAGACAGACAGACAGACAGACAGACAGACAGACAGACAGACAGACAGACAGACAGACAGACAGACAGACAGACAGACAGACAGACAGACAGACAGACAGACAGACAGACAGACAGACAGACAGACAGAGACTGAGAGAGAGAGGGAGAGACAGAGACAGACAGAGACAGACAGAGAGAGACAGAGAGAGAGAGAGAGAGAGAGAGAGAGAGAGAGAGAGAGAGAGAGAGAGAGAGAGAGACAGACAGAGAGAGAGAGAGAGATAGAGAGAGAGAGAGAGACAGACAGACAGAGAGGGACAGAGACAGACAGAGAGAGACAGAGAGAGAGAGAGAGAGACAGACAGAGAGAGAGAGAGAGAGAGACGGCACATGAGTGATGGATATGTGTGTGCATAAAACGTGTGTGACTTGTGTGTCTGCAACTGTAAAGCAGTGACCCACAGCTCTTTGATATACTCCTGATGTCACGTCGACAGAACACCTTTCATTGCTCGTCTCCACTGATGTGTCAGATGAGAAATACAGATGTAGCATCTAAATTTGCTACAGCAGAAAAATTGTCTGCAGAAACAGGACATTTTAATTATTATGTGGATTATAATTAAATTGAATTTTTTTTAGGGGTTGATAGATGTTTTGGACGGGAAAATTACAAACTTCAGAAGCCTTTTTAAACCTTAAATACACTACAAGTTAAAAAGTGAACCTACAACAGGGTAATCAAATTAAGATCCTTCATCTGTATGGTCCTCTACAATCCAAGGTGCATCCCAGTAAGTGGACATGAACCAAAAGTCGCTTGTCTTGGGTACTATAATGTAGGGTCAACATCTGTAGGGTCAACATCCACTGTTAATGGTCATTGTCTTTTACACAATTAGGATACACTAGCTCAACTTTGCCACAACACAAACTATTCCTTAGCTTTTCCTGTGACATCAGACACTATATGTGTGTGTGTGTGTGTTTCTCGTATTACCCATGGTGACTGGGGTTGAGAGCTGAGATGAATGGGTGTAGGTGACAGTCGGGTTCCTGATGTGGGTGACTTTGACAAAACACACAAAGCCCAGATGTCGGCTCAAGCTGCCGCGATTGGCCACCAAGGCTCATTTACTCAATCCATACTGTGTTCATTAGCCTTTCACACTGCACAGTCTTTTCCGTCCGACGCCGAAACAGCCTAGGCCTAAGGGAATCACATGCCTTTATGAATTCAAGAGCTTAACAAAACTCTTCTTTTTTTGGGGGAACACAATTATTCTTATTCTAGTTCCTTGTTGTAGTGGAATCGGCAAAGCTATGCTGAGACTCTCAGAGATGAGATGCCATACGAACCCATCAGAAGAAATCTGATTTAATCAAAGGAAACTAATCTAATGAAAATGTCTCATCTCTTACTAGAGCCCCTCGAGACGTCATGATATTTGAGGCCCTGGACTCATAGATCTAAGGAGACGCCGCAAAATAAGACTCTCAACGAGCACCAACGAGTCAATTAGAAGTCACTGTTATGATCCAAACTGATTATCTACTGTAACATGATCATGTATTATTAATATCATTACCACCCACCACTGCGACCTGTATGCTCTTGTCGGCTGGACCTCGCTACATACTCGTCATCAGACCCACTGGCTCCAGGTCATCTATAAATCTTTGCTAGGTAAAGCTCCGCCTTATCTCAGCTCACTGGTCACCATAACAACACCCACCCGCAGCGCTCGCTCCAGCAGGTATATCTCACTGGTCATCCCCAACACCTCCTTTGGCCGCCTTACCTTCCAGTTCTCTGCTGCTAATGACCAGAGCGAATTACAAAAATCTCTGAAGTTGGAGACTTATATCTCCCTCACTAACTTTAAGCATCAGCTATCTGAGCAGCTAACCGATCGATGCAGCTGTACACAGCCCATCTACCTACCTCATTCCCATATTGTTTTTTATTTACTTTTTTGCTCTTTTGCACACCAGAATTTCTACTTGCACATCATCATCTGCACATCTACCACTCCAGTGTTAATTTGCCAGGCTACAGCAAGACCTGTTCTGTCAACCATGAGTGACTCATTAAAAAACTGAGACAGAATAACACACCACAGAGGATTGATCCAACCAATGGGGATGCCTGAGCAGGCTATGAATAGCTAGTTTTTCATCCATCTTCAGCTTTAAAAGATTATATATATATATATATATATATATATAATATTCCTAACTAAATCTAATCAAAGTTCATTAATCATGTACACGGATTTGCAGATGTTATCGCAGGTACAGCGTAATGCTTGTATCTCCAACAGAGTAGTAATAGAGTAGTAATACCTAGCAATACAAAACTACTGTTAACTACATTAACTACATTAACTACTGCAGCATAAATACTGGAGGCTGAGACAGGAGGGGTCAGGAGACACTGTGGCCCCATCCGAGGACACCCCAGACAGAGCCAAACAGGAAGGATATAACCCCACCCACTTTGCCAAAGCACAGCCCCCACACCACTAGAGGGATATCTTCAACCACCAACTTACCATCCTGAGACAAGGCTGAGTATAGCCCACAAAGATCTCCGCCATGGCACAACCCAAGGGGGGGCGCCAACCCAGACAGGATGACCACAACAGTGAATCAACCCACTCAGGTGACGCACCCCTAATTAAGACACACAAATGACTAGAGGGAGCCCGACTGCAATTGATTTTTGATTGTGCCGCCTGGCTCAGACTTGCTGTGTTTAAAAAAAAAATGACAACGTGTGACTAGCACCTGTTGTCTCTCTGTCCTCCCTGCTGCAGCGACCACCACAGAACATCAACAGTGTTTATCTGCGTTGCTGAAGATGTAACATAATTACATCCATTTCTGACTGAAAAGTTCTGTAACTGAAATCCCTCATTTGTTTAGGAAAAACAGTCCCTATTCCCTCAACCCTGGCTTTCTTTACATGATACATGTATGAATCACATGCCCGTGACCAATAGGGCCTGACCTATAGCATATCATAATCACATCGATAAATGGGTTGTAACAAACTCCAAACACTGTGACACGTGACAGTAAAATGGATACAGTGGACGTGACAAAAACATTTGAAACAGGGGAATGTTTACTGGTTGCTCAGGAGGTAAAGGGGAAGTCAGATGTGTGGAATAAATTTGACTTGTTGTGGAAAATACTGGAGATCCAAGAAAAAGAAGGTAGAACAATGTTTAGAACAATGTGAACAACACTAACTACATGATAGTCGGACCAGAGGGTCTGTTGTAATGAACCTGCACAATGTCATTACAACACATTATTTCGATACATTATTTCGATACATTGTAAAAAATAACAATTAAATCTGTATTTTCCCACACTACCCCAGCCAGGTGCAAATTGGGGGAGGCACACAACAAATAAATAGCTTTGCGTGTGTGGCTCCCTACCACAATCAATCAGTATGGCAAAAATAATCTCTGCCCAGAGGGTCTTAAAAAAATTGCAGAGAGAGAAACTAGTGTGGAAGGAGTGTCTTCCACTTTGGAAGATGAAGAATTTTCTGAACATGAGGATCATGTCTCTGTCAATTCTGAGTCTGACAGTGAGTTGGAAGAAGAGGATGAGATTGACCCTCAGGATTATCCTCTTTGATAACCGAGACACCAGACCAGCTCGGTGGCAGAGAGACAAGCTAGCTGCAATCAGGTCAGTGTGGGAAAAGTGGGTGGACCGCCTTCCCCTGTTTTACAACCCAGGGCCCAACATTACTGTTGATGAGCAGTTTATGCCGTTTAGGAGCCGCTGCCCCTTCAGGCAGTACATACCGTCTAAACCCGCAAAATATGGAATAAGATCTGGGCCCCACCCTCTCCCCTGTGATGCTGCTCCATCATATGCATGGAACTTGTAAGTGTATATGAGGAACCAGATGGAGGAGCCCCTGAGAAGAACCAAGGGATGTAGGTTGTCCTGGACGTGACACAGGGACTCCATGGCCACGACATCACATGCAATAACTTTTTTACTTATTACAAGCTGGGATAGGAGCTCCTCAAGAGGAAGCTGACAATGGTAAAACAGTACGAAAAAACAAGCCAGAGCTCCCACCTCAGCTGTTGAATACACGGAACAGGCCTATCAAAGTTTGTGTTCATGGCTGACACGAAACATAAAAAACAGAAATCTTAATGGATTACAATTCCACAATAGGAGGGTTGTGTAACGGCTGTCCTCTTCGTCTGAAGAGGAGTAGGAAGGATCGGACGAATATGCAGCGTTGTAAGTGTCCATGTTCATATTTATTAAACTCAGAACACTAAGACCAAAATAACAAAAATAGACCGACACGAAACAGTTCTGTCTGGTGCAGACACAGAGACAGAAAACAACCACTCACAAACAAGAGTGGGAAATCAGGCTACCTAAGTATGGTTCTCAATCAGAGAAAACGGTTGACAGCTGCCTCTGATTGGGAACCATACCAGGCCAAACACATAGAAATATAAACACAAGAACAAAACATAGAATGCCCACCCCAACTCACGCCCTGACCAACCTAAAATAGAGACATACAAAAGGAACTGAGTTCAGGACGTGACAGGTTGGACAATTTAGACAAGCTGGTGACTGGCTACAGCTGCAGAAGAAGAACTGACCGCTGACCTCTTGTGATATTCTTCAACATCTTGGACATCTCGGTGTACAACGCGTTTGTCATCTGGATGACGTTGAACCCAGATTGGAACAGAGGGCAGCTCCAGAGGAGGCAACATATCCCGAAGACCCTTCGCTTCTGCAGCATCATGAGGAGGATTCAGGAGGAGGATGCTGGTGCCCCATCCGCCCAACCCACAGAACCAACTCCAATACCGGAAGTAAGTGAGGCCTGCTTTATATGTGAGTGAGTGAGTAAGATGTTGGTACAATTCCTGAACTAAGTGTTTTCATCATTCTAGATGCAGCCGGTAGCAACAAGAAGAAGCACTGTGATGTGTGTGGACCCAAGAAGGACAGGAAGACACAGTACACATGCATCAAGTGGAATAAATACATTTGCAACACACACAGTAAAACTCTGTACCTCATGTGGTGTGTAGACCAGCCTTAATTTGTGTTCAATGGGGCACATTTATCTTCCATAAAATACTGTATGTAAAATGTGTCTTTCCAATTTGTTCATTTCAAAGCAATAAACATTAATAGTGATGAAAACCTTGTTTCATTTATATTTGTTTAAGATAAACATGATTTATTCCACTCATGTCTTGATTATAATAGATTTTTGTTTACAAAAAGCACATGAATAAACAAATCTAACCGAGGCAAATGGCAAATGTTAACCATGTGTGCTGTCTATATTGTTTGTAATTGATATGTCAACATCAAAGTATGAAGTATGAAGTATCTGTATGTAAATTGATATGGCTGTGTTGAGTCCATCAGACCTGTGAACATTGGGTGAATAACAAAAACATGAGGCATTTAACATGATTAAAGCAAAACAAAGACTAAAAACAGCCAAATTAGTGAAACTGTAGTTGCGTGAGGCTTGGTTTCTTCACGGAATCTGCAGGCTATTAAAACAACACTCAAACAGGCAACAACAGCAGGATCGGTTTTATTTCTGTAGAAGCACATGTCAAAAATCTCATTCCAAAGGCATTAATATGGAGTTGGTCCCTCCCCTCTTTGTTGCTACATCATCCTCCACTCTTCTGGGAAAGCTTTACACTAGACATTGGAACATTGCTGCAGGGACATTAGTGAGGTCGGACACTGATGTTGGGCAATTAGGCCTGGCTCGCAGTCGACATTTCAATTCATCCAAAAGGTGTTCGATTGGGTTGCGGTCAGGGCTCTGCGCAGGCCAGTCAAGTTCTTCCACACCTATCTCGACAAACCATTTCTGTATGGACCTCTCTTTGTGCACGGAGATATTGTCATGCTAAAACAGGAAAGAGCCTTCCCCAAACTGTTGCCACAAAGTTGGAAGCACAGGATCATTTAGAATGTTATTGTATGCTGGAGCGTTAAAATTCCCCTTCACTGAAACTAAGGGGCCCGAACCATGAAAAACAGCCCCAGACCATTATTCCTTCTCCACCAAACTTTACAGTTGGCACTATGCAGTCGGCAGGTAGCGTTCTCCTGGCATCCGCCAAACCCAGATTCCTCTGTCGGACTGCCAGATGGTGAAGCGTGATTCATCACTCCAGAGAAGGCGTTTCCACTGACCCAGAGTCCAATGGCGGCGAGCTTTACAGCACTCCAGCCGATGCTTGGCATTGCGCATGGTGATTTTAGGCTTGTGTACGGCTGCTCGGCCATGGAAACCCATTTTCACGACTAACAGTTATAGTGCTGACGTTGCCTGCAGAGGCAGTTTGGAACTAGTGAGTGTTGCACAAGGGAGAGAGAAGTTTTATGCCTTACGCACTTCAGTACTCGGTGATCCCGTTCTGTGAGCTTGTGTGGCCTACCACTTCATGGGTGAGCTGTTGTTCATACGAGACATTTCCACTTCGCAATAACAGCACTTACATTTGACCAGGGCAGCTCTAGCATGGAAGAAATTTGACGATCTGACTTGTTGGAAAGGTGGCATCCTATGACGTGGCACGCTGAGAGTCACTGAGCTCTTCAGTACGGGCCATTCCACTGCCAATGTTTGTCTATGGAGATTGTATGGCTCTGTGCTCAATTTTATACACCTGTCAGCAACGGGTGTAGCTGAAATAGCTGATTGCACCAATTTGAAGGTGTCCACATATTTTTTACATTTGTTATAAAATAATATTATTTTTATTTGTGTTGCACAATTGTTCTTACATAATATAACCATATACAATTTCAGTAGCAGGTCTTAGCACCATGTACAGCTCTCCAAAAACAGAAACATCAAAAGCCTAGGCACTACTTTTCTTCTATACGTTTCACATGCCTGCCAGAGGTCATGTATGACAACTCAAATGTACCACTCTGCCTTGTGGCGGCGGGGTACAGTGCTGTGACGACGGTAGAAGTAGCAGGCGTGGAGGAGTGCTGGAGTGCGAGAACGCAACTCATCAACATGTGGCGAGTAGAATGCACAATGGCTGCCGAGGAGGAACAGAACACAAGCTTTTTTAGTCAATACACAGAAGGCGTTCAGCTCTTGTCCTTTGTCATAGAAACTGAGTTCTACTACTGTTCTCAGGAACTGCTGGGGTAGACGACAAGTCTCGTGTTACTAACTCTGAAGAGGAGGAAGAGCCCTTCATTAGTTGGTATGGTGGTCATCCTTAGTGTCTAGCCAAAAGCTTGCAGATACAGTGCGGGAAGGCTATTCAACATGATGAGATTATTATGGATAAGCAAGATTGTTTTTATTTGTCAAACGGCAGCCAAGCATCGTTGATCATGTCACCAGAATCAAACGCTTGATATCTATTGGAAAGGAGCATCAAGATACATCAATAGTAAATATACTTCAATATAAATATACTTCAATAGTAAATATATTTCAATATAAATATACTTCAATAGTAAATATACTTCAATATAAATATACTTCAATAGTAAATATACTTCAATAGTAAATATACTTCAATATAAATATACTTCAATAGTAAATATACTTCAATATAAATATACTTCAATATAAATATACTTCAATATAAATATACTTCAATAGTAAATATACTTCAATATAAATATACTTCAATAGTAAATATACTTCAATATAAATATACTTCAATATAAATATACTTCAATAGTAAATATACTTCAATATAAATATACTTCAATAGTAAATATACTTCAATAGTAAATATACTTCAATATAAATATACTTCAATATAAATATACTTCAATAGTAAATATACTTCAATAGTAAATATACTTCAATATAAATATACTTCAATATAAATATACTTCAATATAAATATACTTCAATATAAATATACTTCAATAGTAAATATACTTCAATATAAATATACTTCAATATAAATATACTTCAATAGTAAATATACTTCAATATAAATATACTTCAATATAAATATACTTCAATAGTAAATATACTTCAATATAAATATACTTCAATAGTAAATATACTTCAATATAAATATACTTCAATATAAATATACTTCAATATAAATATACTTCAATATAAATATTCATATATAAATATACTTCAATAGTAAATATACTTCTTCAATAGTAAATATAAATATACTTCAATATAAATATACTTCAATATAAATATACTTCAATAGTAAATATACTTCAATATAAATATACTTCAATAGTAAATATACTTCAATATAAATATACTTCAATATAAATATACTTCAATATAAATATTCAATAGTAAATAACTTCAATAAATATACTTCAATATAAATATACTTCAATATAAATATACTTCAATATAAATATACTTCAATAGTAAATATACTTCAATATAAATATACTTCAATATAAATATACTTCAATATAAATATACTTCAATATAAATATACTTCAATATAAATATACTTCAATATAAATATACTTCAATATAAATATACTTCAATAGTAAATATACTTCAATAGTAAATATACTTCAATAGTAAATATACTTCAATATAAATATACTTCAATATAAATATACTTCAATAGTAAATATACTTCAATAGTAAATATACTTCAATAGTAAATATACTTCAATATAAATATACTTCAATATAAATATACTTCAATAGTAAATATACTTCAATAGTAAATATACTTCAATATAAATATACTTCAATATAAATATACTTCAATATAAATATACTTCAATAGTAAATATACTTCAATAGTAAATATACTTCAATAGTAAATATACTTCAATATAAATATACTTCAATATAAATATACTTCAATATAAATATACTTCAATATAAATATACTTCAATAGTAAATATACTTCAATCGTAAATAAACTTCAATAATTTACTTCGATATATTGTTTATTGTAGCAGCATTTGGTATTAAGGTGTTTCTACTGTAATTTCTTGCAAAATACATTTTGATTTTACACAAAAAAGATCCCACCATGTCGAAATAACAAAATTGTATGTCGACATTTATGAAATTTAAACCAATTTAGAAAAGTAAAAGTAGTTGTGGAAAAGCAGGATAGAGCCACAAAAGTGAGTAATTTATGGGATGATACTGAAGACGAGAAGACGAAGACGAGAAGACGAAGACGAGAAGACGAATTTCGGATTTTGGAGTCATGGGCTTATATTGGCTTTTCAGCTACACTTTGTCCCCAAGGTGTTTGTGCACATACCATACTCTTTCGTGTCTTGACTCTCTCGAAGACAGAGAAATATATGAAAAGTAGTTCACTTAAATGTTATTATTTTCAGAGATGCTATACTGCCGAGTGGGAACACTCAAGTTCAGGCAGCAGGCATTTAAATGTAAAGTCATTGAGACCGAATAGAGGGTGAAGTCTTTCATCTTTTGATCAGCGGCAGGAAGTATTTTGTCAGAGGGAATATTCTGTTCCTCAGTCTTCGGTTTGATTCGTCTTCTTCAGAAGAGTAGGTTGGTGATATGTGATGTTCAATTTATGCAGGGAGAATGATGCAATGGAGTTGGTTGAGATGAAGCTAATACAACTAGTACCAGCAACCCTCTAGCTAAACATGGAACTCTGTTCTGGTCCAGAATGAGTGGATAAAATCTCTCCCAGCTTTTATTGCGAAACATTTGTCATTACATACAACGAGAAAGCTGAGAGAGAGCCGAGAGACTTCCATGAGGAGAGAGAGAGACTGAAGCCAACAGTTTGCATATTTCTTAAAAACAAATGCCAACCCAGAAATGTCCATACTGCCCCCTGGCGGTCACTAGTGGTAGCACCATGGGACGGTGGACATGCCCAGAGCTCAGAAAAGGACAGCTGCTCTAGTTAACTGACAGTGTTTCGGGAAGCAGCCAGTCAGTTTCCCCCCAGGCCCGAGCCATCCTGCCGTGGGTTTCCACTGTGACACGGTCTACTTCGGTGGCCCCCACTCCTCCCCCGTAAACTCCCCCACTTTGATGTCATGTGCAATTGAAAGATATAGATTGTGTGGAAGCGTTTCTTATTTTTTTCGCAGCCAATTAGTGAAGTTTAACAGACTGGTGGAGAAGAGGGGAAGAAGTGAGAGAAATAGGTGAGGAAGAGGGAGATAGAGAGAGAAAGGAAGAGGGCAGGAAGAGGGAGATAGAGAGCTTCTCAATAAGCTCTCTGTCTGGTGAAAATAACAGTAGGCAACAACAGAGGATCGGAATCATTATGATTCATCCATTTCCACCATTGTTTCACAGCCTGTCTGCTGCTCTTGAGTTGAGTGTCCAGAGATGTCATTGCTTTGAGGCTCCTCTTGAAAACCAAAGAAGAAGTAGTAAAGTGAGGCTCAACTGCTAATCATCATACCCCAGCATTATACAGGGTATCAGACTATCTCACCACATTACTATCTAATCATCATACCCCAGCATCATACAACATATCAGACTATCTAATCATCATACCCCAGCATCATACAACATATCAGACTATCTAATCATCATACCCCAGCATCATACAACATATCAGACTATCTAATCATCATACCCCAGCATTATACAGGGTATCAGACTATCTCACCACATTACTATCTAATCATCATACCCCAGCATCATACAACGTATCAGACTATCTAATCATCATACCCCAGCATTGTACAGCGTATCAGACTATCTAATCATCATACCCCAGCATCATACAGGGTATCAGACTATCTCACCACATTACTATCTAATCATCATACCCCAGCATCATACAGAGTATCAGACTATCTAATCATTATACCCCAGCATCATACAGGGTATCAGACTATCTAATCATCATACCCCAGCATCATACAGGGTATCAGACTATCTAATCATCATACCCCAGCATCATACAGGGTATCAGACTATCTAATCATTATACCCCAGCATCATACAGGGTATCAGACTATCTCACCACATTACTATCAAATCATCATACCCCAGCATCATACAGAGTATCAGACTATCTAATCATCATACCCCAGCATCATACAGGGTATCAGACTATCTAATCATTATACCCCAGCATCATACAGGGTATCAGACTATCTAATCATCATACCCCAGCATCATACAGAGTATCAGACTATCTAATCATTATACCCCAGCATCATACAGGGTATCAGACTATCTCACCACATTACTATCTAATCATCATACCCCAGCATCATACAGGGTATCAGACTATCTCACCACATTACTATCTAATCATCATACCCCAGCATCATACAGGGTATCAGACTATCTCACCACATTACTATCTAATCATCATACCCCAGCGTCATACAGAGAATCAGACTTTGAGTCACACTTTGAGTCACACATCAAGTTGCCATCAGATCAAGGCCATTTACCTGCGTGCCACCGGTGTAGGATGAAACCTCTCATTTACCCATTCTGTCTCATCTCTGTGTTCATTGCTGCTGAGACAGACGCTAGCGTGAGGGGAATATTTAATCCTCCCGATGGCTCAATAGAGAACAAATAAGAGCCAGCATCGCAGCTTTAACATTCATCTGGCACCACTTCAGAATAAGTGGCCATTGCTCTTGGACCATTGTGTGATTATAACACTTTACTCTTTTTGGAAAGAGTACATCACAGTTGGGATAAAAACATTTGCTATCATTTTAGAGAGTCACAACATATCTTATGCCAGAAGAAAGTGGTGATTTCTGGTCAGTTTAGTCAAGGAATGACAGCGAGAGAATGAATTGAGACTGACAACAAACTATATCCCAGGCAGAAATGTGTCCCATTTTTGTTCTCTCATCCAAAATGGATGGACACTGCAAGGTCTGGAACATACTGTTCTTTTTAAAGCAACCAAAATGCAAACTATTTCCCTTCAATCACTGCATTGGTGGCAGCATTAAGATCCCTGCATGTCTCCCTGTCCTATGTTGGAGATGTTCAACCTGTTCACATTGGGATTTGTACACAGGTTGATAGAGAGTGAGAATAGTGTAGCGCACCCTGCATGCAGCTGTACCAAAGGGTTGCTGGTTCAAGCCCAGCTACGTCTTTCGGCTCGCCTCAATCATTTCAGATAGATATATATACGCCTGGGTCAACGACAAGTCCTGTTTTTGATGTGAATACACAGCCCCAAATAGGAGTGTAATGATGACTGTTACCACCAGATGTCAGTTTAGACCGGGTCTATTTTTTTCACTGAGCAGTAGCTTCCCAAAATATACCACCATTGGAATCTCATTCAAATCACTACCAATGCATATAATAAGCATTCTAACATCCAGTATCCTGGCTTATTTATAAAGATTAAAACCTTGCTAGGTCATTATAATGAAATCAAATCTCCTTCGTGGAATGTTAAATGTCTTTCTGAGAAATATTATGAAGATGTCGATGAAAACCTAGAGAATGCAGAATACATTGTAAGGAAAGGGGAGATACCGAGTCAGTTGTATAACTGAATGCATTAAACTGAAATGTGTCTTCCGCATTTAACCCAACCCCTCTGAATCAGAGAGGTGCTGGGGGGGGCTGCCATAATCACCCAGGGAACAGGTAGATCAACAGATATTTACTTCAGTAAAACATTTAACTATAGTATATACTACAATATCTCACTTGCATATACCCTGCCCATTCCCCTCCCCCATATCCAAATTTGTGCCACTCATAAGTGAGAAAGTGAGAAAACATAAGTGAGAAAACTACAATAAATTGCAAGTAGAGACCATATAGTATGATCCCTAAGGCAGGGTTGTAATTTTTGTTGCGGTTTTCTCGCCAAATTGGGTTACTTTGAAAATGATGTCATGGGTGAAAATGTATTGGTGGCTGATTTTTGGGCTAGTTCTAAATAGCACTGCTGTCGCCATGGGATTTCTCTTAATATAAAAATATATATATATATATTTCACTGTAACCTGCTGCTGCTGACTATCAGTGAGCAGGTTGTTACTGAGTGAGTGAGTGAATTAATGAATGAATGGTGGGGAGGGCCAGTGTGTGTGTTGAGAGCACTGGTTGAGAAAGTGCTGCAGCAGAGGCAGCTGAGTTAAGGACGCAGTGTAGCACGCCCGCAGCAGCTAAGTTAAGGAGACAGTGTAGCACGCCCGCAGCAGCTAAGTTAAGGAGGCAGTGTAGCACGCCCGCAGCAGCTGAGTTAAGGAGGCAGTGGAGCACGCCCGCAGCAGCTGAGTTAAGGAGGAGACAGTGTAGCACGCCCGCAGCAGCTGAGTTAAGGAGACAGTGTAGCACGCAGCAGCTGAGTTAAGGAGACAGCACGCCCGCAGCAGCTGAGTTAAGGAGACAGTGTAGCACGCCCGCTGAGTTAAGGAGACAGTGTAGCACGCCCGCAGCAGCTGAGTTAAGGAGACAGTGTAGCACGCCCGCAGCAGCTGAGTTGCACAGTGTAAGGAGAAAGTGTAGCACGCCCGCAGCAGCTGAGTTAAGGAAACAGTGTAGCACGCCCGCAGCAGCGCCCGCAGCAGCTGAGTTAAGGAGACAGTGTAGCACGCCCGCAGCAGCTGAGTTAAGGAGACAGTGTAGCACGCCCGCAGCAGCTGAGTTAAGGAGACAGTGTAGCACGCCCGCAGCAGCTGAGTTAAGGAGACAGTGTAGCACGCCAGCAGCAGCTGAGTTAAGGAGACAGTGTAGCACGCCCGCACATCGTGACAACTTTTTACCAGTTGTAGGTAGGCTATTTAGATTGGTCATTATGGAGACACCCTTTTTCCATAAAACATATTACCACGCTAGAACTGAGATAACATCGACAAAGCATTGGAAAAGGACGTTAGGCGTACTAGAGGTCTCTAGATAAATTCACATTTCTTATGGATAACCGTATCAAGCGAAGGGTTTTACTCATGCTCAGTTCTAATGCCCGTGTACACTAGAACGCAGTGGCGCGCAGTGAAACACCACCATTCATTTTCAATGGAAGGAAAGTGGTGAGAAGCGGAGAGGGCGGGACTGTCGGGCGGCACGAACGTGAAGTGGGAGGTGGTGAAAAAGTTCAACATTTTCCAAATTTAGTCAAATCACCAGCGGCGACCGCTGGGCATTGACCAATCATATCAAGTGGTTCCCATGACGAATTTGACGCTATGAGACCCAAGGCTGGAGACTTTCTTCAGCAAAGATGGCTGACAAAAACACTAGGATGGAAGCAAATGTAAGTAATTATAACGGCACAATGAATCATACAAAACATTTACAGTTGAGAAGAATATGTAAATAAATGTAGAGACAAACAATTATGCATACTTTTTTTTGTCATAAAGTTAATTTTAACGGATCTCTATTTAGCAAGCTAGCTGACTAGCTAACATTAGATAGCTAGCTGGCTAGCATTACGGGTGTTGTCACATGAGTATGAAATTGTAATTCTGGTTGTTTAATGTCTTAGGGACTCCTGAAACAACCAGCAAACCAGGCTGTCGTCTCGTTAAACAGTGGATGTAAAGAATCTAGCTATTTAAAGCATTTACTGCAAATTGAATGTACAATTTTGGAAGCTAGCCTTGCTGATATTTGCCATACAATGTAGCTGAAGTAACGTAACTATTTTCTTGCTTATTGTGCAGTAGAGGATAAACATACCTGTATGCCTATGGATGTGTAGCTAGCTATGTAGCCGATCTGTGTATGGACCCAAACGTTTGGTAAACATATTAGTTCAGAACGTAGCTATGAACCTCAGCTATCACAGCCAGCTGTGTTGACTTCAAAACAGTCTGAATGACATTAATGAAGACTATGGATTGAGTAGAATATAATATAACTTTGTGCCAAGAATGCAAGACGTATTTACATGTAGTTATTACCATGTATGACATCCCCGCACTGTAGTCTGTACATCTAATATATTCACTGATCATGTACTCTACCTTGGCAAACAAAAGTGCGGTTCGGGTATGAATGTCAGGATATGTGTAGTATTTCATCAAATGAGAGACTTCATTTCAACCAGTAGAGATTGTGAAACACTTCATTGAAAGAAGTTCATTGTCCAATTGTTATAAATACATAGTACATGCATTATAAATACTATAGTTGTATGATAATATTATAAATACAAGTTCAATTTGTACTTCAATGCACATCTGGTGTGCATTATAAAAACAGAGGAAGAAATAGGAGGTGGCGAGAGAGGTGTAAAAGACAGAAAGGGAAAGAGGTAAGAACAGAGGGGCAGGGATTTGATTAATGAATCAGTGCTACCCAAATATTCTCTCACTTCCTCACAATGACATAATTGTGCCTGTGCTTTGCCCCCACCCCCCTCTTTTACGTTGCTGCTACTCTCTGTCATCATCTATGCATAGTCACTTTAATAACTCTACCTACATGTGCATATTACCTCAATTACCTCGACTAACTGGTGCCCCCTCACGTTGACTCTGTACTGGTACCCTCTGTATATAGTCTCACTATTGTTATTTTACTGCTGTTCTTCAACTACTTGTTACTTTTATTTATTTTTCTTATTCAATTTTTTTTAAATGCATTGTTGGGGCTTGTAAGTAAGCATTTCACTGTAAGGTCTACACCTGTTGTATTCGGCGCATGTGACTAATACAATTTGATTTGATTTGATATTGTTATTTTTCTTAAATATTCTAGTTTAGTTATTTGATGTTATTTTTATTATTAATAGAGTATTGTTGTGGTTGTTGTTGTTGTTGTTTGTTATCTGTGACCAGAAGGGTATACTACAAAGCAGGATCAATGAGTTAGCGAGCTAACTTTGATAAATATCCTGAAATAATGTGACTAATACCATTTGATTTGATTTGATGTGTAGTGGTGTCTCCTAACCAGCCTTGGGCTCCCACTCGGCCCGAAGAAAGAGCGGGTGAGGTGGCGATGACGGGACTCGCAGTTGGCATCCTCTCTCACATCAAAACATCTCTGCAGATGAGAGCCAGATGGAGAGAGAGAGAGAGCATGATTAAGCCTTGTGTTTTTCTTTGTTCTAACACTGTCAGTCATCATAATCATCAGGAGGTGAAATGCAAAAACTGACCTTGGATCATTAACTCTGGGACTACTACATCTCTATCTGTAATTCAATGTAAAGCATCTCTTTAATAATACTTCCTGTTGACCAAGTGACCTCTCACCTCTGATCATGCTGTGCCCTCTATGTAGCCAGTTAGGATGCGGGAGGGGTTCACCGACACAGCAGATATAACCAAGAGGATTTAGGGAGAAGAGGAGAGAGGAATGAAGTGAAGGAGAGAGACTGAAAATAAGGTAGTTGAAGAGACACTGTTCAACAGGAATCTGTGTGTGTGGCCTCACCTGGTGTCCACACCACACTAAGTGGCTGCAGAGTACTTTATGCTGTAAAACATGCACAGACACACAAGGACAAACAATATAGGGTAGTTATAGAAATAATGAAGTGTCTTACTATTCTCCATGGTTGGCCCTCTTGCCTATTCTTTGAAGGTGGAAGGAGCCACAGTTATACACCTGAGCCGGCTTACTGCACAACACAATCCATCAATCACATTGATACATGAGTGTGTAGGTGTAGGTTATAGGGTGTCTAATTGTTCAACTTTAAAAAATATATATTTGTGACTTAAAAGAGCTTGTTTTGTTTTTGTACAGACCTAACACCCTTACCTAAACAGCACCCTCTCCTGAGAAGTAGAAATGAAAGGTAGAGAAACTGGGAATTAAATAACTGCAGTTGACATGGAATTATTGCAATGTGGATGCCTCTTAAAATAATCTTTGGTGTTGCTTAGTGTAGTCTATGGTGTTGCCAGGGAACAGCACCCTCATCGAAGAAGTAGGAGGTGAAGATCTCCCTGCATACACATTGCCTCTCTTGCTGCGTCCAATCCTAAAACATCCTGAAGAGCAGCAGACTTCTCCTCTGGCACACGGCAGTGAGCTGCACATCCCCTCCTGGTCCTCGTGTCCATCCTCATGAAATTATGCAGGACACAGATAGCCTTCACATGCCTGAATTCCCTCAGGAGGCAGTTCCAGATGGCCCTGGTCACCCAACCTTGCAGTACACAGTAACTGTAGGCAATCGTTTTGAAGGAATTGACAGTTACAAGGTATCTGTAGGAATATGGAAGACAATGTAATTATTATACTTTTACATCACCAGGTCATGGTGGATTACTAAAGTAAAAGAAAAAGAAACGCACACCTATTAAGACGAGGTGCTGGCTAGAGGTGCTGGCTAGAGGTGCTGGCTAGCGGTGCTGACTAGAGGTGCTGGCTAGCGGTGCTGGCTAGAGGTGCTGGCTAGAGGTGCTGGCTAGCAGTGCGGGCTGTGCTAGCGGTGCTGGCTAGTGGTGCTGGCTAGCGGTGCTGGCTAGAGGTGCTGGCTAGAGGTGCTGGCTAGAGGTGCTG
Source organism: Oncorhynchus tshawytscha (assembly GCF_018296145.1). Lineage (NCBI taxonomy): Eukaryota > Metazoa > Chordata > Actinopteri > Salmoniformes > Salmonidae > Oncorhynchus > Oncorhynchus tshawytscha. The sequence continues at coordinate 8,028,931 of NC_056444.1, forward strand.
GCTAGAGGTGCTGGCTAGCGGTGCTGGCTAGAAGTGCTGGCTAGCGGTGCTGGCTAGAAGTGCTGGCTAGCGGTGCTGGCTAGAAGTGCTGGCTAGCGGTGCTGGCTAGCGGTGCTGGCTAGAAGTGCTGGCTAGCGGTGCTGGCTAGCGGTGCTGGCTAGAAGTGCTGGCTAGCGGTGCTGGCTAGAGGTGCTGGCTAGCGGAGTAGAAACTCTAGGAGCTCAGATGCAAAACTGTAATGCCAACGTTTCGACAGCCAAGCTGTCTTCATCAGGGTATAATCACAAACACTGTGGGATGACTCGTTTATATAGTGTCAAAAGACACAGGTGTCTGTAATCCCTTGCTCCCTTCGGTCTCAACGTAGACTTTGATCTGAAGCCATTCTTGTGATTATTGTGACTTTGCCATTGTAATTGTTTGTAAACTTGTGTAGTTAAATTAATCTATGATCGTATGCTATCCATTTGTTGTTGGAATGCTGTTCTTTGTATGACATTTTAATATTGGATTACTAAAGTACAATATCCCTTAGGAACAATTAATGATAACATGGGATAGATAGATAGATGCATGGGCACACACATGTGCATGTGTAGCATGTGACAATAGCAGGATTATAACAAGGATCAAGGATAGCATCACAAATTAATACATAAATACCAATTGAAGCTTGATGATGAGTTGATCATTTGAATCAGCTGTGTAGTGCTAAGGCAAAAACTAAAATGTGCCCCCCTCTGAGTCCCCAGGACCAGGACTGAGAACCACTGCTCTGAGTCTATTACTAACCAGGAAAACTCTCTTCCAAATGAGAACAGATGTATTTCATGCTGTGAATCTGGTATGGATAACAACAAATGTCCGTTTTGCGCAGAGACCGTTAAATACTCTTACAGTAGCTTCACATTCAGGAAGTGTTCACACCCCTTGACTTTTTTCCACATGTTCTTGTGTTACAGCCTGAATTTAAACGGATTAAATAGATTTCTTTACATCACTGTCCTTCACACAATACCCCACAATGTTAAAGTGGAATTATGTTTGTAGAAACTTTTACAAATTAATAAAAAATGAAAAGCTGAGTCATTTGTTGTGGCAAGCCTAAATACGTTTTGCTTAACAAGCCACATAAGATGTTGCATGGACTCACTCTGTGTGCAATAATAGTGTTTAGCATGATGAATGACTAACATGGGTACAATACTCATTTGGGTACAATTTTTGGGTACAAAACTCATACTTCCGGCGCCGACAGAGATGGCCGCCTCGCTTCGCGTTCCTAGGAAACTATGCAGTTTTTTGTTTTTCTACGTGTTATTTCTTACACTAGTACCCCAGGTCATCTTAGGTTTCTTTACATACAGCCGAGAAGAACTACTGAATATAAGATCAGCGTCAACTCACCATCAGTTCGACCAAGAATATGTTTTTCGCGATGCGGATCCTGTGTTCTGCCTTACAACCAGTGTAACCGAGTGGATCACATGCAGCCACCAAAAAAAAACGACTCAGAAAAAGAGGGAAACGAAGCGGTCTTCTGGTCAGACTCCGGAGACGGGCACATCGTGCACCACTCCCTAGCATTCTTCTTGCCAATGTCCAGTCTCTTGACAACAAGGTTGATGAAATCCGAGCAAGGGTAGCATTCCAGAGGGACATCAGAGACTGTAACGTTCTTTGCTTCACGGAAACATGGCTAACTGGAGAGACGCAATCCGAAGCGGTGCAGCCAACGGGTTTCTCCACGCATCGCGCCGACAGAAACAAACATCTTTCTGGTAAGAAGACGGGCGGGGGCGTATGTCTTATGGCCAACGTGACATGGTGTGATGAAAGAAACATACAGGAACTCAAATCCTTCTGTTCACCTGATTTAGAATTCCTCACAATCAAATGTAGACCGCATTATCTACCAAGAGAATTCTCTTCGATTATAATCACAGCCGTATATATCCCCCCAAGCAGACACATCGATGGCTCTGAACGAACTTTATTTAACTCTCTGCAAACTGGAAACGATTTATCCGGAGGCTGCATTCATTGTAGCTGGGGATTTTAACAAGGCTAATCTGAAAACAAGACTCCCTAAATTTTATCAGCATATCGATTGCGCAACCAGGGGTGGAAAGACCCTGGATCATTGTTACTCTAACTTCCGCGACGCATATAAGGCCCTGCCCCCCCCTTTCGGAAAAGCTGACCACGACTCCATTTTGTTGATCCCTGCCTACAGACAGAAACTAAAACAAGAAGCTCCCACGCTGAGGTCTGTCCAACGCTGGTCCGACCAGGCTGACTCCACACTCCAAGACTGCTTCCATCACGTGGACTGGGAGATGTTTCGTATTGCGTCAGACAACAACATTGATGAATACGCTGATACGGTGTGCGAGTTCATTAGAACGTGCGTTGAAGATGTCGTTCCCATAGCAACGATTAAAACATTCCCTAACCAGAAACCGTGGATTGATGGCAGCATTCGTGTGAAACTGAAGGCACGAACCACTGCTTTTAATCAGGGCAAGGTGTCTGGTAACATGACTGAATACAAACAGTGCAGCTATTCCCTCCGCAAGGCTATCAAACAAGCTAAGCGCCAGTACAGAGACAAAGTAGAATCTCAATTCAACAGCTCAGACACAAGAGGTATGTGGCAGGGTCTACAGTCAATCACGGACTACAGGAAGAAACCCAGCCCAGTCATGGACCAGGATGTCTTGCTCCCAGGCAGACTAAATAACTTTTTTGCCCGCTTTGAGGACAATACAGTGCCACTGACACGGCCTGCAACGGAAACATGCGGTCTCTCCTTCACTGCAGCCGAAGTGAGTAAGACATTTAAACGTGTTAACCCTCGCAAGGCTGCAGGCCCAGACGGCATCCCCAGCCGCGCCCTCAGAGCATGCGCAGACCAGCTGGCCGGTGTGTTTACGGACATATTCAATCAATCCCTATACCAGTCTGCTGTTCCCACATGCTTCAAGAGGGCCACCATTGTTCCTGTTCCCAAGAAAGCTAAGGTAACTGAGCTAAACGACTACCGCCCCGTAGCACTCACATCCGTCATCATGAAGTGCTTTGAGAGACTAGTCAAGGACCATATCACCTCCACCCTACCTGACACCCTTGACCCACTCCAATTTGCTTACCGCCCAAATAGGTCCACAGACGATGCAATCTCAACCACACTGCACACTGCCCTAACCCATCTGGACAAGAGGAATACCTATGTGAGAATGCTGTTCATCGACTACAGCTCGGCATTCAACACCATAGTACCCTCCAAGCTCGTCATCAAGCTCGAGACCCTGGGTCTCGACCCCGCCCTGTGCAACTGGGTACTGGACTTCCTGACGGGCCGCCCCCAGGTGGTGAGGGTAGGCAACAACATCTCCTCCCCGCTGATCCTCAACACTGGGGCCCCACAAGGGTGCGTTCTGAGCCCTCTCCTGTACTCCCTGTTCACCCACGACTGCGTGGCCATGCACGCCTCCAACTCAATCATCAAGTTTGCGGACGACACAACAGTGGTAGGCTTGATTACCAACAACGACGAGACGGCCTACAGGGAGGAGGTGAGGGCCCTCGGAGTGTGGTGTCAGGAAAATAACCTCACACTCAACGTCAACAAAACTAAGGAGATGATTGTGGACTTCAGGAAACAGCAGAGGGAACACCCCCATCCACATCGATGGAACAGTAGTGGAGAGGGTAGCAAGTTTTAAGTTCCTCGGCATACACATCACAGACAAACTGAATTGGTCCACTCACACAGACAGCATCGTGAGGAAGGCGCAGCAGCGCCTCTTCAACCTCAGGAGGCTGAAGAAATTCGGCTTGTCACCAAAAGCACTCACAAACTTCTACAGATGCACAATCGAGAGCATCCTGGCGGGCTGTATCACCGCCTGGTATGGCAACTGCACCGCCCTCAACCGTAAGGCTCTCCAGAGGGTAGTGAGGTCTGCGCAACGCATCACCGGGGGCAAACTACCTGCCCTCCAGGACACCTACACCACCCGATGCTACAGGAAGGCCATAAAGATCATCAAGGACATCAACCACCCGAGCCACTGCCTGTTCACCCCGCTGTCATCCAGAAGGCGAGGTCAGTACAGGTGCATCAAAGCTGGGACCGAGAGACTGAAAAACAGCTTCTATCTCAAGGCCATCAGACTGTTAAACAGCCACCACTAACATTGAGTGGCTACTGCCAACACACTGTCAATGACACTGACTCTACTCCAGCCACTTTAATCATGGGAATTGATGGGAAATGATGTAAATATACCACTAGCCACTTTAAACAATGCTACCTTATATAATGTTACTTACCCTACATTGTTCATCTCATATGCATACGTTGATACTGTACTCTATATCATCGACTGCATCCTTATGTAATACATGTATCACTAGCCACTTTAACTATGCCACTTGGTTTACATACTTATCTCATATGTATATACTGTACTCGATATCATCTACTGTATCTTGCCTATGCTGCTCTGTACCATCACTCATTCATATATCCTTATGTACATATTCTTTATCCCCTTACACTGTGTATAAGACAGTAGTTTTTTTTGGAATTGTTAGTTAGATTACTTGCTCGTTATTACTGCATTGTCGGAACTAGAAGCACAAGCATTTCGCTACACTCGCATTAACATCTGCTAACCATGTGTATGTGACAAATAAAATTTGATTTGATTTGATTTGATTTGACACCCACCAGTAACATTGTGCACAAGCACGTACAACAAACAATTCCACACAAAGACATGGGGGGGAACAGAGGGTTAAACAAACAACACTTAATGAGGGAAATCAGAACCAGGTGTGTAGGAAAACAAGACAAAACAAATGGAAAATGAAAAGTGGATCTGCGATGGCTAGAAGACCGGTGACGCTGACCACTGAACGGCGCCCGAACAAGGAGAGGAACCGACTTCGGTGGAAGTCGTGACACCAATGGTGACTTTAAAAAAGTGTCAGAGTCTAATGGGTTTTATAGGACAAAACTGAAGATGGATCAGCAACATTGTAGTTCCTCCACTAATTGACAGAGTGAAAACAAGGAAGCTTGTACAGAATACAAATATTACAAAACATGCATCCTGTTTTCAACAAGGCACTGAAGTAATACTGCAAAAATATTTGGCAAAGCCATTCAATTTGGGTCCTGAATACAAAGTGTTATATTTGGGGCAAATCCAATACAACACATTACTGAGCACCACTTTACATATTTTTAAGCATATTGGTGGCTGCTTCATGTTATGGGTATTATTGTAATCGTTAAGGACTGGGGAGATTTTCAGGATAAAAAAATGAATTAAATGGAGCTAAGCAGGCAAAATCCTAGAGGAAAACCTGGTTCAGTTTGCTTTTCACCAGGTACTGGGAGATAATTTCACTTTTCACCAGGACAATAGGGTAAAACACATGGCCAAATGAATCTACACTGGAGTTTCTAACCAAGAAGACAGTGAATGTTCCTGAGTGGCTGAGTTACAGTTTTGACTTAAATGTATTTGAACATCTATGGCAAGACGTGAAAATGGTTGTCTAGCAATTTTCAACAACCAATTTGAAAGAGCTTGAATAAATTTGAAAACAATTTTGAATAATTTTCTAAAAACATGTTTTAATTTTGTTATTATGGGGTATTGTGTGTAAATGGGTTATAAAATAAATACATTTACTCAATTTTGATTTGGCGCTGCTGAAGTTCAGAGAAAATAATAGAGGCCTCCATCTTGGCGGTGTAGCTACTGTACATTTTTATTATTTTATAAAAATATTTTAATTTGTATTTCTGTCATCTCTAATGGAGCATTTACCATCTCCAGTGAGTTGTCAGAGTGAATGTATAAACTCACATTACACTGTCTGTGAATGTTTAAGTATGGCCCTACTGTTGTGATTCGGTGTACCCTTGCTCAGAAAGGGAGGCAGTGAGTGAATCTCAAAGGTCCGTCATCTAATCCTCTTTAGCAGTCCTCTCTTCCTTCCCTGTCTCCACCGCCTCAAAATTGTCAGAGGGAAGCGTAGGAGGAGAAAACTTAAGGAGAGGAACCTCCAATGCTCTCCTCTCTTCCCTCTGACACTTTGACAAGGAGGCGAGGAGTGAGTAGGTGAGGAATTGAGGAAATAACTGTTGAGATTCACCCAGAGTGAGTCTCATTAGATTCCTATGGTGTCAGACATATCAAAGCTAGTATACTGTGTTTCTGTCAACCTATCAGGTGGTTTCCTGGAGATCAGGGGAATTCACCTCACAAGTCCCAGGCTAGCAACGGGGGAAGGATTTATCTTTCTCTCTACCTCTCTCTCTCGGCTGACTCCATTAGCCTTGTTACTGACAGATCAATGCTGATGAGAGCGTGCTGGCTCCTCCAGAGAACAATGGAAATGTGCTTAGCACCCACTTAACACAAGTAACATGTGAAACCCGATGAGCCGTGTGTGTCATATGCTGCTTAAGTCATTTAACAAGCGCTGCAGGAAGAGACATAGAGGAGAATTACAAAGAGAAAGAGAGAAAATAAAGAGACTACTAAAGAGAGATGAAAGGAATGATCTCACCTAGCGATACCTTGTTGTTTTGTCTAGCTTCTTTTTGCTTCCCTGTCATGTAGTCATTAGGCAATGCGTATGTGGTTGTCTATTTCTTCAATGTACATTTGCAGCCGTGTGTGCCGCAAATGTACCAACTCTCACAGAGAGACTAACTAACAGACTAATAGATTATAGGCTATGGAAACGGTTTACACTCTTGTCACCCTGTTTCTTCTTGTTCTGTCTGTATTTGTCTCTTTGTTTCTTTTGTTTCTTTTTCTGACTGTTTTAACACAGTCAGTAGGTATTTTTTGACTGTTTTAACATGGTCAGTAGGTATTTTTTGACTGTTTTAACATAGTCAGTAGGTATTTTTTGACTGTTTTAACATGGTCAGTAGGTATTTTTCTGACTGTTTTAACATGGTCAGTAGGTATTTTACTGACTGTTTTAACATGGTCAGTAGGTATTTTACTGACTGTTTTAACATGGTCAGTAGGTATTTTACTGACTGTTTTAACATGGTCAGTAGGTATTTTACTGACTGTTTTAACATGGTCAGTAGGTATTTTACTGACTGTTTTAACATAGTCAGTAGGTATTTTCTGACTGTTTTAACATGGTCAGTAGGTATTTTTATGTCTGTTTTAACACGGTCAGTAGGTATTTTTATGTCTGTTTTAACATGGTCAGTAGGTATTTTACTGACTGTTTTAACATGGTCAGTAGGTATTGTTCTGTCTGTTTTAACATGGTCAGTAGGTATTTTTCTGTCTGTTTTAACATGGTCACTTCATGTCTTTATCTATCTGCTTTAAAATGGTCCCATTGTCTCTGACAACAAGGTCCGTAATTGACTTGATGATTTAAAACACATAGAGTCGCCGGATTTACAACAGACCACGGTTGCTGTGTTACCTCATACGTGTTGTTCCCCTCTGTTGCCTCTCCAGAACTTGTACCAGAACAGATTCCTGGGCCTGGCTGCCATGGCGTCGCCTTCGCGGAGCGCCCAGAGCCGGCGGGGATACAGCTACAGTCCCAAGCAGTAACCCGACGCCTGGCCCCGGCACGACCACGCCACCGCCCTGGCCCATCACCCCCACTCAAACAGCGACGCAGGCATGGTCACCTAAGACAGCCGCTCCACGCTGACTGTCAGCACCTCCCACTATGCCGTCGGCCAGTCCCAGGACATTCTCGTCTGTTGGGACATCAAGGAGGAGGTGGGCGCCGGGGATTGGATCGGCATGTACCTTGTAGGTGGGAGGAGCTTCTGATGAGTCAACAGCATGAGTCATGATTCAGTGCCACTCTCTGAACAAACGATTGTCCACACTTTGCCCATTGTGACTAATGTTGATGGCTTTAACAACTGACATTGGTCAAGTTCACAGTAACCTTTGATTAGAGTGACCATGCATAAGACTATAGTACCTATAAGATACTGTAACATTATGTGTGATGTTCCTGTGCTTTTAGATTAGGTGCTGTCAGAGAACATTCTGGACTGTAAGAACCGAGGAGTGAAGGGCTCCCACAAGGGCCAGATAGTGTAGACCAGTGGTTATCAAACTTTTTATTGTCCCGTACCCCTTCAAACGTTCAACCTCCAGCTGCCGTACCCCCTCTGGCACCAGGGTCAGCACACTCTCAAATGTTGTTTTTTGTTGCCATCATTGCAAGCCTGCCACACACACACACTATACGATACATTTATTAAACATAAGAATGAGTGTGAGTTTTAGTCACATCCGTCTCGTGGGAAGTGACAAAGAGCTCTTATAGGACCAGATCATAAATAATAATATAATAATAATCAATCATTTTGCTCTTTACCCATCTTACCCTCTTCTGTTAGCGGAACCCCTCGCCAACTGAAATTGCGGGGCGCCAAATACAAATCAATACATACAAGTATTAGGCCCCATTTTAAAGATACAATTCTCTTTAATCCAGCCACAGTGTCTGATTTCAAAAATGCTTTACAGCGAAAGCTCCACAAACGATTATGATAGGTCACCACCAAGTCACAGAAAAACACAGCCATTTTTCCAGCCAAAGAGAGGAGTCACAAAAAGCACAAATAGAGATAAAATTAATCACTAACTTTTGATGATCTTCATGACACTCAATCAGATGACCCTTAAAGGACGTCATGTTATACAATACATGTATGTCTTGTTCGATAAAGTGCATATTTATATCGAAAAATCTCATTTTACTTTGAAATGTTATGTTCAGTAGTACCAAAACATGCAGTGATTTTGCAGAGAGCCACATCAATTCACAGAAATACTAAATATAAATGTTGATAAAAATTCAAGTGTTATGCATGAAACTTTAGATACACTTCACCTTAATGAACCGCTGTGTCAGATTTCAAAAACACTTTACGGAAAAAAGCAAACCATGCAATAATCTGAGTACGGAGCTCAGAGCCCAAACCAGCAAAAAGAAATATCCGCCATGTTGCGCAGTCAACATTAGTCAGAAATAGCATTATAAATATTCACTTACCTTTGATGATCTTCATCAGATTGCACTCCCAGGAATCCCAGTTCCACAATAAATGTTTCATTTGTTCGATAAAGATCATCATTTAGGTCCAAATAGCTTCTTTTGTTAGGGCGTTTGGTAAACAAATCCAAACGCACGTTCAGATCCAGCTGAACGTCGGACGAAAAGTTCAAAAAGTTATATTACAGGTCGTAGAAACATGTCAAACTAAGTATAGAATCAATCTTTAGGATATTTTTATCATAAATGTTCAATAATGTTCCAACCGGAGAATTCCATTGTCTGTAGAAAAGCAATGGAATGAGAGCTACCTCTCATATGAACGCGCATGACTGAGATCGATGCTGCTGCCAGACCTCTGACTTAATCCCCTCTCATTCGCCCCCCCTTCACAGTAGAAGCCTGAAACAACGTTCTAAAGATGGTTGACATCTAGTGGAAGCCTTAGGAAGTGCAAAATACACATATTCCACTGTGTATTCGATAGGGGCTGAGTTCAAAAACTACAAACTTCAGATTTCCCACTTCCTGTTTGGATTTTTTTCTCAGGTTTTTGCCTACCATATGAGTTCTGTTATACTCACAGACATCATTCAAACCTGTTTTAGAAACTTCAGAGTGTTTTCTATCCATTAGTAATAACAATATGCATATTTTAGCATCTGGGACTGAGTAGGAGGCAGTTTACTCTGGTCACGCTTTTCATCCAAATGCTGTCCGAAAGAAGTTACTTATAAAACCTTATTTGTTTATTGGAAATGGTGAATAACTCACCACAGGTTTATGAGAAGGCTGTGCTTGAAAGGATGCACATAGCTCTGCAATGTTGGGTTGTATTGGCGAGAGTCTCAGTCTTAAATCATTTTCTACACACAGTCTGTGCCTGTATTTAGTTTTCATACTAGTGAGGGCCGAGAATCCACTCTCACATAGGTACATGGTTCTGAAGGGCTTCAGTGTCTTAAAGCACTATCCAGAAATCTGGCAGTGGCTTATGATTCAATTCAATTTTCACAGAACCACTTGTTGCAATTTCAATGAGGCTCTTTTGTTCAGATATCGGTAAATGGACTGGAGGCAGGGCATGAAATGGACAACGAATCCAGTTGTTTGTATCATCCATTTTTGGAAAGTACCTGCATAATTGCGCACCCAACTAACTCAGGTGCTTTGCTATATCACATTTGATATTGTCCATAAGCTTGAGTTCATTTGCACACAAAAACATTATACAATGATGGAAAGACCTGTGTGTTATCCTTGTTAATGCAGACAGAGAAGAGCTCCAATTTCTTAATCATAGCCTCAATTTTGCCACGCACATTGAATATATTTGCGGAGAGTCCCTGTAATCCTCGAATCAGATCATTCACCGGAGAAAAAACATCACCCAGATAGGCCAGTCGTGTGAGAAACTCGTCATCATTCAAACGGTCAGACAAGTGGAAATTATGGTCAGTAAAGAAAACTTTAAGCTTGTCTCGCAATTAAAAAACGTGTCAGTACTTTGCCACTTGATAACCAGCGCACTTCTGTGTGTTGTAAAAGCGTTACATTGTCTCTGCCCATATCATTGCATAGTGCAGAACAAAGTTAACCATTTTCACTGTAGTGTACAAAACATCTTTCAAACTGTCAGGCATTCCTTTGGCAGCAAGAGCCTCTCGGTTGATGCTGCAGTGTATCGAAGTGGCGTCGGGAGCAACTGCTTGCAAGCGCGTTACCACTCCACTATGTCTCCCGGTAATGCGCCATCAGTACAGATACCAACATGAACAGCAGCTACGTTGACTACATACGGACTGTTATTAACGGTTAATGTGATTGGATGTTAATTATTTGACTAGGCTTCCTGTATTTGACATTGTGTTGTTATTTCTCTGAACACTAGATGGTTTCATTTTATGTATAGCCCCGTTGGAAAATATAAATGTACTGTTTGAAAATGTGAAGATTTTTAAAACTGTTTTATTTATTCTTAATTTAAAAAAACATGTGAATCTCATTTTTATTTGACATACCCCCGATGGCATTGTGCGTTCCCCTAGGGGAACCTGGTGTGGACGATACCAACTCCCGCTATTAAAATGACACGTTAAATGATGTCGTCAGGTCAACTGGCAGCAAATATTGTATCATAAAGGGACACTCCCTGTTGTTTTATCACAATGTGGATGATTTTGAAGTTCAGCATTGCAGCAAATCCTGTATGTAGAGCATGATGTTAATCCTTAGGAGAGTTGATTTCCCCCCCACCCCCACCACGTGCTGTTTCATCATAAGTATTTATAATACATTGGATGTTAACTGGCCTAAGCAAAATGGCAGTACCCCCCTACCCTAGCACGGATGTCTCGAGTAGTTAGAATTATACCATGACCTGATTCTTTATTTATACCAGGTAAAATGGTGAAACTGGCTACAGACCAGCACTAATGTTTCCAAGGGCTGCAGACATCACAGACATCACATAAAAAAGCCCACTGTTTCCTCTCCACATGACCAAGATTACTGTAACTTTCTGTTAGATATATATATGTTTTTTTCTCTGTTTTTTTATATTCTGTGATTATTCAAAATATGCCCCGTCATCCACATTTATGATTATATCTAATCCTCCAAACTGCCACCTTCGACCGGAGCGGATGCATTGATTTGTCACTCCTTCGCTATAGAGGACAACCAGCAGGACTAAAGTCTGCTGCTCACACGGCAGCCAGCCTGATCTGGGACTGAGACTGGGGATCCATCCAAACCAACCGCCTTATCTATGGCCAAGGCAGGCAGGAAGTACCAGGATTACAGAGAGATATCCTCAAGCACCCTGTGGAACACTCCCCCCCTGGTGGTAGAGCCCGGTGACTGTGACAGGAACGCTTAAATAAAGGGAGCCCGTTTTTTTTTTTTTTTTTTTTTTTTTTTTTTAGCTTGACAGGCTTATAGTGAATTTTCATTAGTCTCCCTCGGGTTACAAATGGGATCTGTTATGGAATGAAATGGTACCTCATTAGTTATCTGACAGAGTACCAGGTGTGAGCTGTTCTCAGACTGAGAAACACACACACACACACACACACATACAGGGGAAGACAAGTGGACCATTAGTGATTGCTGTTTCTTTTTCTCAGCTCTGATTTCCTGTTTTAGAACATGTGTAATAACTGCATAAGGAGACTGATTTAACAGCACACATTCACCTGGACTCCCCTCTGGAGAACACCACCACCTGGACTCTCCTCTGGAGAACACCACCACCACCTGGACTCTCCTCTGGAGAACACCACCACCTGGACTCTCCTCTGGAGAACACCACCACCACCACCTGGACTCTCCTCTGGAGAACACCACCACCTGGACTCTCCTCTGGAGAACACCACCACCTGGACTCTCCTCTGGAGAACACCACCACCTGGACTCTCCTCTGGAGAACACCACCACCTGGACTCTCCTCTGGAGAACACCACCACCTGGACTCTCCTCTGGAGAACACCACCACCTGGACTCTCCTCTGGAGAACACCACCACCGCCACCCCCACCACCCCCACCACCACCACCTGGACTCCCCTCTGGAGAACACCACCACCTGGACTCCCCTCTGAGAACACCACCACCTGGACTCTCCTCTGGAGAACACCACCACCTGGACTCTCCTCTGGAGAACACCACCACCACCACCTGGACTCTCCTCTGGAGAACACCACCACCACCACCTGGACTCTCCTCTGGAGAACACCACCACCGCCACCCCCACCACCCCCACCACCACCACCTGGACTCCCCTCTGGAGAACACCACCACCTGGACTCCCCTCTGGAGAACACCACCACCTGGACTCCCCTCTGGAGAACACCACCACCTGGACTCTCCTCTGGAGAACACCACCACCACCACCTGGACTCTCCTCTGGAGAACACCACCACCACCACCTGGACTCTCCTCTGGAGAACACCACCACCACCACCTGGACTCTCCTCTGGAGAACACCACCACCACCACCTGGACTCTCCTCTGGAGAACACCACCACCACCACCTGGACTCTCCTCTGGAGAACACCACCACCACCACCTGGACTCTCCTCTGGAGAACACCACCACCACCACCTGGACTCTCCTCTGGAGAACACCACCACCACCACCTGGACTCTCCTCTGGTGAACACCACCACCCCCCCCACCACCACCACCACCACCACCCCCACACATCATGACAATGTGTGTTCTCCAACCCAGAGTGTTTCTCTCTCTTTCTCTCTCTCTCCATTTCTCTCTTTATGTTTCTCTCGCTCTCTCTCGCTTTCTCTCTCCTCTCTGTTTCTCTCTCCTCTCTCTCTCTGTTTCTCTCTCTGTTTCTCTCTCCTCTCTTTTGTTGTCTTTATCACACCGCATCTATTGCAATCTCTTTCACGATCTCGCTCTCTATATTTATACATACAATGTATTTATACACTACCGTTCAGAAGTCTGTTTCTGAAAGAAAAGCAAATTTTTTGTCCATTAAAATAACATCAAATTGATCAGGAATACAGTGTAAACATTGTTAATGTTGGAAATGACTATTGTAGCTGGAAATTGCAGATTTTTTATGAAATATCTACATAGGCGTACAGAGGTCCGTTATCAGCAACCATCACACCTGTGTTCCAATGGTATGTTGTCTTAGCTAATTCAAGTTAATCATTTTTAAAAGGTTAATTGATCATTATAAAACCTTATTTCAAAATGATGTTAGCACAGCTGAAAACTGTAAAACTGGCCTTCTTTAGACGAGTTGAGTATCTGGAGCATCATTATTTGTGGGTTCGATTACAGGCTCAAAATGGCCAGAAACAAAGCACTTTCTTCTGAAACTCATCAGTCTATTCTTGTTCTGAGAAATGAAGGCTATTCCATGCGAGAAACTGTCAAGAAACTAAAGATCTCGTACAAAGCTGTGTACTACTCCCTCCACAGAACAGCTCAAATTGGCTCTAACCAGAATAGAAGAGGAGTGGGAGGCCCCGGTGCACAATTGAGCAAGAGGACAAATACATTAGAGTGTCTAGTTTGAGAAACAGATGCCTCACCAGTCCTCCACTGGCAGCATCATTTAATAGTACCTGCAAAACACAGTCTCAACATCAACAGTGGAGAGGCGACTCCGGGATGCTGGCCTTCTGTTATGATTAAAATTATGGCACCAAAATGTATTTCATTTAACTGTTGAAAGCGAGGAAGGAATGAAGCAACAATAGAGAAAGAAAAGGAGGTTGGCTAATACACACATCGCACAACATTAGGGGAAATATTATGAAAGGTAGCCGATGTGTCAGCCTACTATTTATAACAATGTAAAATAGATCGTATTAAATATCACATTCGCTAGTCTATAATTGTAACTTTGTAGGACGCATGTCCTGCATGTCCTTCACCAGCATTGCATGTTCTCTCCCAGCTTCATGGTTTGAACGAGGTCCATAATTCCAGTCAAATAGAATACAAAACAGTACAGTAATACAGTCCACACTTAAAAAGATTAGCCTACTGGAGCTAGTGTCATTTATTTACCCAAGATAGCATATAGCTAGCTACGCCTGTGGGCTTTGATCTTTTTCCAGTATTTGAGACGACTGTACAACCATGAACATTAATTGTCAGATTCAACAGAAGATCTCTTTGTTTCTTGGGACCTAGAACAAGCATCTCTGTTTTGTCCGAGTTTAAAAGTAGAACGTTTGCAGCCATCCACTTCCTTATGTCTGAAACACAGACTTCCAGCGAGGGCAATTTTGGGGCTTCACCATGTTTCATTGAAATATACAGCTGTGTGTCATCCGCATAGCAGTGAAAGTTAACATTATGTTTTCGAATGACACCCCCAAGAGGTAAAATATATAGTGAAAACAATAGTGGTCCTAAGACTGAACCTTGAGGAACATCGAAATGTACAGTTGATTTGTCAGAGGACAAATCATCCACAGAGACAAACTGATATCTTTCCGACAGATAACATCTAAACCAGGCCAGAACATGTCTGTGTAAACCAATTTGGGTTTCCAATCTCTCCAAAAGAATGTGGTGATCGATGGTATCAAAAGCAACACTAAGGTCTAAGAGCACGAGGACAGATGAAGAGCCTCGGTCTGATGCCATTAAAAGGTTATTTACCACCTTCACAAGTGCAGTCTCAGTGCTATGATGGTGCTCAGCAGTCTCAGTGCTCTCCATCCCTCCATCCCTCCACCTCTCCCTACCTCCACATCTCCCTTCCTCTACCTCTCCATCCCTCCACCTCTCCCTACCTCCACCTCTCTCTACCTCCACCTCTCCCTACCACCATCCCCCCACCTCTCCCTACCTCCACCCAACCCAGGGGGTTACGGGCAGGAAAAATATAATTGTGTTGTCCTTAATCTCACCTCCTCTCTCTCTCTCTCCCGCTCTCTCCCACTCTCTCCCTCTCTCTCTCTCCCTCTCTCTCTCTCTCTCTCTCCCTCCTGAAGTGGAGACTAAGATCTGTTTGAAGTATTACCACGGAGTGAGTGGAGCGTTGTGAGCCACCACCCCCTAGCATGGCAGAGAAAAATGCATCTGCCCCAGTGAATGTCAACACAAAAACACAACAACACACCCTAGTCTTAGCCCGTTCCCTCTGTCCTCCTCCTTAATGCTCCTGGAAGAATTCAACCTATAGGCTCAGATCTAGCACAAGATATAGAATCAGCCTAAAAAATGTACTTTTGATCAACCCTACACACCATCCTCTAACTGCTTGTTACCTAAATGTTTTAGAGAATATGACAACAGTGATCCCAACATAAGAGTACATTTCTATAATATAAGTTGGTTCACATAGAAGCTGAATCTACAGTAGTCATCACCTCATCTAGGGCTGCTGTCACAGACAGACAGACAGACAGACAGACAGACAGACAGACAGACAGACAGACAGACAGACAGACAGACAGACAGACAGACAGACAGACAGACAGACAGACAGACAGACAGACAGACAGACAGACAGACAGACAGACAGACAGACAGACAGACAGACAGACAGACAGACAGACAGACAGGTAGCCAGGCAGAAAGGCAGAAAGGCAGAAAGGCTGACAGACAAGCAGACAGACAGGCACACAGACAGACAGGCACACAAACAGGCAAACAGACAGACAGGCAAAAAGGAGGGGAGGCAGACAGACAGATCACCCCTAAACCTGATCTGACAATATTGTATTCCTGGTTTAAAAATAACCTCACCCTGTCAGAGGGAGAGGGAGAGAGAAGGCTCAGGTTGTTGAGGTAGAGTTTGCAGCACGTCAAAATGGCATATAGGTGGAGGACAGGGCCCCCGAGCTTCAGTGGTTCCCTGTATGTCTGCTCTGTAGAGAGACAGGTAACCTGTCAAATCAACAGTGTGGAACTGCCCCTGTCTGTCTGCTGTGTTGAGAGATAGGTAACCTGTCAAATCAACAGTGTGGAACTGCCCCTGTATGTCTGCTCTGTAGAGAGATAGGTAACCTGTCAAATCAACAGTGTGGAACTGTCCCTGTATGTCTGCTCTGTAGAGAGATAGGTAACCTGTCAAATCAACAAATCAGTGTGGAACTGTCCCTGTATGTCTGCTCTGTAGAGAGATAGGTAACCTGTCAAATCAACAGTGTGGAACTGTCCCTGTATGTCTGCTCTGTAGAGAGATAGGTAACCTGTCAAATCAACGAATCAGTGTGGAACAGTCCCTGTATGTCTGCTCTGTAGAGAGATAGGTAACCTGTCAAATCAACAGTGTGGAACTGTCCCTGTTTGTCTGCTCTGTAGAGAGATAGGTAACCTGTCAAATCAACAGTGTGGAACTGCCCCTGTATGTCTGCTCTGTAGAGAGATAGGTAACCTGTCAAATCAACGAATCAGTGTGGAACTGTCCCTGTCTATCTGTTGTGTCGTGAGATAAGTAGCCTGTTAAATTTCACAAAATCAGTCTTCAACTCTCCCTTTTTGTCTGCTGTGTAGGGAGGAGACAGATAAGTAACCTGTCAAATCAACTAACAGTGTGGAACTGTGCCTGTCTGTCTGCTCTGTAGAGAAATATGTAACCTGTCAAATCAACAAATTTTATTTATTTATTTTTTATTTCTCCTTTATTTAACCAGGTAGGCTAGTTGAGAACAAGTTCTCATTTACAACTGTGACCTGGCCAAGATAAAGCAAAGCAGTTCGACACAAACAACAACACAGAGTTACACATGGAATAAAAAAACATACAGTCCATAATACAGTAGAAAATCTATATACAGCATGTGCAAATGAGGTAGGATAAGAGAGGTAAGGCAATAAATAGGCCATGGTGGCGAAGTAATTACAATGTAACAATTAAACACTGGAGTGATAGATGTGCAGAAGATGAATGTGCAAGTTGAGATACTGGGGTGCAAAGGAGCTAGATAAATAAATAAATACAGTATGGGGATAAGGTAGATTGGATGAGCTATGTACAGGTGCAGTGATCTGTGAGCTGCTCTGACAGCTAGTACTTAAAGCTAGTGAGGGAGGTAAGAGTCTCCAGCTTCAGAGATTTTTGCAGTTCGTTCCAGTCATTGGCAGCGGAGAACTGGAAGGAAAGGCGGCCAAAGGAAGAATTGACTTTGGGGGTGACCAGTGAGAAATACCTGCTGGACTGCGCGGGTGCTGCTATGGTGACCAGTGAGCCAAGATTATTATTATTATTTTTTAAATTTTACCTTTATTTTACTAGGCAAGTCCGTTAAGAACAAATTCTTACTTTCAATGACAGCCTAGTGGGTTAACTGCCTGTTCAGGGACAGAACAACAGATTTGTACCTTGTCAGCTCGGGGATTCAAACTTGCAACCTTTTGGTTCCTAGTCCAACACTCTAACCACTAGGCTACCCTGCCGCCCCAGATAAGGCGGGGCTTTACCTAGCAGAGACTTGTAGATGACCTGGAGCCAGTGGGTTTTTCGACGAGTATGTAGCGAGGGCCAGCCAATGAGATCATACAGGTCGCAGTGGTGGGTAGCATATGGGGTTTTGGTGGCAAAACGGATGGCACTGTGAAAGACAGCATCCAATTTGTTGAGTAGAGTGTTGGAGCCTATTTTATAAATGACATCGCCGAAGTCACGATTGGTAGGATGGTCAGTTTTACGAGGGTATGTTTGGCAGCGTGAGTGAAGGATGCCCTGTTGCGAAATAGGAAGCTGATTCTAGATTTAATTTTGGATTGGAGATGTTTAATGTGAGTCTGGAAGGAGAGTTTACAGTCTAACCAGACACCTAGGTATTTGTAGTTGTCCACATATTCTAAGTCAGAACTGTCCAGAGTAGTGATGCTGGACGGACGGGCAGGTGTGGGCAGCGATCGGTTGAAGAGCATGCATTTAGTTTTACTTGCGTTGAATAGCAGTTGGAGGCCACGGAAGGAGAGTTGTACGGCATTGAAGCTCATCTGGAGGTTAGTCAACACAGTGTCCATCGAAGGGCAAGAGGTGTACAGAATGGTGTTGTCTGAGTAGAGGTTGATCAGAGAATGCGAGAGCGACATCATTGATGTATACAGAGAAGAGAGTCGGCCCGAGAATTGAACCCTGTGGCAACCCCATAGAGACTACCAGAGGTCCGGACAACAGGCCCTCCGATTTGTCATACTGAACTCTATCTAGTTGGTGAACCAAGCGAGGGAATCATTTGAGAAACCAAGGCTGTTGAGTCTGCAAATAAGAATGTTGTGATTGACAGAGTCGAAAGCTTTAGCCAGGTTGATGAATACAGCTGCACAGTAATGTCTCTTATCGATGGCGTTTATGATAGGACCTTGAGCGTGGCTGAGGTGCACCCGTGAAAACTGTATATGTCACTCCCTGATATGATTCACCTGTCTTTTTGCTTTTCTCCATCCCCCTCCATGTGTCACCCTTCTTCCCCATTATCCCCAGTGTATTTATACCTGTGTTCTCTGTTTGTCTATTGCCAGTTCATTTTGCTAGTCAATCCTACCAGCGTTTTACCCCTTGCGCCTGTCTATTTCTAGTTCCTGTTTTCTATTTTTCCTGGTTTTGACCATTCTGACCCTGAGACTGCCTGCCTTTCTGTACCTTTTGGACTTTGATCTGGATTACCGACCTCTGCCTGCCCTTGACCTGTAGTTTTGCCTGCCCCCTGTTCTAGTAATACACTTTTGTTACTTTGACTCTGTCTGCATCTGGGTCTTCCCTAAAACGTGATAGTATAGGGCCATAAGCAAACCACAAAATGCACATCAATATGTGGGGCTCTGAGATGCATGTCACTTGTGTAAATAGAGCGACAAAACTCTAGACCACCTTTACCACACACAGAAACACATACAAAGATCTCCCTCGCCCTACATTTGGAAAATCTGATCATAACTCTATCCTCCTGATTCCTGATTAGTAAATGTAGGGCGAGGGACGACGGTAGCATCCCACCTCGCCAACAGCCTTTGAAAATGCAGGGCGCCAAATTCAAAACAACAAAAATCTCATAATTAACATTCCTCAAGCATACAAGTATTTTACACCATTTTAAAGATACAATTCTTGTTAATCCAGCCACAGTATCTGATTTCAAAAAGGCTTTACAGCGAAAGCACCACAAACGATTATGTTAGGTCACCATCAACTCACAGAAAAACACAGCCATTTTTCCAGCCAAAGAGAGGAGTCACAAAAAGCACAAATAGAGATACAATTAATCACTAACCTTTGATGATCTTCATCAGATGACACTCATAGGACTTCATGTTACACAATACATGTATGTTTTGTTCGAAAAAGCATATTTATATCAAAAAATCTCATTTTACATTGGCGCGTTACGTTCAGTAGTTCTAAAACATGCAGTGATTTTGCAGAAAGCCACATCAATTGAAACAACGTTCTAAAGACTGTTGACATCTAGTGGAAGCCTTAGGAAGTGCAATATGACCCCATTTACACTGCATATTTGAATGGCAAAGAGTAGAAAAACTACAAACCTCAGATTTCCCACTTCCTGGTTGGATTTTTCTCAGGTTTTCACCTGCCATATGAGTTATGTTATACTCATAGACATCATTCAAACAATTTTAGAAACTTCAGAGTGTTTTTATCCAATACTACTAATAATATACATATATTAGCGTCTGGGACAGAGTAGCAGGCTGTTTACTCTGGGCACCTTATTCATCCAAGCTACTCAATACTGCCCCCCTGTCACCAAGAAGTTAACCTTACCCGAAGCTGGCATTTGGTCTAACAATGCATAGAAAAACCAGCTAGATGTATATTATCCATATCCTTGTTCAGCCTCGACTCTGAGAATCATAGGATATTACAGTTCTTCAGGTCCCCTTGATAGGATAGTCTCGAACGGAAATCGTCCAGAAATCGTCCAGTAGTCTCATCAGGAAGCATGTTCGTGCGGCTCTCTTACGCCGCCTTTTTCTTTGTCCCAGTATTAGGGTCTGTTCTGATACCCAGAAGCTGTTTTCAGTCGTAGGAAATGATGGCGGAAATATTATGTACAAATAACAAGTTAAGATCAGTGTACAAAAACACACCAAAACAGCAGAATAGGTCAGAAGTCCATAAGAAGGAAGCCATCCACTGTAACGCCATCTTCTATGAATGCAACTGTTTACGTCAAATTGTTTTGCGTTCTACTTGTAAGCCCTGTTTGTCTTGAAAATAAAAATGGTATTATACTTAATTGTGAGGTTAAATATAAGGGCTGGACATGCAGATAAATAAAAGTCAGATAAATGAAAAGCCGATTTTTGCTTGGCTCTTGGGACTGATAGGGTTAAAACAAGACCCAGAAGCATTAACATCCGGATCAACAGCAGAGAATGAGATGTTGCATTTGATCTCCCAGTCCATCTTGCTCTTTAAGGGGATTCGTATTTGAATAGCTTATAAGGCTCTCTAGGAATTTGTAGAGTTCATTCTTCCTCTCTCCCTATTTTCCATGTTCCCCCAACATCAGTGATTCTAGAGCTTTTAGTGTCTGTCACCCATTACTAGAAGTGAATGTCTTGAGTTGGAGCTGGAGAGGGAATGTAGTCATTAGGGAATGCCTATGGTTACATCCCTTGAAACTACAGAATACTCTCTCTCTCGCTCTCTCGCTCTCGCCTGTCCCCCAGATTTCCAGGCGGTGGGGCTGAAGAAGAGAATGTTCTTCAACCCTGACCCCTAGCTGAAGATCTCCATCCAGCCCAGCAAGTGCAGCCTCTAATCTGACTAGGTATCCCCCTTTCCATTTCCCTTTCTCTACCCTGCAGTGCTCCACCACGGCAAGGAGAAATGCTCCTGCATCATCTGTAACACCATTAACCACGTCTGGCAGAGAGAGGTGAGTCTGACTGGACTGACTGGTGAGTTGATAGGGTTGTCAGTGGTCTAGGGTTCTGGGGTACTTGCCAGTGGTCTAGGGTTCTAGGGTACTTGCAGTGGTGTGGAGTTCTAGGGTACTTGCCAGTGGTCTAGGGATCTAGAGTACTTGCCAGTGGTGTAGGGTTCTAGGGTACTTGTCAGTGGTCTAGTGTTCTAGACTACTTGCCAGTGGTGTAGGGTTCTAGGGTACTTGACAGTGGTCTCGGGTTCTAGGGTACTTTGCAGTGGTCTAGGATTACAGAGTACTTGCCAGGGGTCTAGGGATATAGAGTACTTGCCAGTGGTGTAGGGTTCTAGGGTACTTGCCAGTAGTCTAGGGTTCTAGGGTACTTGCCAGTGGTCTAGGGTTCTAGAGTACTTGCCAGTGGTGTAGGGTTCTAGGGTACTTGCCAGTGGTCTAGGGTTCTAGAGTACTTCCCAGGGGTGTAGGGTTCTAGAGTACTTGCCAGTGGTGTAGGGGTCTAGGGTACTTGCCAGTGGTCTAGGGTTCTAGAGTACTTGCCAGTGGTCTAGGGTTCTAGAGTACGTCCCAGGGGCGTAGGGTTCTAGAGTACTTGCCAGTGGTGTAGGGTTCTAGAGTACTTCCCAGGGGCGTAGGGTTCTAGAGTACTTGCCAGTGGTGTAGGGTTTGTTGGTCAAGTTCTTCAACAGATGATCAGGTCTGGGGGGGGGGGTTTAATTTTGGAAATCTGTTCTAAAATATTCCCATGCATAACGGACAGATATGTGCGACTGTATACAAATGTATGTTTTAGTCAAATATTATACATGTTTAGGCTTCTTGCTGTCAATTTGCAGTCTACAAGTGATTTGTAATTATGTTCCGGCGCCCTGACCATCTACTCAATAAAAAGTCAGCCTGCTGTTGAACCTTGTTGATGATCCCTGGTCTAGAGCCATAACGTTGAGGACAAGCCTGCCTATTCCCTTTCTCGGGTTGACTGCGACATGATAATAACACGGTTTCATCCTTCATAATGGACCTTGGTCAGGGTCGTGGATACTCTAGTCTATGGGGTTATGTGTTTGGGAAGCTCTCTCTTATCTCTTCAAAAGAGCACTATAATTCTACCCTGACCCACGTCTTTTGAGAACATGATTGAACTCAGGGCTCAGGGGAAAAGGACCATTTAGACGGCCGAAGCTGAGAAATGGATGATATGAATAAGCAAGTGCTTGTTTGTCTGAGCTGAGAGGTGTTCGAACTGCTACAAGAATGATTTATAGGCTGATGTCTGACAGGTGGTAATCTCCCCTCTTTTGTATCTCCTTCCGACTGTCTGTCTCTGCTACACAGAGCATTTCCCTACATCCCCCCTGGCTATTAGCTCTAATCTAGCAAGACAGTTTCCCTGAGAATGATGACACTGACCTGGGAAACACATTTCACAGAGATAAAGTGGCCTCAAAGCATACTCTGTCTAGAGTAAGGATTCTGGAGAAGGGAAGACTAAAGCCTTGGTTGGCGAGGTGTATGCAAGTGTGGTGTCATCACTGCTTTAAAACAACACACCTTGATGGGAATGCTGTCAGACGAGTCACTGGCCTGCTCTGTGTTAACACAACACAGCTCGTTGGGAATGCTGTCAGACGAGTCACTGGCCTGCTCTGTGTTAACACAACACAGCTCGTTGGGAATGCTGTCAGACGAGTCACTGGCCTGCTCTGTGTTAACACAACACACCTCAATGGGAATGCTGTCAGACGAGTCACTGGCCTGCTCTGTGTTAACGCAACACACCTCGTTGGGAATGCTGTCAGACATGTCACTGGCCTGCTCTGCGTTAACACAACACAACTCGTTGGGAATGCTGTCAGACATGTCATTGGCCTGCTCTGCTCTGCGTTAACACAACACAGCTCATTGGGAATGCTGTCAGACATGTCACTGGCCTGCTCTGCGTTAACACAACACAGCTCATTGGGAATGCTGTCAGACATGTCATTGGCCTGCTCTGCGTTAACACAACACAGCTCATTGGGAATGCTGTCAGACATGTCATTGGCCTGCTCTGCTTTAACACAACACAGCTTGTTTGGGAATGCTGTAGTCTTTGCTGTGTGCTGGTTGAGCACTCCTATCTGACATTGAGATGTGTCTCCTCCATAAATGGAGCAGCAAGAGAGACTTGAAAGGGGGAACCCCAGGGAAGCAGAGTCTTTGTGTGCTCTCTGATGCTACCCCTGAGTTCCCTTTGAACAACACTTCAGCTTTCCACACATACTGATCTGATCCCTCCACTTTGTAATAACACTTTGTAAAGTCCGTAGTCTGTCCAAGATAAGTCTCCAGACTTACACTACCGGTCAAAAGTCTTAGAACACCTACTCATTCAAGGGTTTTTCTTTATTTTTACTATTTTCGACATTGTAGAATAATAGTGAAGACATCAAAACTTTTAAATAACACATATGGAGTCACGGAGTAACCAAAAAAGTGTTAAACAAATCAAAACATGTTTTAGATTTTAAATTCTTCAAATAGCCACCCTTTGCCTTGATGATAGCTTTGCACACTCTTGGGATTCTCTCAACAAGCTTCACCTGGAATGCTTTTCCAACAGTCTTGAAGGAGTTCCAACATATGCTGAGCACTTGTTGGCTGCTTTTCCTTCTTTCTGCGGACTGACTCATCCCAAACCATCTCAATTTGGTTGAGGTCGGGGGATTGTGGATGCCAGGTCATCTTGCGCAGCATTCCATTACTCTCCTTCTTGGTCAAATAGCCTTTACACAGCCTGGAGGTGTGTTGGGTCATTGTCCTGTTGGAAAACAAATGATAGTCCCACTAAGCCCAAACCAGATGGGATGGCGTATCGGTGCAGAATGCTATGGTAGCCATGCTGGTTAAGTGTGACTTGAATTCTAAATAAATCACTTACAGAGTCACCAGCAAAGCACCCCCACACCATTACACCTACTCCTCCATGCTTCACTGTGGGAAATACACATGCGGAGATCATCCGTTCACCACACCGCGTCTCACAAAGAAACAGCAGTTGGAACCAAAAATCTCCAGTTTGGACTCCAGACCAAAAGGACAAATTTCCACCAGTCTAATGTCTAATGTCTAATGTCCATTGCTTGTGTTTCTTGGCCAAAGCAAGTCTCTTCTTCTTATTGGTGTCCTTTTAGTAATGTTTTTTTTGCAGCAATTTGACGATGAAGGCCTGATTCACACAGTCTCCTATGAACAGTTGATGTTGAGATGTGTCTGTAACTTGAACTCTGTGAAGCATTTATTTGGGCTGCAATTTCTGAGACTGGTAACTCTAATGGAAGAGCCTGAGATAACTCTGGGTCTTCCTTTCCTGTGGCGGTCCTCATGAGAGCCAGTTTCAACATAGTGCTTGATAGTTTTTGCTACTGTACTTGAAAAAAAAATTAAAGTTCTTGAAATGTTTCGTATTGACTGACCTTCATGTCTTAAAGTAATGATGGACTATCGTGTCTCTTTGCTTGTTTGAGCTGTTCTGGCCATAATATGGACTTGGTATTTTACCAAATAGGGCTATCTTCTGTATACCACCCTACCTTGTCACAATATTGATTGGCTCAAATGCATTAAGAATGAAAGAAATTCCACAAAACACCTGTAAATTGAAATGCATTCCAGGTGACTACCTCATGAAGCTGGTTGAGAGAATGCCAAGAGTGTGCAAAGCTGTCATCAAGGTGGCTATTTGAAGAATCTCAAATATAAAATATATTTTGTTTTGTTTAACACTTTTTTGGTTACTACATGATTCCATATGTGTTATTTCATAGTTTTGATGTCTTCACTATTATTCTACAATGTAGAAAATAGTAAGAATTATGAAAATTCCTTGAATGAGTAGGTCTTCTAAATCGTTTCATAAGTAGACAGACAGCAAGCTATTATTGGTTGATCAATTAAATGTATTGGTAGATGTGTTTTTTTTCTAAGTAACATTTTCTGTCACCGTTGACTGATGATGTTTTGATGGCCAACAGAAGAGCCTTAAGGGGTGTGTGTGTGTGCACATGTGTGTATGTGTGTGAATGTGTGTGTACACACTGCCGGCTGTGCGGGTCTTGTGTGACAGAGTGAGTGGACGTCCCTGTATCTACATCACAGTCACATTGTCCTGAGGCAAGGGAGGACCATGGCACCGAGCCAAACCCCACAGAGCTGAACACACAGCATCTGTTCTGCCCTGCAAATAACACTGGAACCTACAGGGTGATTTTGACGGTGTGAAAAACTTCCCTTCAAATATACAGTTCATATGTAATATTCTACAGTGCATATTCATATTGTATTTATGTTATTAAATTAGAAGTGGAAAAATAATCCTTGACCAAATGCACCTCTCATATCTGATATGTTGTAGTAGTAACGGTGTCCCTTAGTTTTTTTTTCCAATTAAACCGTGTCAAACAGAAAGGTCCCAGTGACAATATTGCCTTGTATTTCTCATTGAAATGTGCTGAGCGATTAACTGACTTTTTTTTTCTGTTACTAAACAACTAATTGACCGAAATTTGTTCAATGACTTGAATTCCATTTAGTTATTTTTTTGTGAGCCCAATGCGAGAGAAATCATGCCAAGAACTATGTGGAATGCTGGGCTGAAGGGAGCAAATAGTCAACCTTGTTAAGTGCAATTAAATACAATTTACCTTAATCATTTGCGCTTGTTTTTACCTGGTCCGGACCGATATGGATATACTTTTACACCTGCTATATTAGGTTAGATACACACAGACCGCATAGACCCATGAGAGAGGAATGTACACAACACAATGACGAGAGGGACAGAGACCGTCTGTGAAATGTTCCTTTATCAACTTTGAAGAACAAGTAAAATGATTTCGTCAGACACCTCTAATTTCCTATTTTTCTATTGACATACTGTATACCCAATGTAAACCTGACAGAAACAATAGAACATGTTCAATATTTTGGCAATTGAATGTTCACTATTTTAGGCTTTGGAATTTCCATTAAAAATGACTCAAATTATTTCCTAACGCAATTAATGATTTTTTTAAAAATATCGAAACAGAAATCAGAAACAGTGCTAATATTTTATAGTTGAGCCGAAACCAAATCAACCTCAAAAAGCACTAATACCTCAGCACTATATGACATGTCATGGAGGGAAACTCAGGATGGAGGAGGGCGAGGTGAGGAGAGGGAGATATCGGGAAAGGGAAGGAAGAACGAAAGCAGAACGAGAGTCAGAGAGAGTGTGAGATAGAGCAACCTAGGGATGAAAAGATGGAGAGGCCAAATCAGATCAAATCAGATCAAATCAGATCAAATCAGATCAAATTGTATTTTATTTGTCACATGCGGTAGCAGAGAGAACAGTCTATGACTGGGTGGGCATATTTAGGGCCTTCCTCTGACACCACATGTTATTTTTTGGTATTTTGGTATTTATTAGGATCCCCATTAGCTGTTGCAAAAGAAGCAGCTACTCTTCCTGGGGTCCCACACAAAACACGAAACAGGACAAAATACAGAACATTAATAGACAACAGCTCAAGGACAGAACTACAGATTTTTTTTTATTTTTACAAAAAGCACACATAGTTTGTGTCTATGTATTGATATGTAGGCTATCTAGATCAAATAAGGGAGAGGTGTTGTGCCGAGAGGTGTTGCTTAATCTGTTAAAAAAAAAACAGGTTTCACTTGAGCAATATGAGATGGAACCATGCATGACATTGTTCCATTACAAGAATGGCTCTATATAATAGCGTACGCTTTCTTGAATATGTTCTGGATGTGGGGGCTGTGAAGTCCTGGATGGCAGGAAGCTTGACCTCAGCGATGTACTGAGCCGTACGCATTACCCTCTGTAGCGTCCTGCAATCGGATGCCGAGCAGTTGCCATACCAGGTGGGGATGAAACAGATCAGGATGCAGATATAGACCTTTTTTTCGGATCTAAGCACCAATGCCAAATCTTTTCAGTTTCTTGAGGAATAGGCATCTTGGGGAATAGGCACTGTCTTGCCCTCTTCACAACTGTTTTGGTGTGTTTGGACCATGATAGTTTGTTGATGATGTGGAACCCAAGGAACTCAACCTGCTCCACTACAGCCCTGTCAATGTGAATGGGGGCGTGCTCTGCCCTCCTTTTCCTGTAGTCCACGATCAACTCCTTTGTCTTGATCATGTTGAGGGAGAGGTTGTTGTCCTGGCACCACACTGCCAGGTCTCTGACCGCCTCCCTGTATGCTGTTTCATCATTGTTGGTGATCATGCCTACTACTGTTGTGTTGTCTGCAAACTTAATGATGGTGCTGGAATTGTGCATGGCCATGCAGTCATGGGTGAACAGGGAGTGCAGGAGGGCTCTGAACACACACACCTGAGGGGCCCCCATGTTGAGGATCACTGTGGCAGATGTGTTGTTACCTACCCTTACCACCTGGGGGTGGCCCGTCAGGAAGTCCAGGATCCAGTTGCAGAGGGAGATGTTTCCTCCCATGGTCCTTAGCTTAGTGATGACCTTGGAGGGTACTATGGTGTTGAACGCTGAGCTGCAGTCAATGAACAGGATTCTCACGTAGGTGTTCCTTTTGTCCAGGTGGGAAAGGGCAGTTTGGAGAGCATTAGAGATTGTGTCATCTGTGGATCTGTTGGGGCAGAGTGCGAATTGGAGTGGGTCTAGGGTTTCTGGGATGATAGTGTTGATGTGAGCCATGACCAGCCTCTCAAAGCTCTTCATGGCTTCAGATGTGGGTGCTACGGGGCAACAGTCATTTAGGCAGGATAACTTGACGTTCTTGGGCACAGGGATTATGTGGTCTGCTTGAAACATGTAGCTATTACAAACTCGGTCAGGGACACATTGGAAATGTCAGTGAAGACACTTGCCAGTTGGTCAGCGCATGCTCTGAGTACAAGTCCTGCTAATCCATCTGGCCTTGTGAATGTTGACCTGTGTAACCTGTTTAACAGTTTTAATCACATCGGCTACGGAGAGTTTGATCACACAGTCGTCCGTAACAGCTGGTGCTCTCATGCATGCCTCGAATCGCTCATAGAAGTCATTTAGCTTGTCGGGTAGGTTCGTGTCACTGGGCAGCTCACGGCTGGGTTTCCCTTTGCAAGCCCTGCCAAATCTAACGAGTGTCGGAGCCGGTGTAGTAGGATCCAATCTTAGTCCTGTATTAATGCTTTTCCTTTTTGATGGTTCGTCAGAGGCCATAGCTCCTTGAAAGAAGCAGCTCTACCCTTTAGCTCAGTGCGGATGTTGCCTGTAATCCTTTGTAATCCTGTGGGGATGATGTCATCGATGCACTTATTGATGAAGCTGATGTGGTATACTCCTCAATGCCATTGGCTGAATCCCGGTGCTAGCAAAACAATCCTGTAGCTTAGCATCTGAGTCATCTGACCACTTCTGTATTGAGCGATTTAACTGTAATGGAAAGATGCTGTCTATATGCACACCAATGACCCAGGTCTTATCCTCTGCACCATTGCATACAGACTTGTTTTTTTTCAGTGAGTGGACTGATTTGGAATCAGTGTCAGTATACCTTGGAGCTCACTCCACAGTAGACCTCATTTTGAACCTTCTTTTGTGGACCTATGTTATACCGAATTTGTTTTTCTGAGAGAGAGAGAGAGAGAGACTGCGGCCGACTCAGTAATAATGAGGATGTACAGCCACATGTGGTGTCTCCAAGGTGTCTAATGACTCAAAGGGGTTAATGGTGTCGCAATGAGTTTCCGTGGAAGGACGCAAAACCGCACTCTGATGACCCCTTGAGCTAAATGTAATAAAACATGTAATCTATGTAATCCCCAAAAGTCATTATGTATCATGATATAAAAATATGAACATATGAAATGTTTTATTTCCTATTCAACCAAACTGTATGAACCAAACTGTATGAACCAAACTGTATGAACCAAACTGTATGAATCAAACTGTATGAATCAAACTGTATGAACCAAACTGTATGAATCAAACTGTATGAACCAAACTGTATGAACCAAACTGTATGAACCAAACTGTATGAATCAAACTGTATGAATCAAACTGTATGAACCAAACTGTATGAACCAAACTGTATGAACCAAACTGTATGAATCAAACTGTATGAATCAAACTGTATGAACCAAACTGTATGAACCAAACTGTATGAACCAAACTGTATGAACCAAACTGTATGAACCAAACTGTATGAACCAAACTGTATGAACCAAACTGTATGAATCAAACTGTATGAACCAAACTGAATGAATCAAACTGTATGAACCAAACTGTATGAACCAAACTGTATGAATCAAACTGTATGAACCAAACTGTATGAACCAAACTGTATGAATCAAACTGTATGAATCAAACTGTATGAACCAAACTGTATGAACCAAACTGTATGAACCAAACTGTATGAACCAAACTGTATGAACCAAACTGTATGAATAAGGCTTGAAATGACATCAAATCAATTCAAATCAAATTGTATTAGTCACATGTTGTCACGCCCTGGTCTTAGTATTTTGTGTTTATATATTTATTTGGTCAGGCCAGGGTGTGACATGGGTTTATTTTGTGTTGTGTTTATATATGGGGGTTTTTCGTAGGTTTTGGGATTGTGACTTAGTGGGGTGATTGTTCCTGTCTCTGTGTTAGTTGTCACCAGATAGGCTGTATAGGTTTTCACGTTCCGTTTGTTGTTTTTGTATTGTTCGTGTTTTTTCGTTATTAAACATGTATCGTATTAACCACGCTGCATTTTGGTCCGACTCTCCTTCGACGGAAGAAAACCGTAACACATGTGCTGAATACAACAGGTGTAGTAGACCTTACAGTGAAATGATGAATACAACAGGTGTAGTAGACCTTACAGTGAAATGCTGAATACAACAGGTGTAGTAGACCTTACAGTGAAATGCTGAATACAACAGGTGTAGTAGACCTTACAGTGAAATGCTGAATACAACAGGTGTAGTAGACCTTACAGTGAAATGCTGAATACAACAGGTGTAGTAGACCTTACAGTGAAATGCTGAATACAACAGGTGTAGTAGACCTCACAGTGAAATGCTGAATACAACAGGTGTAGTAGACCTTACAGTGAAATGCTGAATACAACAGGTGTAGTAGACCTCACAGTGAAATGCTGAATACAACAGGTGTAGTAGACCTCACAGTGAAATGATGAATACAACAGGTGTAGTAGACCTTACAGTGAAATGCTGAATACAACAGGTGTAGTAGACCATTTTACAGTGAAATGCTGAATACAACAGGTGTAGTAGACCTCACAGTGAAATGCTGAATACAACAGGTGTAGTAGACCTTACAGTGAAATGCTTACTTAAGAGCCCCTAACCAACAATGCATTTCAAACATATATATGGATAAGAATAAGAAATAAAAGTAACAAGTAATTAAAGAACAGCAGTAAAATAACAATAGTGACACTATATACAGGGGGTACCGGTACATAGTCAATGTGAGGGGGCACCGGTTAGTTGAGGTAATATGTACATGAAGGTAGAGTTATTAAAGTGACTATGCATAAATGATAACAACAGAGAGTAGAAGTGGTGTAAAAGGAGAGGGGGGGAAAGCAACACATTCAGACATGTTTTCTAAATATAGCACAATCAAATTATAAAATGATAACTGTAACATTTCACTTTCCTTATAACTGTAAAATAAACATTTATATGTTTAGTGTTAATTTATTATTTTATTTTATCTTTATTTAACTAGACAAGTCGGTTAAGAACAAATTCTTATTTTCAATGACGGCCTAGGAACAGTGGGTCAACTGCCTGTTCAGGGGCAGAACGACAGATTTGTACCTTGTCAGCTCGGGGATTTGAACTTGCAACCTTCCGGTTACTAGTCCAACACTCTAACCACAAGGCTACCCTGAGAAAATGTGCATATTATCTAAAGGCCTGTCTTTATCAAAACGTCTGCACATTGACAAATCCACTCTATCCTGCTGCATGATGATGTAAAGATTCCAGGTATGTGCTTTGTCAGTGGCTGCAATGGTAGGCTTCAGACAGGAGTAGATGGACAGTCAGGAGAGCGAATGAAATGGTAGGCTTCAGACAGGAGTAGATGGACAGTCAGAAGAGCGAATGAAATGGCAGGAGTGACATCCCAGCTTCAAGTGGTGTCAGATTTCACATTCTGCTTTCCATATGCAGAAGAGACATACTCCTGTGTCCGTGAGAATCAGGCTACCGCATAATGCAAGCCATTTTGATCTATGGTGTCCACAGATCGATTAATAAGTGAAAATGTCGGTGGGAACTGGTACCAGAACCGTACAGGTACCCAAAACAGGTGACTTTATATCTAATAGGTTTTAAGGTTCATGGATTTTAGAGAGGCATGGGCAACCTGACATGGGATTCTTGCCTTTCATTGGTGGTTGTCGGTGCGGGTACAGTGTGAAGAGGGTCCGTTCACAGGGTGTGGTGGAGAAGGGTGCTCTTCCCACCAGGGGTTAAATCACCAACAATAAAGTAATAGGAGATCGCTCTTCTCATGCCAGTGGTGTAATGTCAGTGGTATAATGTCAGTGTAATGTCAGTGTAATGTCAGTGTAATGTCAGTGGTGTAATGTCAGTGTAATGTCAGTGTAATGGCAGTGGTGTAATGTCAGTGTAATGTCGGTGGTGTAATGACAGTGTAATGTCACTGGTGTAATGTCAGTGTAATGTTAGTGGTGTAATGTCAGTGGTGTAATGTCAGTGGTGTAATGTCAGTGTAATGCCAGTGTAATGGCAGTGGTGTAATGTCAGTGTAATGTCAGTGTAATGTCAGTGTAATGTCAGTGTAATGTCAGTGGTGTAATGTCAGTGTAATGTCACTGGTGTAATGTCAGTGGTGTAATGCCAGTGGTGTAATGTCAGTGTAATGTCAGTGGTGTAATGTCAGTGTCACTGGTGTAATGTCAGTGGTCAGTGGAGTAATGCCAGTGGTGTAATGTCAGTGGTGTAATGTCGGTGTAATGTCAGTGGTGTAATGACAGTGGTGTAATGTCAGTGGTGTAATGTCAGTGTAATGTCAGTGGTGTAATGTCAGGGGTGTAATGTCACTGGTGTAATGTCAGTGGTGTAATGCCAGTGGTGTAATGTCAGTGTAATGTCAGTGGTGTAATGTCAGTGTAATGTCATGGCAGTGGTGTAATGTCAGTGTAATGCCAGTGGTGTAATGCCAGTGTAATGTCACTGGTGTAATGTGGTGTAATACCAGTGGTGTAATGTCAGTGGTGTAATGTCAGTGTAATGTTAGGGGTGTAATGTCAGTGGTGTAATGTCAGTGGTGTAATGTCAGTGTAATGTCAGTGTAATGTCAGTGGTGTAATGTCAGTGTAATGTCAGTGTAATGGCAGTGGTGTAATGTCAGTGTAATGCCAGTGGTGTAATGTCAGTGTAATGTCACTGGTGTAATGTCAGTGTAATACCAGTGGTGTAATGTCAGTGGTGTAATGTCAGTGTAATGCCAGTGGTGTAATGTCAGTGTAATGTCAGTTGTGTAATGTCAGTATAATGTCAGTGGTGTAATGTCAGTTTAATGTCAGTGGTGTAATGTCAGTGGTGTAATGTCAGTGTAATGTCAGTGGTGTAATGTCAGTGTAATGCCAGTGGTGTAATGTCAGTGTAATGTCAGTGGTGTAATGTCAGTGTAATGTCAGTGGTGTAATGTCAGTGTAATGTCAGTGCTGTAATGTCAGTGTAATGCCAGTGATGTAATGTCAGTGTAATGTCAGTGTAATGCCAGTGGTGTAATGTCAGTGTAATGCAACCGCCTGAGTCAGGACTGGGTTACATACGAGCTACCTTAGCGCTTGACTTGGCCGGCCTGTCTGACTCGGCAAAAGGCTTATAATCATCAACACCCCATGGAGACGGAACACCACTAAAATGTTAATGATTGGACGGGAGATAGTGTTCTGCTTCTTGTTGGCTCAGTGGATTATTTCATGCTAGCTCAGTAAGTAGTGTCTGGTGAGATTTTTAGCTAACAATGGCAGAAACAGAGAATGCCTCTTTGGGCGCGGCAGGTAGCCTTGAGGTTAGCGTGTTGGGTCAGTCCAAGTGATTGCTGGTTAAAATACCGGAGCCGACAAAGTGAAAAAAAAATCTGTTGCTGTGCCCTTGAGCAAGGCACTTAACACTAATTACTCCAGAGGCGCTGTACAATGGTGACCCTGGTCATGAACCCCCTCAATGCAGGTGTCTCAGGCTTAGTTGGAATATACAACGACAACAAAAACACATTTCCATTACACAGGACAGGACAAAAATAAACACCCCCCAAATTAACATATTATTATTACAACAGTTAGAAGTCAGAAGCTGGAAGACCAGAAGCACTTCTAAATGGCACTATGTCGTGCTGTTGTAGTTTTTCACCTCCTGGATCTGCATTACATATTAAACTGGGCCATCTTCAACCTTGATATAGGCTTACAGCTGGAATCCTTCATGGTGAAACTGCCACGGGATATTATCAGATAAGCTACACTAACAATCAGTACGCTAACACTTTGCTTTGTTCTTGCCTACTGGAGGAGTGATATGAAGGCTTGGAACTGGGAGAATGCCTCACTGTGCATCCCACCAAAGCATTTCTCTCGCTCCTGGCACTCGAGCACAGCAAACACTTCTGTATTCTCTCGTGCGTCTTGGTTGGTTTACCCTTTAGGCTGTAGGCTAATGATAGCTAGCACAGAGCATGTTGTTGTTACTCCTCAGTGACTGACTCCAAAGTCTCTCGTAAACTAGGAAGGGAGGTGTACTAGAGGGGAACCAACTTAATTAGAATGAAATGTTAGAAACCTCCCTGGCCGGGCTTTAAGTGACAACAAACAATCTTGTGAATGTTGCTCTACAGAGGGTTGCTTTGTTTTTTTCTGGCGGGTTAGCTAAGCTAAGCTTAGCATCTCTGGTTCAGCAGTTGGGCTCAATAATAGCATTCCACTGTATGTGCCTGAGGCTGTTCCATAGCAGGCAAGCCATCTATAGCTCTGCTGTACTGTACAGTAGGTGCCCTGTTTTAGCTTAGTCACCACAGTAGTCTCCCAGATGGCTGCTGGTTGGAGGAATTATTTTGTCTTAGTTTAAGAACAAATTGTCATCCAATAGGCTTTGATTAAATGTCCAATATCCCCGTCCACGTGAAAATTCTGTAAGAGTTATATGGAGGCCAATTAGATGGTGGTCCAATCGCACTCTGTCTTCTATTAATACTTTTTAAAACTTTTGATGCCAGCAAGAACGAGACTAGGAAATATTCAAGACGGCTAGCTTGATTAATCCTCCTCCATGTATATCTCACTAGGTTAGGATATTAAACCTCCTCTATGTATATATCACTAGGTCAGGATATTAAACCTCATCCATGTATCTCTCACTAGGTCAGGATTGTGAAAAACCTGGCTAAGGTGTATGTAAACTTTATGTTTCACAATTGTTATTATTATGAAATTTCACTGAGGAGGATGGTCCTCCCCTTCCTCCTCTGAGGAGCCTCAACTGCTATATGTGTATGTTTTGCTCTTCTCCAAGACAGACCTGTCATTTACAATTAAAATTGAGCGTTAAGGATGACAAAACTACGGGCAGAGGGAACGAGAGAGACACTGCTGGGTGCAAATGACATTCAGCTGCTAGAGATTTTAAGTGGTGGTTCAGCGGTGGGGGGTGGACATTAACTAGGCCAGTGCAGGGAGGAATCAGTGCTTTCATTGTTGCTTTTAGTGCAAGCAGCAACTCAAGCGCAGCAGATACTAGCAGATCAACCAAGCCAGAGTGTTCCACTACGACACTGCAGCTGAAACCTGATAGCAGGCTAGCGGTGGCACAACCGGTCGGTTGGTTTTAGGTGATCCAATTCAACCCTCCTCCACGCCAAGGCAATTTTTTCTTCCGCTGAACTGTGACCGATTGGACGCACTTCAGCAAATCCACTTTCACAGAGGACTTAACATCACAAGCCCTGTTATAGTACGCCCAGTGGTTACCCGTGCTCTGGGACACTGCAAACACACATCACTTTTCTTATCTACATTTCAAAACCACCACAAACCTACAGTGAAATGCCAGTTTGTTTCATTTATCAGCAATATTCACTGGGCAGGATCCTCCTACGGTCTCTAACGTTTTGGATGGAGTTCAAGCCTTTCTCTGTCTCTCTCTCTCTCTCTCTCTGATCCATGGCTGAGGGAGAGGGTGTTTAAGAGCCTCGGACAGTTCTCAGATTCTGTTGCCGCCTGCCTGGCTCATTCAGCACCATGGACAGCAGCAGCGACTGATAGGAAGGGAGAGAATTAGAGAAAAAAAAGAGAGTGAAGGAAGGAAGGAAGAAAGGGATGTAGAAATGAATTGAGGGAAGGAGGGAGAGAGATAGTTTTGGGAAGGAGGAGAGAAGAGGAACAGATAAAGACTGACTTAAGCAAGCGAGAGGATGCACATTTCAAAACCTTTTCCTTCAAGAGACCAATGTTGTCATACATTGAAGACATAATCCAAGCTCTACACACCATTAGAAGATTTCTGTTCATGACATCACATTTTAATACCCCCCCCCCAAAAATGAGAGCATCTTTAGAGTATGTTCATATTGAGTTAGTTGTCAGGGAACAGAGCGGTTGACTAAAGAGGTTTTTGGCTGACTTCCCAGAAGGAAACACTGGTGTTTTGACCCTGATAAATGCTCTTTAAATTAGATCTCTGTCATCAAGAGAAAAAATTGAAAGGGCATGTACTTTTGAAGGTTTCATCAATGAGAAGCCATACCTAACAAAATATATACTGTGTCTTCTGCTATTCTTAATAGCTCTATTGGTAACACCATGAATGGTCATGAAAAACACGATTGTAATCTCTGTTACCCAGAAGTCAAATTTATTGCGAAAGTTGTCCCTTCCCGTTTACACGTGAATCTTTCCACAAGAGATTAGAATGATAATAGTCTACGTAACAAAACCCAAACAGCAGTTATCATTATGACATCATTACCGGAATTACCATATCAATCATTATGACATCATTACCGGAATTACCATATCATTCCTCGGAAGAAAGAAAAAGTGTAAACAGCTAAATTGTATAATAGAGTCTAACCAATCGAGTGATGTTATTACCAAGCCCATGGGCACTAACATAACATATCTTTCTCCTCATCTCCTCTCTCCGTCTGCAGCGCTTCAACTTTGTGTTCCTGCCTAAGGACGTGCTGGAGATGGAGGTGAAGGACAAGTTTTCCAAGAGCTGGCTCATCATCAAATGTTTCCTGGGCAAGCTGTCAATGCCGGGGTAGAGGCTACTGGAGAAGCATGCCATCAGGTAGGTCACCTGACCTGACAACAGCCACAGCCACACCTACACACTCAGTCCCACTCCTCTGTTAGTTATCAGACAGTGTAGAGATCCCACGTCCCCTGTGTGTACAGTGTGGGCATGGTTATGCCAGTCAACATATAAAGAATGGCGCAGGAGGAGATGGCTGCTGTTTTACGGACTCCTAACCAATTGTGCTATTGTGTAGGTTTAGAAAAAAAAGTTATTTGTAACTTATTTTATTCATAATGTTTCTGCTACCGTCTCTTATGACCGAAAAGATCTTCTGGATATCAGAACAGCGATTACTCACCTGGACCACGAGTCGGACGTGAATGACTGACTTCAGACACCGGACAAGGCCCAAATCCCCCTCATTAGTATGAAGAAGAGACGGAGATATAGGGGACATAGTTCGGGATGCCTTGTAAAAACCCGACGGAGAATTGTATGAATTATGAATTATACGTCTTATTGATTTATTTATTGTCCTATCATGGTGGAACAGTGTTTTAAAAATAAATTATACATTTGATTTATTTATTGTCCTATCATGGGGAACTACATTTTTAAAATCAATTATATGTCTCATTTATTTGTTTATGATCCTATTTTGATGGAACGGTCCACAACCCTATACCCTAGACACCCACCTGAATGACCCAGATACTAAGGAGAAGACCCTAACTGTTTTATGGGCCTGCTGTAAGCGGTCTGTATGCAGACAAAATGCGGTCAGAATGTGAATGTGTCTGTAAAATGTGTATAATATATATAAACTGAAGGTAGAAGCCTAAGTGTTATTGTTCATTAGTTTACTCCAATTGGGGGAAGGGTGGTAGGGTTTGCAGGGAATAATACAGGTATATTCTAAAAAAAAAAGTATGTATATCTATATAGGTATGTGTATGTATATATGTGTATATATATGGATATATATATATATTTACCCCAAAAATTGATATGGGGGATTGGAAATGATGCAGGCAATTACATTGATGGAAGCAACAATCTTTCCGCTATATTATCCACCCCTTATCCACCCCTTATCCACCCCTTATCCACCCCTTATCCACCCCTAAAAAAAAAGATTTAACAACAAACCCGATGGCGATTGGGTAATCTGCCTATACCCTCCATCCTCTTAGCCAATCAGTAATCGTTGAATAAGTAACTGGATGAGCTCGGATCAAGACTATCCCACCAAACGGGACATTATAAGCATCGACAAGATAGAACAGCTGCCTCTGGCAAAACAAGGGGTGGTGGTCTGTGTCTATTTGTCAATAACTGCTGGTGCACGAAATCTAATGTTTTGCTCGTCTGAGGTAGAGTATCTCAAGATAAGCTGTAGACCACACTACTTACCAAGAGAATTTTCATCTATATTTTTCGTAGCTGTCTATTTACTAACACAAACCCATGCTGGCACTAAGACCGCATGTGCAAATAGTGAAAATAAATCAACATAAATATGGGTTGTATTTACAATGGTGTTTGTTCTTCACTGGTGGCCCTTTTCTTGCGGCAACAGGTCACACATCTTGCTGCTGTGATGGCACACTGTGGTATTTCACCCAATAGATATGGGAGTTTATCCAAATGTGATTTGTTTTCAAATTCTCTATGTTTTTGTCTGGATAGGTTTCTCAATTTCTTTCTTAGGTTTTTACATTCTTCATCAAACCATTTGTCATTGTTGTACATTTTCTTAGGTTGTCTGCTTGACATTTTTAGATTTGATATGGGACCTGAGAAGTCAAATATACTGTTTAGGTGTTCTACTGCCAAGTTTACACCTTCACTGTACCAGTGAAATGTTTTGTTCAGGAAGTTGTTTAAGAGGGATTACATTTGTTGTTGCCTAATTGTTTTTTAGGAGATTTCCACACTACTCTCCTTCCATCTATTGCATTTCTTAATATTATTCAGTTCCTTTGGCTTTGATGCCTCATGATTGATAATTGATCTATTCACGTAGACTGGGATTTTGCTGTGATCTGATCCTTATTCATTTCTAGCCAGATGAACATTTTTCCTGTTTTGACAAATGTTATAGACTGGGTTAGGTCTGCTCTATACCAAAATAGCACACCCTCTGAGTCT
Source organism: Oncorhynchus tshawytscha (assembly GCF_018296145.1). NCBI lineage: Eukaryota > Metazoa > Chordata > Actinopteri > Salmoniformes > Salmonidae > Oncorhynchus > Oncorhynchus tshawytscha. The sequence continues at coordinate 8,067,822 of NC_056444.1, forward strand.
CTTCCCTGTTTCACGCCTGGTAGTTTGGTTGATGGGACTACCAGCTCTTTGTAACCTAGAGGGCAACCAGTGGTTCCTTCTCCTCTATACCATGTTTCTTGTAGGATGACAATGTGTGTATTTCCAATTTCTTTGATGAAGTCTGGGTTCCTGCTCTTTAGGCCAAAGGCAGATGACCTCTGACCTTGTATATTCCAGGATGAGATAGTAAGAGCTTTGTGTTCCATAGTGTCTCGTGATGTTTTGGTGTGATTTAGGCCCCGGGCCATCACAGTAGGTGTGAGCAGAGCATGTTGATCATCTGATACATGCCTATTAGGTCACAGGATGGGGCTTAGGTGGGTCTATTGGTTAGGGTTGGGCATGTTGCTCTGTTCACAGCCTGGGCATATGTGTGGCTGTTATGTTGAGGTCCTTGCTGCAGGGGCAGGGGGCATGTGGGGGCAGAAGGGGCATAAGACTGATCTGGGGGAGGCATGTATAGGGTGTGGCTAGGGGTTGTTTGGGAGGTGTCGACTGGTGTGGGGGGTTGGCTGGTGGTGTTGTGGTCTGGGTCTTCTTAGGTCTTCTTGGTGTGGATCCTCTTGGTGCAGGTCCTCAGGGGGGCAGTTCTGGGAGGGTGTCTTGCCAGTCTGGGCAGGGTGAGGGCAGTTGCCTTCATAGTTCTGGCAAAGGTGGGGACTGCTGCCTTGTAGAGGTAGACCTGGTTATAAAGGCTGTTCAAGTCCAAGGTGGAGTGGAGGGCCAGATAAACATGTCGTTATGAGTCACAGTCCCGGGAAATGTGTGACCTCAGTGGGTGTGGGGGTGTTGTCAGGAGAGCTATCTGGTGGGCTGACAGGGGGAGGGGGGAGTCTGCTGGGTTGGTGGATCCTGCCTTGTCTGTACTGCTGTGGTGTTAAGACTGTGGTCGAGGTCTGGAGAGGACTGTTCTGTTGGCTTCTCTGGGGGGGAATGGCTAGCTGTCTCATGAGTGGTTCATTGTCACACCTCAGATTTCTCACGTCCCCTTGCAGTGCTGTCAGCTGGGCTGTGTGTTCCTCTCTCTCCGACCTTAAGGTCTCTCACCTCAGACCGGAGTGCAGCCAACTCTCTCTGTTGTTGTTGTGCTGGTCTGTTTTGTTTGTCTGTGCTGTCTGGAGTGTTTGGACTAGCTCTCTGAGCTCCACCATGTCTCTCTCCAGCTCGGTGAATTTATCCCTCTCAATGATGGAGGAGCAGTGCAGTTGTGGGAAGATTTCAGTGCTGGGGGGGAGGGGGACTATCCTCGACTGCAGGACAGTTTGAATAGGTGTGATCAGTCCTTTTGGAAATGTAGGATGTTGCCCTGCACTATCACTGTTCCATTGCTGTACAGGTTGGCAGAGGGTGTCTCAGGGTCCTCGTTTTACACTATTCTGCTTTTCCACACTCCGGCAATACCCTCTCTCTTAAAAGAGGGGTAGTGTGCTCTTATAGCTGTGTGACATGCCCAGGGATGGTCTGTGTGGAACATTAGGTTGCTTACGCTCTCATTTTTGTAGCAGTCTGCAAAAAGTGTCTCTGGATTGTCCATGAGGACTCTTTCCCTGCCTTGTCATCTCTCTCTCTCTCTCTCTCTCTCTCTGTCTCTCTGTGTCTCTCTCTCTCTCTGTATCTCTCTCTCTCTGTGTCTCTCTCTCTCTCTCTCTATGTATATGTCTTTCTCTTTGTCTCCCTCTCTCTATGCCTACATGTCTGTCTTCCTCTCTCTCTCGCTGACATTCTCTCTGTCATCCTATCTCTCTTTCTCTGTGTCTCTTTCTATGTCTTCCTCTCTCTCTCTCTCTCTGTCTCTCTCTCTCTCTCTTTATATATACAGTTGAAGTTGGAAGTTTACATACACTTAGGTTGGAGTCATTAAAACTCATTTTTCAACCACTCCACAAATTTCTTGTTAATTCTTAAGCCTACCCCCTACTTTTTCGAACATTCTGTTAAAAATCGCGCAACATTTTGGCGTCCTGCTACTCATGCCAGGAATATAGTATATGCATATGATTAGTATGTGTGTATAGAAAACACTCTAACGTTTCTAAAACTGGTTAAATCACGGCTGTGACTATAACAGAACGTCTGTTTCATCGAAAAGCGCAGGAAAATCTGATCACTGAAAGTGGAAAAAAATATCCATGCGCCACTTCAACCCATTGTTAAAGGTGAACCGTATTAAATGAGGCCGAGGTTGCAGTACCTACAGCTTCCACAGGATGTATAGAGTCTTCTCATTTGATTCGGATTTGATTCTTGGTAGAACCGACCAAAGGGAACCGATTCCCTCCGACCTCCAACTTGATGTATTGGCTGAGTTTTTTCCGGACATTTTTTCCAGACGACCACCTATCGAATTTACATCGCCTCCTGATGATTTTTATCGCTTATTAACGTGTATTAATACCTAAAGTTGCATTTGAAAAGTATTTCGAAGTGTTTTGTGAAAGTTTATCGTCGACTGTTTAACTTTTAAAAAATGACGTTACGTTATGAAACGCTATTTTTTTCCGTTTATCACACAGTCTTCATAGATCGATATCTAGGCTATATATGGACCGATTTAATCGAAAAAAAGACCCAGTATTGATTATGGGACATCAAGGAGTGCCAACAAAGAAGATGGTCAAAGGTAATGAATGTTTTATATTTTATTGTGCGGTTTGTGTAGCGCCGACTATGCTAATTCTTTTGTTTACATCCCCTACGGGTCTTTGGGGTGTTACATGCTATCAGATAATAGCTTCTCATGCTTTCGCCGAAAAGCATTTTAAAAATCTGACTTGGTGCCTGGATTCACAACGAGTGTAGCTTTAATTCAATACCAAGCATGTGTATTTTAATGAACGTTTGCGTTTTAACTAATACTATTAGCGTTTAGCGTAGCGCATTTGCATTTCCAGAGCTCTAGTTGGGACGTCTGCGTCTCAAGTAGGAGCAAGAGGTTTTAACAAACTATAGTTTTGGCAAGTCGGTTAGGTCATCTACTTTGTGCGTGACACAAGTCCTTTTTCCATCAATGGTTTACAGACAGAATATTTCACCTATAATTCACTGTATCACAATTCCAGTGGGTCAGAAGTTTACATACACTAAGTTGACTGTGCCTTTAAACAGCTTAGAAAATTCAAGAAAATTATGTTATGGCTTTAGAAGCTTCTGATTGGCTAATTGACATAAATTGAATCAATTGTAGGTGTACCTGTGGATGTATTTCAATGCCTACCTTCAATCTCTGTGCCTCTTTGCTTGACATCATGGGAAAACCAAAAGAAATTAGCCAAGACCTCAGACAAAAACGGTCAACCTCCCCAAGTCTGGTTCATCCTTCCAAACACCTGAAGGTACCACGTTCATCTGTACAAACAATAGTACGCAAGTATAAACACGATGGGACCACGCAGCCGTCATACCGCTCAGGAAGGAGACACGTTCTGTCTCCTAGAGATGAACGTACTTTGGTGGGAAACGTGCAAATCAATCCCAGAACACCAACAAAGGACCTTATGAAGATGCTGGAGGAAACAGGTACAAAATCATTTATATCCACAGTAAAACGAGTCCTATATCGACATAACCTGAAAGGCCGCTCAGCAAGAAAGAAGCCACTGCTCCAATACCGCCATAAAAAGCCATACTACGGTTTGCAACTGCACATGTGGACAAATATCGAACTTTTTGGAGAAATATCCTCTGGTCTGATGAAACAAAAATAGAACTGTTGGCCATAATGACCATCGTTATGTTTGAGGAAAAAGGGGGAGGCTTGCAAGCAGAAGAACACCATCCCAACCGTGAAGCATGGGGGTGGCAGCATCATGTTGTGGGGGTGCTTTGCTGCAGGAGGGACTGATGCACTTCACAAAATAGATCGCATCATGAGGCAGGACAATTATGTGGATATATGAATCAAAGTCTCAAGACATCAGTTAAAACTTGGTCGCAAATGGGTCTTCCATGGACAATGACCCCAAGCATACTACTTCCAAAGTTGTGGCAAAATGGCTTAAGGACAACAAAGTCAAGGTATTGGAGTGGCCATCACAAAGCCCTGACCTCAATCCTATAGAAAATGTGGGGCAGAACCGAAAAAGCGTGTGCGAGCAAGGAGGCCTACAAACCTGACTCAGTTACACCAGCTCTGTCAGGATGAATGGGTCAACATTCACCCAACTCATTGTGGGAAGCTTGTGGAAGGCTACCTGAAACATTTCACCCAATTTAAACAATTTAAAGGCAATGCTACCAAATACTAATTGAGTGTATGAAATCTTCTGACCCACTGGGAATGTGATGAAAGAAATACAAGCTGAAATAAATCATTCTTCTACCTATTATTCTGACGTTTCACATTCTTAAAATAAAGTGGTGATCCTAACTGACCTAAGACGGGGAATTGTTACTTGGATTAAATGTCAGGAATTGTGGAAAAACTGAGTTTAAATGTATCTGGCTAAGGTGTATGTAAACTTCCGACTTCAACTGTAAATACATTGAGTGTACAAAACATGAAGAACACCTTCCTAACAGAGCAGCCTCAATTCATTGGGGCATGGACCACAAGGTGTTGAAAGCTTTCCACAGGGATGCTGGCCCAGTTGTGACAAGTTGTCTGGATGTCCTTTGGGTGGTGGACCATTCTTCATACACACGGGAAACTGTTGAGCGTGAAAAACCCTGCAGTTTTTGACGCCGGTGCGCCTGGCACCTACTACCATAACCCTTCAAAGGCTCTTAAATATTTTGTCTTGCCCAGTCACCACTCTAAATGTCACACACACACAATCCATTCTTTTGGCTTAAAAATATATTTTGTAACCTGTCTCCTCACCTTCATTTACACCAGGGGTTCCCAAACTGTTTCAGCCCACGACCTCATTTTGATATCTGAAAATTCTTGCGCACCCAACCATGTGAAAATATGTAATTAACAGCCAATGTTAACTTTTTTATTTCGGGATATGGCAGGCAATTGAAAAACAGTCTAACAGCATTTTTGATTGTCTTCTCAACTCACCATCACATACTTTTAATGTGGGGCTATGATAGTCAATTACAAATGAATCTGACATAATTTATCTTATCTCACCACCACTAACGAGATGTGTGTGCTTGATGCATGTTGTGTGCACCTCACCTCTGCTGTCACATCCAATCTGGATCAATATTAGGTTTTAATGCAGACGAGAGCACTGAATCCAGCTACACACAGATATGAGCTGGCGAAAAAGTACCATGAGTTATAATGCTCAGAGGGAGACGTAGTGAACCGTGAATGTGTGGTCCGCACCATTCGATCACATGACAGCTCAATAAGCTGTTCGATTTCACTTACCGGCATGTCAACTGAGCCAGGGTCACAGTGTAAGGAGTTGGGAAATAGGTCCCAAAGTTCTCTTCCAAGCATTGGAGGTGAGCGGTCATCACTCATGTAGGACACTTACTGATGCTGTTATCTATTAGAAACATGCACAGCCAAGGGAAGGCGGGCAAAGTTTGCTTTTGGAAGTGTCTCTCGAATAATACATCTTTCCTCTGAATCCACTGATTCGGTCACTCATCTGTAGAATGTTTTTGTATTTCCCCTGCATGCTTGCGTTCAGTTCCTTCAATTTTCCAAATATGTATGTTACATAGGCAAGCAGACAAATTTATTTTTTCATTACACAGAAAGTCAACAGTCTTTTTTACATCCATTGCGAATGACAACAGTTCCTCTCTCAATGTGAAAAACCTTTCCAACACTCCCCCTCGATAACCGGCAAGCCTCGGTGTGAATTAGAACATCGTGTGCTCTGATCCCATATCTCCACATAGTTTTGCGAACAGGCGTGTGAGCAGAGGATGTGGTTTGATGTATTTTACAATCAAAGTTATCTGCTGCAGTATATCTCTGAGTTTTTGCCGCCAGTTGCTCTCGGTGTATCCATTCTAGCTCAGTGGGTGTATCAAACAATAGGTCTGTATGGCAGAGGGAGACACATTCATAACTAGAGTGTAGACGGCCTGCGCGCCGTCCTGCAATAGATGGATGGAGCCCTATCTGTGCCAAAGCCCACCTTTTGATACCATGGAATCTGTGTTTCGTCAACATAGCCACGCAGCACACTGAACATCCCCTGTGCCGTTTCATGCTCGGGAATCGTGAGACAGAACAATATGTCCTCTTGAATAGCATACCACAACATGTAGCGAACCAAAGTCAATGCATCTCGGCCCTCACAGCTAACGTCTATTTGGTGAGCATTCGGTGGGGAGTTTGAGTCGTTCAGTCAGTTTCCTCTTGATTGCTAGCTATAGCATACCTTTTTTTGTTTATTAACAGGGTTATCTGACAAAGGTATTGTTGTGAGTTTCTGAGCCTCTGGCTCCCCACTGTTTTCACCATATCAATTGCAGCCGGTAATATCAAAGTCTCTGCAATAGTTTTCATAGTGCAGCGGCCTTAGACATTCACCGTGGTAATGATTCAAATGCAACCTTTTCCCTTGATCTAAGGACGCTCTCTTGTTGAATTTTATCGTTTAGATTTGAATACATTTAATTTAGATTTAAGGTTAACCACATTACAATGATTTTGATATACAATGACAATATTATAATATATACAGTACCAGTCAAAAGTTTAGACACACCTATTCATTGCAGGGTTTTTCTTTATTTTTTTACTATTTTCGACATTATAAAATAATAGTAAAGACGTCAAAACTATGAAATCTAACATATGGAATCATGTAGTAACCAAAAAAGAGTAACAAATCAAAATATATTTTATATTTGAGATTCTTCAAAGTAGCCACCCTTTGCCTTGATGACAGCTTTAGACACTCTTGGCATTCTCTCAACCAGCTTCCTGAACTATTCACCTGGAATGCATTTCAATTAACAGGTGTGCCTTGTAAAAAGTTCATATGTGGAATTTATTTTCTTCTTAATGCGTTTGAGCCAATCAGTTGTGTTGTGACATGGTAGGGGTGGTATACAGAAGATCGTCCTATTTGGAAAAAGATCAACTCCATATTATGGCAAGAACAGCTCAAATAAGCAAAGAGAAACAACAGTCCATCATTACTGTAAGACATGAAGGTCAGTCAATGCGGAAGGCCCCAAAGATTGCCAAGGACTCCAGCCACTCTAGCCATAGACTTTTATCTCTGCTACAGCACGGCAAGCGGTACCCGAGCGCCAAGTCTAAGTCCAAAAGGCTTCTTAACAGCTTTTACCCCCAAGTCATAAGACTCCTGAACAGTTAATGAAATGGTTTCCTGGACTATTTGCATTGTCCCCACCCCATCTCCCATTTTACACTTCGGCTACTCTCTGTTTATTATCCATGCGTATTCATTTTACCTCTACCTACATGTACATATTAACTCAATTACCTAGACTAACCGGTGCCCCCGCACATTGGCTCCATACCGGTACCCGTATATTGCTACTTTTATTAATTTATCTATTTATTTATTTTATACTTTTTTTCTTCTTAAAAACTGCATTGTTGATTAAGGGCTTGTAAGTAAGCATTTCACTGTAAGGTCTACAGCTGTTGAATTCAGAGCATGTGACAAATAACATTTTATGTGATTTTGAGGAGAGGAGGGCACTGGGAGACAGAGGAGGAGAGGAGGGGAGGGAGCTGGGAGACAGAGGAGGGGAGGGGAGAAGAGGAGGGAGCTGGTATTCACCAGTGCATGCTGGACATTCTAGCCTGAAGTCCAGCATGATATGGACTGTGCCCAAATGTACTAATTGAGGTTGTGGCCGATTGTAGCTAAAAACACTTTATCAATTGGAATCTTTAACGTGGAAAGGGGGAAAGGTGTTATTATTCGTTTTTCACAAGCGTAGCAGGATGGGCATTTAGCTGAACAATAGACTATTCAACCTTTACTAAAGAATTGTCTTATAGCCAGCTTAGCTAGGTGTGAACCCTCTTCCCCTCCCTAACTTGCAACAAATCATTTTCAGGACGGTCTACAAAAAGCAGCAGCGATGCGCAATAGGTTTCTAAGAAGAGGCTATTCTCCAAGATGTGTGGATGAAGTTCTTCATTTGGCATTGGGGAAAACATGAGATGAACTGCTACAAAAAAAGACCTGCTAAAGCTAAATCAAATCAAATCAATCAAATCAAATTGTATTAAAGAACCCTCTGTAATGTTCACAACCACATATACTTTGAACTCGCGAAAAAGATAGTAAAAGATAGTGTTTTTTTCACACTCCAGACATTATTTCCTAAAGGTCTTAATGATGAAATGCCTCTGTATGTTATGTTGTAAATGTGAATTATGCCCCTATTTCAGATGACTCTGACGTTTTTCTGGCACTGTACCCAATGATTTATGAAAACTTGCTTGGTAGGTCGATGTCCTCATTGTGATCTTACAGACGTGTTTAATAAGTTATATGTACACACTTCATTAGAATATTTATGAATTAATGCATGAATAATTCTTTTTTTTCTCCTTCGCCTCCAACCCCTTTCGATGAGTGGAACGGATGTGCTAATCTACATAAGGGTGCCAATTAAAACAATTAAAAACTCTCTGACGAAGGCCATGAGGCCGATAAGTAAAGCTCATTAAAGATCAGTGATACGATCAAGAGCGGGTTCCTTCTTCTTCATCTTATCCGGCTGCTGCCAATGACCTGCAAAAAATATAGCTCAGTAGTGCAAGTGCCTTTTGATTTTTGAATTTGACTTTACAAACAACATGCGGGCTTAATTGGAGTCTATTTCTTCAGAGCCTAGACCTATTTAAAATAACTTAACTGGCTGAGGTAGGCTGTGAGGCTTAACAGACTAATAGAAGTTTGTTTTTATTTACAATTACAACTGGTCAAAAAGGTAGCATCCTACATAAAACAATAATTTAAAGAAAAAAAGTCTGCAAGTTCGAACTAAAACAATGTAACTAAAAAGAAAGTGCACGTTTGTAATTCCCAAACTGTAAAAGTAATTGGAAAAGTACATACAAATGATGTGTGACATTGTGGTTACAATAAAGAATGTAGCCCATCATGCAAATGATTCCTATTAGCAGGACAATAGACTTTTTATAGTCCGGCTACTGTTGTGAAAATCCCTTAACTTGCAATGTATTCGATGCTTACGTACTCTAAAGTGTTACTTTTCTAAAACAAA